>NC_063376.1:7203433-7316281 GCF_021869965.1 Rhincodon typus
GTGTAGAGCTGGGTGAACATAGCGGGCCAAGCAGCATCAGAGGAGCAGGAAGGCTGATGTTTCGGGCCTAGACCCTTCTTCAGAAGGAGGGTCTAGGCCCGAAACGTCAGCCTTCCTGCTCCTCTGATGCTGCTGGGCCTGCTGTGTTCATCCAGCTCTACACCTTGTTATCCCTGGTACGCAAGTAATCCCGGTTTGTAGCTTCATCAGGTTTTGATTGTGAGCAAGGTTTTCCCAGTCATTCGCTCATCAGGAATCGTCAACAGGGTTTTGTCAATGGAAGATGAAGCCCTATTAATTAGTTTGGATTCATTGAGGAAGAGACAAGGAGATTGAAGAGGGTAATGCAGAGGATGTTGTCTACAGGACTTTCGGAAGGCATTTGACTAGGTCCCACATGACAGACTGGTCAAAAAAGTAAAGACACATTGGACACAGGCGAATGTGATGAAATGGGTGCAATCTTGGCCCGGTAACAGGAAACAAAGTGCAATTGTTGATGGCTGCATTTGCGAATGGATAGCTACACAGAAAGTGTTTCACAGGGTCGGTTTTAGGTTTCAAGGAGAGTTTTAGAGTGTCTTTAAAGTGTTTTTATTATCTTCCCTGGAAGTAAAAATGCTTGTATCCTCAAACAGTTTGTGAGAGTGAGAGAATGTGTGGTCTTTTCCCATATAGTTTCATGCAACACTTTGGGCTTTTGCTCAAGACAGAAGGGGGAGAAGGCAAAGTCAACAGCTGTTTGGAATTAGAGAGGAAGCATTAGCTTAGAGAAAGAATTGATTTCGTATTAAGAAACAAGACTGAGGCATGGTGGTATTGTCAGGCAGAAGACAGAATGCACTGTCGCTCCTCAAGGATTTTTTTTCATCTCTCTAATATTTAGTAGAGTTCAGAGCAGCTTATGAAGTTTGTGCTTGTAGTTTACAATTATTGATCATAAAATCTAGAGGACCACTGATGTGATGTTGATTTATGTTCATAAAATTGAGGAAACATATAAATTTCTAGATGGAATGCCAAAATAGATTTGAGCAGGTAATTGAGAAGTGGAACTGACAGGGTGATGTCTGAAAACAGCGTTTGCAGGAAAAGGCAGAACAATGTTTTGAGGGGCTGACACTACATACATAGAACATAGAACATAGAACAGTACAGCACAGTACAGGCCCTTCGGCCCATGATGTTGTGCCGAACTTTTACCCTAAACCTAAGGTCTATCTAACCTCCACCACTACCTTATACTATCATCCATATACCTATCTAGTAGCTGCTTAAATGCCCCTAATGAGGCCGACTCCACTACCCTCTCCACGCCCCTTCAACATCAATGCAGTGAAAGATTAGTTCCAAACAAACTGCGACAAATTCCAGGTTTTGAGATTGAGAATGAAACACCAAGCTCACTGATTCTGAGCTGAAAATGAACTTTCTTGCAAGTTTGAAATCTATTTACTGCAAGAAATTATCTAACTAACGTGTGCAATTGTATTACACTGGGCAAATGATGTTGATGTCATACACATTACAATACTTATTTCCTGTTCAAGGGCACGGGGAATGAGTTATTTATCAATAATTTCCACTTCTTTTATTCTTTTCTACACTGTTCAGTTAATTTACTGATGATTGTGATCCCTTCCCAAGGAAGGTGTTAGCATGTCGTTTCAATCAGTCCCTACCTGGTAGCCATAGCAACCGCAGATCTCATGGTTACAATCATTGAGGTCATATTGTGTTAGACCAGTCGTTATTGCTTCCACATTTCCTTCCTCAAGATGACACCTGTCTGTAGTAGTATTACTGTCCAAAGTTAGAAATCTACAAATAATCTAGTTTGGTAAAACACAAGTATTTTCATCCTCGATCACATTGTTGCCATTTGTTGTGAGAAGCTGAAAAGAAAATATTCTACTGAGAAGACTGGTGGTGATTGCAAGAACCATTCTACATTTTTACCTAAAAACCCTGCTTTCTGACTTTACCTTACAACATGATAAGATCATTGACAATGTATTGTGGGATTGTTCAACAAAAGATAACTATATTTCTGATCTTGGTTGGATGCCATTTCACTGGTTTGACTCCCTTCTAATTTCATTAATTCCCCTTGTTTCAATTTTGCTGCTCAACTTTCGGACCAACAGAAACATTTTATTGAATGGCAGAGGGGACTGAGGCCCAGAACAGAGAAAGGAATTGCAGAGATCCAGAAATTGCAAATAAAAGAAAGTCTGTGATTTTGCTGTTTGCTGTTTCAGGGACTTTCGTGCTGTTGTGGCTGACTATGATTGTTGAATTCTGATATTATGACATTGTGAGGCTAACCTTGCAGATTACACCCATTCTCTTATTATTTTTGAAGAAGTCAGATACATGTGGCAGATTATAAGTTCCTGCACAAACACATTTTTTTATGGAGTGACTAACGCCAAGTTCATGGAGCAGTTCAAGATCATGCTGAAATATCCAGGGGAAACTGATTGTCAAGGCAATTAAGTTTTTAGAAGCACTTAGCTCTGTCCAGAACTGCATTCACTCGTATCCTGTTCATTGTTTATCACAAGATACCAAAAGATATCCCAGCATTTCAAAATATTTTTCTGTGTGATACTGTTTCTTGCATGCCCGGTGAAACGTTTAGATTGGCTCTCTGATTCAAGGTAACATCTCAGTATGTATATGTTTTCCCCAAAGAATCTGATATGCATTCCAGGTGTAAACACTTAACAAAAGAAAATCATCAGGACTCCGGTATCATTCGCAAGCAATATGTGCATTTAATTTGTTTTCAAACATTAAAACAACCTCGACTGTTCCATTGGCTCTTGTTTTAAATTGAAATTTAAACTGCAGTTTAGTTTCCTATTGTATGCTTGAACGACCAATTTGCACCAAATAATTTTATCAATCCAAATTTCAGAGACAGTTGCATCCAGGCTTGGTTGTTTTAAACAGTGCTCTTATATTGGAGATTCCAGTGATTTTAGTCTGTTTACGGTTTGATTGATTTCAAGGACTTTTCTTCCAGGCTTCCAGTTCACTTGCTCTGTTCCTGAAAACGATTCAACAACACAAAAAGAAAGACCATGTTCATGTTGGCTAAGAAAGAAACCCAAGGAGTGAAGAACATCCCCACAACACATCTCAGCATGTCTATATTGTGGTAGAAGCTTTAAAACTGACAACAAATGAGTCAAATCTGAGAAGAGGCTGATCCCAGTCACTATGCGTCATCACATCATACTTTCATGTACTTTGTTCAAAAACTGTCAAAAATATCTTTTCATAATCACAAACTGGCATTTTGTATCTGTATTTGCTTAAAGAAAACATTTTCCAGATATTTCTTTTATTAACACCTTCAAAAAGGAACAACACAATTATACGGACAAAACATTTCTTATGACAAATTCAGAGTTCAAATTGTATGTCTTCCGAAAAAGGCTTCTGTATCTTTCAAGAACGAGCTAAACCACTTTTATTCAAAATCTTTTCTGCAGCAATCTTTGAAAAAAAAATTCTCAGATTTCCAATGAAACGAGATTTCACCGTTTTGAACCTATGATGCTTTTAGAGAACTCCTTGTATTAGTACTGATTTCACTTGCATATAAGCAGTGCTCCCATTGTAAGTTGCGTGGAAACTCTTTCTGAGTATGATGCAATTTTCACAGAGGGCTTCTTTAACTGCAATGCGGGAAAGAGATCTGTTGGTGTCTTCCTGAGCTGTGCATAAAGGTGGTACTTATTTTCCCATCTTTTGCAGTTTCTGAGTGCCATTATACACCGGCCTCACTGCCAGGGATGGAACAGTTGGGGAAGCAGTAACAACTCCACTCTCAAGCTTAACTGCATTGTCAGGCAAGGTAAGATCCCCAGCTGCTGTCTCTTCGTGATTTTCTCTCTGGCGTGTTTTGATTTTTGCTATATTGTTACAAAGTGGAGGTTGGTCCCTGTTCTGAGAATTAATACCGAATCACCCAAAGAGGAGCACTTCACTCTGTAATCTGTAAAGGAGTGTGAAAATTGAGGTAACCTACCTTTCAGCAGCTTCCAGTTCTGAAATAAAATAAATCCCTGACACTCATTTTAAATTTAGCAGGAGAAACTATTTACTTAAGTCTAACAGTGAACAAATTAATTGAACTATTAACAAACCGAATCAACCACTGCTAAGGAGTAACTGTTCCTGAATCAAGCACAATTTCAATGGTATTCTGTTCCAATAAATACGAGACCCACTGTTTTAGAAAAATGAATGCAGTCTCTTGAAATTACAAACAGGTTACACGTCTTCTGGAATTTTCTGTGCTTTCTCTGTCAATTCATCTATCAGGAACGCCGCATTCAACAGTTCTTGAGTCAGGAATATGAACTAGTTATGCCATGTTATTTAGCGGTGCGTTCTACAAAACAGAGAGGAGGCTGTGACAGTGATCGATTCTCTCTTGAGACTTGAGAGGTGTTAGCTCCATAAGATGGCAATTTGCACTGTGCTTTATCCAACAGCCCGCTTCTTTTATACACTTGATGACATATCAATATTTCTTACAACAGGGTTCGTCCTAAGTTGTCAAAACCATCAGATGTAAATTTAATAGGTGTTTGGAATCTAAGTGTCTGGCTGCAATTGATTGGTGAAAAGCAAATGTTTGTCATTTTGGTAAGACCGGCTGCTTGGCCTGTGAACTGTACAGACTTTTGATGCAAATAGTTCAGTTTAGGTGCTTTATGTGTACTTGCAAACTTTCAAATTGCTGCTCACAGACATCCACTTCAAATCTCTAACCACAGAAAAAGCATCTGATCTTTTAAAGGGACCATGCAATAATTTTTCCCCCAGCGTTTTATAAACACCAAATTTTAACTTCCTACCTCCCAATCCACATGTACTCTAATAACTTCGCAACAATATCAAGGGAGAAGTCCATCTCATAATCAGTCCTAATAATAACGTCCAGTCTATATTGCTGCGATGCGAGGAATGTGCAGACATATTCAGAAATTTGAAGCTGCTTGTAAACAAAGAATGGAAAATAAAAATGCATCCATCCAAACGACTCCAAGCAGAATGGGTTAATTAGTCCGCGTATCAATGAAAATTATATATATTGAATACCTAAGTGCTCTCAACTGATGCAATAGTTCAGCTCATGTCTCTCAGACATAATTGTGTCAACACTTCCCTCTTCCTCATGGACAGGAGATAGGGGCCATGTGTTATATTTACTTTCTGGTTATAGGAAACATATATCTCCATTTTCAGATTTAACCTTCTTCAGACCTTTTGACATTGGTTTTCTCGGATCGTATCAGAGTGAATTATCTTTCCATATTCAAATTTTCCTTATCTTTCCAGAGCTCCAATTCACACCAACAAACCTTCATTGAACATTCAAAATAGAACAATTCATTAAAGATTAGCTAATTGTATGATCAGGAATTAAAGATTCACTCACACATTCCAATAATATTTGGACGTTCACTTGGCCAGAAAATGAAATTCCAAAGACAATGATTCAATTACAAAGGTTGCAAAATTTACCTATGAGCCAGGACTGTTGCCTGAAACTAAATACAACACACATTGTATGGCATTTTGTGTAAAGAGTAAATAAGTTCTGGCATTTAACTTAATTTCTTTTCTTCAATTGGTTTCACATGTCTGCAACTAACTCCAAGATGAAAATGTTACCAAGCCCTGAAGAAACTAATTTCACATAAATATTCCATGATAGGTTTTTACTAAAAGAGGACTTCATTTATGGGATGTGTCAATGTCACTGGCTTGGGAACATTTATTGTCCTTTCCTAGTTGTGCTTGATAAGGTGGTTGACTCACTCTCTGGGCGAAGACGTTTCTTCTCTTCGATCATTGAGGATGTGGATATTTGTGGAGACTCCTCTTCCAGTGAGTTGTTGAATTGCCCACCACCAGTGAGGCCTGGATGTGGCAGGAATTAGATCTGCTCCGTTGGTGGTGGGATTGCTTTGTACTGTCTATCACTTAGTGCTTATGCTATTTGGCAAGTATTCTTGTCTGGTAACTTCACCAGGTTGACAACTGAATGTCGGTATTATAGTGGCATGCCCTCCTGTTCTCTCCATTGAACCAGTGGTTATCCCCTCTTTTGATGGAAATTGCTGACTGGAAGATATGCCAGGCCATGAGGTTGCAGATTGCGCTGGTTGCAGATCATGTAAGCACTGATAGTGCCTTAAACATTGAATTCAAATTACCTCCTTGCCGTGGCAAGATTGAAGGCTCTGTCCCTCACCTATCACCTGAGTCACTGTAATAATAGTCCATTCCCAGTCAGATAAATCCGTTCCATCTCGTCCTATCTGGTCGAGTCGGCAAATATCTATTCTCATCTCTTTTTGCAGCACTTGGTTTGAAACCATAGATGTTATGTCATTTCAACTCTCATCTAAGTACGTTTTAAATGACTGAAGGCGTTACTCTGTTCCAAGCCATTGAGACAATGATTTCCAGATAGCCAAAACCCTCTCAGTGAAAACAGTTTGAATGAAATTCTCTAAATTTCCGCCTCTTTATCTTAATGTATGCATCCAGGTTATTGAACTCTATAATAAGGAGAAATCTCCGTGTCAAGCTCATAGACTCCTTGTTATTTTGTACACTCAAATCAGAACCCTCCAGCCTTCTCTGCTGTAAGGAAAACTACAGACTGACAAAGTTAATGGAAAGACCCTGAGGAAGGTTGTTGAACAGCGAGATATAAGAGTGCAAGTACATAGTTTTTGTGAAAATTGCATCTGAAGTAGACAGGGTGGTAAAGAAGGCATTTGTCACACTTGTCTGCATTGCTCAGACCATTGTGTATAGGAATTGGGATGTCATGATACGGTTGTACATGACGTTAGTGTTGCAACCTTCAGAGTACTGTGTAGTGTTCTGGTTGCCCCGTATGGGAAGGATGTGCTTAAATTGGAGTGGTTGTGGAAAATATCTTACTAGGATCTAACCAGCACTGGAGGGTTTGAGTTATAAGGAGAGGCGGGATAGGCTGGGATATTTTTTCATGGAAAATAAAAGTTTGAAGAGTGACCTCATACAGGGTTAAAAAACCATGTGGAGCATGGATAAGGTGATCATCAGAGGTCTTTTCCCAGTAGTAGGACAGTTCAAAACTAGAGGGCATTTATTTAAAGGGAAAGAGTGGAAAGTTTTTAAAGTCACCTGAGCAATTTCTGTTTCACACAGAGGGCAGTGTGCAGGTGGACTAAATTGGCAGTGGGTTTGGTAGAGGCGGGTAGATTTACAACATTTGAAAGACATTTGTAAAGGTACATGAACAGGAAATGTTCAGAGGTATATGGACCAAATGCAGACAAACAGGACTAGTTTATCTTGGGAAATGTGGTCGGCTTGAATGACTTGAACCAAACAGTCTGTTTCTGCGCTGTATGTCTTGACACAGCATGGGTCAGCATATTCTGTAGCCTATCCTTACTTCTAACCCAGGAGATACTGAGTAAAATCCCTGACTCTTCCCTTTCACATACGTGATGGCAGTTGTAGCTGTTGTTGCATTCAATGTAAATTCTTCACAACATTGACCTGGAAAATGCACCAAGTGTAGGCATGCGTGGATTTGAAATATTAAATGCTGTACATCTTTAAAAAATATTTTTCATTTTGTGTTTTTGTCACTAATTTTTATTCTGAGTATCATATTTAACATTTAATTTATGATCTGTTTGCAAACATCATGGTAAACTCTAAAATCTGAGTGGCCCGAATCTGAGGAAGATTCACTCCATGCAAAATGTTAACACTTTTCTCTATCCACAGATGTGCCTGACCTCCTGAGCTTTTCCAACAATTTCTATGTTTGTCCTGGTAAGCCGTCACTGACAACTCTTCAGTCTGACTGGGATAATAAGGCAGATGAGTGCTTGTCCCAGTCACATGGAACAGGAGCTTGGTTCTCCCAAAGAGGATCACATTCGGCTCGAATCACATTCACATTCAACTGTCATAAGAGGATCTAAACCCCTGACCTAAAATTGACCTCAGTCCTCCTTGTTAACTAATTTTACTAATGGGCCATAGCAGTTAACATCTCAGCTAATATTTTGGAAGTTTATTTTCTGGTCTTCTATTAAGGAAAAATAAAACACTGTTATGGAATTCCTAACACAGCATCCACAACTTCTGCCTGATGGAACAGTGATAATGTTAGTGAGCTAGGAATAGAAACATAGAAAATAGTAGCAGTAGGAGACCTTTCTACCTTTCGATCCTGATCCTCCATTCATCACTGATTGTCCAAATCAATAGCCCAAAACTGCTTTCTCCACATGAACTTTGATCAAATTCGCCCCAAGTGCAATATCTGGTCGCCTCCTGAATACATTAATGCTGAAGAGCCGAACATTTTGCTGAGATACGCTCAAATTCCATCCAATACAGATGGTAAAGTTTGAATTCAGAAAAATCCAGAATCAAAAAGCAAACTTCATTGTGCCCAAACCGTTGGCTTGAAATCCCACCTGGTTGACGCAAACTTTGGAAAACTAAATGTGCCATCTTTACCAGGTCTGCCCTGTTCATAACTGCAGACCAACAGTAATGTGCTTGAATCTTAACTGCCCTCTGAAGTGGCTGGAGCAAGCCTCTCAGTAGTCTCACAATTCGAGTTATTAAGGATGGGTAATAAATCCTGTCCTAGACAGTGACACTAACATTCCATGAATTAAAAAAAAACCTGATTAAACTTGTTGAAGTGGTTGACTTGCCATCGACTGAACTTCAGTTCGGGTCAGCTGGAGTTTTATTGTACATGGAGGCTTTGTGGTGCTTAGCTCTCCTGTGTAAGTGAAAGAAAATTTTATTGAAGGTCTGATAGGAGGTCACACAGTCAATATATTAAAAGCCCGAGGCATATTCCTACCCAAAATCCTTGAGAAATGGCTTCACGATTGCTGATTTTACCATCCATAAGAGTAACAAACTCCATTCACGACCAACCAAAACTCATCACCTTCCCCACAACGCTTCCTCAAAACCGAAAGTCTGTATCCACTTGGTTCTTACAGTATCTGCTAATGCGAATGAGTCTTGTTTATTTAACATTGTAATCTTGCACACTGGTTTCAAATCTCTGCTTGAGCTTCTTCATTTTAAGATAACTAATTCCAACCACGTCAACCGAACCTTGCAGCTAAATTCCCTGGTGCCGTGAAGCAGCAGTGTTAATGACTGTGTCACCGTGCCACGTCACTGAGACGCCGTGCCACTGAGACACTGTGCCACCCCGTATTCTGCCAATGTAGGAAATGCAAGGAATGTGTAACAGACTGATTCTAGCGATGGCAAAGGTGATGTATGAAGAGGGACTGGATTGTTGAGGAGTTTAGAAGAATGGTTTTGGGCGAATTTCATCGAAACTGAAGTAATTCTAACAGGATTAGACAGGACAAAAGCAGGAAGTATGTTCCGGATTATGGGTGCCAAGGAACTAGGGTGATCATATGCGATGTTTAAGGGGTAGGCCATTCAGAACTGAAATGAGGAGAAGTGCCATCACCTAGAGAGGGGTGAGCCTGTGGAATTATCTGCCGCGTTGGACAGTTGTTTTCAATATTCAATATTTTCAGGAAAGGGTTAGATATAGCTCTTGGACGTTCTTAATTTTGAACTGTTAAACTAGAAACCCAGATAATGTCCTGGGGGCCTGGGGTCAAATCCCACCATGGGAGACGGTGGACTTTGAATTCAATTTATACGTTGAATAAAGAATCTAGTGATGGTTGTGAATCCACTGTCGACAGCTGGGAATGGCACATCTGGCTCACCAACGTCCTTTCCGGAAGGAAACTGCCATCCTTACCTGGTATGGCCTATGTGTGATTCCAGACCCACAGCATTGTGGATGACTCCCAACTGCCCTCTTGGCAATTAGGGGTGGGTAATAAATGCAGGCCCGCCAGCAACAACCTCACCCTTTGAAGGAATGAAGAATAAAAATCGATTGCAGCCCCTGTCTCCTTAGTCTGGGTGGTGTGAGTGTGGGGAAGAGGGAACACACGGCAGAATCGCAATTGACATTGATTTCCCCCCTCCCTCATGACACTGCAGTCGTGGTGGCGACAAGAAATGGACGCAGCTGGTCAAGAAAATGACGTACTACTCCCTCAAGGACAATTTTGGATGGACACTTGGTGATATCCTTGCCATCAATGCTTGCATCAATTCAACCAGATATGAGTGAGCACTGTGGATTGAAATTGAACTTGCAAACATCGATGAATGTATAAACTTATGAAATAGGTGCTGAAGTATACCATTACCCTCAAGCCTGCTCCACCAATTGATAGGATCAGGGCTTACCTGCTTGTGTTTCAAATTCCATCTTCCCTATTTTTGTTTCATTTCCTTTGCTAGCAAGAATCTCTCTCCCTTAATTTTAAAATATTCAATGACACACCCCCAATCTCACAACTGCCTTCTGATGAGCGTTCCAAACTTGCACAAACCTCAAGAGAAAACAAAATTTCTCCTTATATTTGGAAGGGCCAGCCTAATGTTAAAATAGTACAACTGCTCAGACTGCCAACCCCTGCTTCTGCACTATCCTACGAGAGGAAACATACATTCCATCTGCACCTTGTTTAGGATCTTACATGCTTTGACACATTGGAAGAATGTCATATACCCTTGGAATCACATCTGAAATTAATATTAGGAGCATTTTTCTTTCCAAAGAATGGTGGTTTTGGATTTCTCATTTTAAGAACAAGACCTGCAGCAGGCCATGTATTCTCTCCAACCTGCGAAACCATTGCCACTTGCCTCTCCCATTTATAATAGAACACTGCTCTGAAGCCCCGGATAAAGTCAGGAACATTAGGAAATAATTTGCATTCCAGGCAGCGTCAGCGGGTAAAGGAAGTCAACTTTTCAGACTGATACTCAGTTGTCAGTATTTTATTCCACATATTCAGACCATCTCCAAATGTCTCATGAAATGGAGAAACCCCACTCCCAATAGTCCCACAGCTGAGATTGATAGCTTATTCCATTTCTTTCCGTGGGCTTAGGTGGAAACTGTTTGTGCTTTTCACTTATAGAGCTTTGTTTTTGGAGATGAATTCATGAATTGCCCACACGGCAAGCCTTGCAATAAACTGATTTTTTGGACAAAATTAATCAGACTGAAGACTCTATCATGCTGATAACTTAGTTCATTCTCCTATGGTGATCTTAGGGCACCAGAATGTTAAGTGCAATTTAGTTCTCAAATTTTATACCCTTCCACCTATCTACAATTGAGCAATTTGCTTGAACGGGTATATGATTGCATTCTTTAGATCTTGTCTGAATTTAACCTGGATGACAGCATAAGTACCTGTGTTGTTGCAGGAGCTGAGGAGTTGCAGCATCTTCGCTGTGCGATCTGTGATAAAGCATGGGTCCATGTAGGAGTAGTAATATCGGATATCTGTAATTTGTGCATAAATATTGTTCACAACCTGGGTCACCCACACAACACAAAGCTGCCCGATATACTGAAAAGCAAAATGATGGATTTTTGCAGATTTCCCATGTCTATATCCTCGTGTTTCTCTCCACTTTTTTGACTACTGAGACCCCTACGGGTTTAACTGTTCACCTAAGTACGCCTGACTGTCGGTACATTGAAGAGCAAGAACAGAAAGAACGGCAGCCAAGGAGTGAAAATGTAATTGATCATTTCAAATGCACTCTATTCAGGATAATTGTAATAATTCTGTTTACGGGTGCAACCACATGGAATGTTATCATGAAGTATCATGGCTCAATTGCAAAACACCAGTGTAGAGACTCCAGGCAGCCCAGAATGCTCAGGGTACAAAGATATGCCACTGCAGTTCTCTTGGTGCAAACTTCTGTTTTCAATCACTCCTAGCAAATGTCCACAAATCGATCAAAAGTGAATGTGACTGTGAACCAGACAGAAATCATTGTGGCTGCTGACCTCAAGGCAGAAAGAACACTACACACATGAAGAATTTTCACAAATGAATTCGGAAGATAAATTGGAACCGTGATCCACAAGATGACTTCAAATACAATGTCAAGGAGATCAGTCTCTGCCATTTCAGTCCGCAATTTCGTCAGGACAGGATCATTATTGCCACCACGTTAACGATGCACAAAGACTTTGGAATAGAAATACGCATTTACAATTCATATTCTGAATCAAAGAACAATGTGACAGAACCTCGGGCAAACTTTTCAGCTTTGATATTGCATGACAGGTGTCAACTTAATTATTGCGTGTTTTTAATTAATGAAATGCATGAATCACAATTACAAACAGTATATTTTGGAGTCCGCAGCACAAGTAAATAAAGTAAGCAAAGGAGGTTTATAGTCCATCAGTAGGTATAAAATGAATTTCCTTCAAGAGTGAAGGTGCAGATATAATGGCAGAATTTAATGATGAGAAAAGGTATTTGTGAATAGTGCACAATGATAAGTCATGACAATTAACCAGCAAAGTTATCAATTGTTTGTATCAGGATCACTTGCGATAACCGCTTAACATTAACACCAATGGCTGAAATAAGAGGATAGAAATCATCTTCTTTTTGGCATACAATAGGTTATCCCATTTCTGCGATTAGCAACAACTTTGGTTGTTCTGGGTCCCACACTTTTGGCAGGAACTGTGAACATTCCAATTGATCCTGATTGAGAAAGTGGCTAAGCCTCCAATAACATAGTTAAACCTGATAACACTGTTAGTTACACCAACTTGGACAAACACATTACATTAACAGCTTTAACTCTGATGTGATTACTGTTGTGGGCAAAATACAACCATTTCAAAGCTCATGAGTAAACATGAGCTCCACGATTATGCAATGAAGCTAAAAGTTCTTGCAGAAAAGACTGATCCCATAAATATTGAATAAATTCATTTAGAGTCTCCTTATCAACCATAGTCCTTTTTTTTCAGTTAACCTAATTGTTGCTGCTATGGAAGGTTAACAGAATCCAGAAACACTGGTTCATTCTGTTTCTGCAGTTTCCCAATAAAAAATAAAAACTATAAATTCTCTAAAGAGAGTGATGCCTGTCTCTCCATTTCGATAGTGTGATCTCGAGAGTTCAATTTATTACAAACAGTTGCTGTAGGCAAAGTATTGAAGTCAATCTTTACTTAGTTTTTGAGTTATTTGTAAAGTGGAGAACAGTGGATGTAAAAATCCTAAACCTGAAACTCAACTCCAGTGCGACTACATGACGATTTTGCAATTTAGCAATTAATGCCCATTTCTCTAACCGCAACCCTAACCCTAATCCAAACCACAACCTTAAGTTTTTACTGAAGTCTGCTTTGTAGAATTAACTAAGAAATGGAGCATGTTCTTTCTTTGCCTGCGTCTTCATTAAAATAGTGGGATTATGTTACAATATAGCCTGAGAGGCAAATTTTTGACATTTTGTTTTTTTTTCAAATTCACTCTTTGGACTTGGGCAGCACTGATTGGTTCAACATTTATAGTCATCCCGAAATGCCTGTTGAGGAGGTACTGGTGAGTGCTTACATGCTCTTCTGCATTCTATGTGCAGTTTTACTTTCTAATTTCCACATGTTTTCTTCCCTTCTCCATTTTGCAGTTAACTTACTGATGATTGTGATACTTTCCCAAGGAAAGTGTGGGCTCTCCAATTGCTTTTGTAATTATCTGGTGGCCAGAGCAACAGCAGTTCTAATGTTTGCAATCAATGAGTTCATATTATATCAGATCAATCATTATTACTTCCAGATTCATTACTGAACGTGACTCCTGTCTGCAGTATTATTTTTGTTCGTAACCATGTTGGTAAACAGACATTTTCACTATTGATCACTCCGTTGCCAGAAGCTGTGAAGAAAATATCTTACTGAGAAAACTGCAATGATAGTGATTGCAGGCAACACTCTACTGTTCCATCTGAAATCCCTGCTCTGTTACTTTGCCTTACAAAATGATAAGATCATTGACAATGTACTGTGGTAGTGATCAACAACAGTTAACTATTTTACTAATCTTGGGTGGGTGATATTTGACTGGGTTGTCTTCCTTCTAACTTCATTACTTCCCTTTGTTTCAATTTTGCTGCTCAATTTTCATAATCAGAGACATTTTACTGAGCATTCAAATCCTTTCGGGACTGAGGTCCAGAACAGAGGAGGGAATTGCAGAGATCCAGAAATGGCAAACAAAAGGAAGTCTGTGATCTTGCTGTTTGCTGCTTCGGGCACTTGTACAACCTTGTGGCTGACTACAATTGCAGAATTCTTCTGGCATATTATTGCAGAGTCTAACTTTGCAGATTGCCCCCAGTCTCTTATTATGTGTGAAGAAGTCAGATAAACATTCCTGATATTAATTTACTGCGCAAACATATTTATTTATGTGGTGACTAACATAAAGTTTATGGAACATTTGAAGATCATGCCGAAATATGCAGGGGAAACTGAATGTTAAGTCAATTAAGTTGTAAGAAGCACTGCGCTCTATGCAGAGCAACATTTATTTGTATTTTGTTCATTGTTCATTCCAAGATATCCCAGCACCTCAAAATATATTTCTGTGTGACACTGTTTCTTGCCTGTTCTGTGAAATGTTTAGATTAGCACTCTGATTTAAACTAACATGTCAGTACTTTTGCCTTTTCCCCAAAGCATTTGAAAAGCATTCCAGGTGTAAACACTTATGAAAGAGAATCATCAGGACTTGGGTTATCATTCGCAAGCAATATGTGTATTTATTGTTTTGAAGCATTAAGACAACCTAAACTGTTCCATTATGTCTTGTTTCAAATTGAAATTTAAACTGAAGTTTAGTTACCTTGCAACTTACAATCCAAATTTCAGAAGCAATTGCATCTAGGCTTGGTTGATTTTAGCCAGGTCTGTTATATGGGAGTTTACAGTGATTGCACTCAGTTTATGGTTCACACGAATTCAAAGACTTGTCTTCCAAGCTTCCAGCCCGCCTGTTCTGTTCTTTAAACCTATTCATAAAGTTACCAAAATACTAAATCCATGGTGGCTCAGAAAGAAACCAACTGATTTATGAGTCTCCACACAACGCATCTGACCATATAGAAATTGTGGGATAATTTGGATAACTGTCAACAGAAGATTTAAATGTGTGAAGGAGCAGAACGCAGGTCTCCAGGTGACGTCATATCATACTTCCATGTACTCAGGTCAGAAACTGTCAAAATAACTTTTCATAATTTCAAACTGGCATTTTGAATCTCTATGTTGTTAAAGAAAAAAAAAATCTAGATCTTTCTTTCAAGAGCACTAACAAAATAAACAGCACCTGCATACGAACAAAACATTTTTCATGACAAATTCAGAGATCAAATTCGATGTCTTCCAAAAACGTTTTATGTACGTTTCGATGACAAGCTAAGCCACTTGCATTCACAAATCTTTATGACAGCATTCTCAAGAAAAATGCTGTTCTCAAATTTCCAATGAAACGAGGTTTCAGAGTTTGAATCTGTGCCGCTCTCGAGTGATTCCGTGTATTAGTATTAATTTCAGTTGAACGTAAGGGGCGGTCTCATTGTAACTGGCATGGGAACTCTTTGTGAGTATGATGGAATTTTCACAGATGGCTTCTTTATCTTCATTATGGGATTGAGAATTTTTGATCTCTTCCTCAGCTGTGCTTTAGTGTTGTACTTAGTTTCGCACCTTTTGCAGCTCCTGAGTGCCATTATACAATGGCTTTACCTCACTGCCAGAGATGGAACAGTTGGGGAAACACCAACAAATCCGTTCTCGTGTTTGACTGCATTGTCTTGTAAGGTAACGGCCCCAGCTGCTGTCTGCTCATTGTTTCCTCTGCCGTGTTTTGATTTTTGCTATATTGTTATAATGTCTAGTTCGAACTCTGCTCTGAGAACTAAAATTGAAACCCACAAAGAGAAACATCTCCCACTTTAATCTCTAAAGGAGTGTGAAAAATCGTGTAATCGGCCTTTCAGCAATTTCTAGTCATTGAATAAAATTAATCCTTGACACTCATTTTAAATTCAACAGGTAACAATTTATTTCTCCAACTGTAACAGTGAACAAATTAACAAAAGTATTAACAAACTAAATAATCCTCTGCTAACTCCTAACTATTCCTGAATTAGGCAAGATTCCAATAGCACGCTGTTCCAATAAATACGAATCCCTACTGTGTTGAAAAAAAGATTTTAGTCTTTTGAAATTACAGTCAGGTTACATGTCCTCTGGGCTATTCTGTGCTTTCTCTATCAATTCTTCAGTCAGGAATGCCTTCTCCATTGATTCTTCTGTCAGGAATATTAACTAGTTGTGCAAGAGGTACCTTTGCTGAATAGATGCTGCATACTACGAGACATAGAGGACGCCTCGAGACCAAGCGACTGTCTTTTGAGAGCTGAGGTCTGTTAGCTCTGGTGGATGGCCGTTATCTCTGTCCTACTGCCCCCTTCCATTATATTCTTGATGACATATCAATATTCCTTACAGTAGGATTGTTTGTACATTATCAAAACCATTAGATTTAATTTTAACAAATTTTTAGCATCTAAGGGCCTGGTTCAAATTGATTGACTAAATTCAAAGTCATGCTGTCTTGGTAAAAAAAGAAATACTGCTTGGTCTGCAGGCCGTTTGATACAAATTTTTCAGTTTGGGTGCTTTCTGCATACTTGCAAACTTTCAATCTGCTGCTCACAGACTTCCACTTCAAACCTCTAAGCACAGAAAAAGCACATGATCTTTTACAGGAACCACGGAATGCTTTCTCCAGAAGCATTTTACAAACACCAAATTATAACATCCTGCCTCCCAATACACAAGTATTTTATCCAACTTTGCGACATATGCCCCTGTAAGACAAAAAAATGAACGATTATGAGAAAAAGATGGCTTCTTTTTTTCAAACAAAATCCTTAACTGTATTATGTTACAGGATCTAAACTCATTCATCTGGAGTTACAAATTTTATACCAATTTTATACATATAAAACATAGAACTCCACCATTTCTATCTTATATAAACATTTGTCTTTTTGATTCACGATAAAATACAGTGTGATAATATTTTCGCAACTCGCAGCATGTACTGGCTGTAAATCAAATGATTGTAATATGAGACTCCAATGAAGTAATCTCGTGTTCTTGTCCTTAAATATTTCAAGAAATATCAAAGGACTGTGATCGGTATACATAATCGTCTCTGATGCTTTGTTTGCAGTGTAACCATTAACATGTTTTAAGGTCATTATCGAATTCAAGAACTCTTTTTCAATAGTTGAATATTCATTTCAGGAGTAACTTGAGTTTCTTTGAAAAATAACTGACTGGCCTTTCAATTCCACAATTTATCCTCCCGTAACAATACAGATCCAACCCCCACATCACTTTCATCGCTGGCAATTTTGAAGGCGTTTAAAAATGTGGCGTGGTTAAAGCTGGTATGCTGGTTCAATTCTCAAATGCCTCATGGCGTTGTTCTGTCCACTGGAATTTCGTGCTCTTTTTTTTAACAAATTCATCAAGTGTGCCAGTAAACTATGAAAGTTTGGTACAAATTTCCTGTAGAATCCGTTCAATCCTAAAAATCATAGCACTTCCTTCTTCGAGGATGATCTTGGAAATTCCTGAATGGTCTTCATCTTCACGTTCCTCAGTGTCATTCGTCCCTATCTGATGTGGTGCCCTAAGAATGTCTCTTCTGCCTTCACAAATTCTGTCTTTGTCAAATTTATGACCAACTTTGCCTTACATAGTCCTTCAAAGAGTTCTGCCAAAGCAACATGTGATTTTTCTACGAATGGCTAAAGATAATTCAGTTGTCTATATAAATGGCAGAATTAGTCAATCCTGCCAGAACTCTGTTCATGAGCCTTTCAAAAGTGGCTCGTACCCTTCTAAAGGGCATTACTGTAAACTGATACAGCGCATTGGACGTTACAAAAGAAGGAAGTGCTTTCACTGCATTTCTGACAAAAGTACTTGACAGTAATCACAAAGTAAGTCCAACTTTGTGATGTAGCTGGCTGTTCCTCCATTCTCCATACCGTCCTCCACCATGCGAATTGGGTATGAGTCTGATTTGGTCACAGCGTTGACCATCTGATAATCTACACAGAATTGTTGAGCACCATCAGGTTTGGAAACCAGCATTACTGGTGAACTCAACTCACTCTGACTCGTCTCAATGATGTCTTCTTGGACCATTGCTTGCACTTCCTTCTGAAATTGCACTGCTTTGACAGGATTAACCCGAAAGGAGTGTTGTTTTATGAGAACAGCATTCGCTACATCAACCACATGTACTATAGCACAATCCTCCCTATTCTATTTCTACATACATCCTCAAAGCACTGTAAAAAATCTTTCAAATCAGTTCGCTGTTCATAGAACAGATAGATCGCTGTCCTATCCCATTCCTTATAGACATCCTCATAATTCAGTTTATTGTGAGGTGCATCAAAATCCAAACCATCTGGATTTGTTTCCTCACTCTGAGAGGCAGTAACTAATACCCGTTTCACCGTTTTGCTTTCCCTGTCATAGTAAGGTTTCAGCATGTTGACACAACATGCTCGATCATTTTTTTCCTAGCTTGTATCTTTACGAGATAATTCACCTGATTTAACTTTTTCTCAATCTGAAAGGAACCACTAAACATTGCTTTGTTGGTATCTCCTACCATATATAACAGCACCATTACTTTATCTTCATGGGTAAACTTATGAAACTTATCTTTCTTCTATGCTTCTGGCCTCATTAGGTGCTGTGGCACCTTCAATGTTGTCTTGCGATTTCAACTGCTCTGTCTAACCTTTCTCTCACCTCAGATACATAATATAACTGTGTGATCTCTGACATTGGACCTATCGACATTTTCTTAATTCATTTTAAAGGCCTTCTTACTTTGTGTCTGAATGTCAATTCAAATGGTGTGAACTGAATCAATTTATTTGAAGCATATCCAGTAGGAAATAATATAAATGGGATACGTTTATCACAATCATTTGGGTAATCCTGACAATAAGCCTTCAACATGATCTTTAGGGTTTGATGCCACCTTTCCAATGATCCGTTGGATTCAGGATGGTACAGACTTGATAAAAACTGTTTTACGCCCAAAATATCCATGACCATCTTCAATGATTTGACAGTAAAATTGAACCTCTGGTCTGACTGAATCTCCCTGCAAGCAAGAAACTCCTCCACAACCCTTTTTACTTTGACATTCCATCATGAATTTGCCTCCAGAAATGTGGAAGACTCATCCATTCAGGCTAGCTGGAACTGGTTCCCACTTTTGGTTTCAGGGAGGGGACCTATACAATCAATCATGACCCGTGTCAAGGATTCTTCAAATGCAGGATGCTGCTTTTATCACTGCCAATGCCTTTCTGACCATCTGACATGAATGCCAGGGATGGCGAAATTCAACAACATCACGCTGGCTCAGTGGTTCGCACTGTTGCCTCACAGCACCAGGGGCCCAGGTTCGATTCCATTCTTGGGTGAATGCCTGTGTGGAGTTTGCACATTCTTCTGGTGTTTGTGTGGGTGTTCCGACTAACTCCACAGTCCAAAGATGTGTAGGCTAGGTGGATTGGCCATGCTAAGTTGTTCATCGTGTTCAGCGATGTGTAGAAGAGGTGAGTTGTTGTTGGATGGGTCTGGGTGGGATCCTCTGAGGGTCGGTGTGGACTTGTTTGGCCAAAGGACAAATTTCCACACTGTCAGGATTCAACGGACATTATGTAACCCCGACCAATGAAAATGCTTGTGTATCTTCGCCTGAATCTTTCTTGCTCCAGGACGAACTCCTAGTGGTAATTCTGGTGCTAACCACAATACTTCCTGTCTTTATGCTACCAGCAACACAACCTGGTGAATTTCCGCCCATTTCTCCTCTGTACAAACCTGCTGATGTCTCAATTTCCCCTTTAAGATGTTATCCTTCAGGTAATAGCATTCTGGAATGCACTCTGATTGCTTTTCAGGAAGACGTTATGATATAAATCTGTTATCGTTTCATCTCTTTGTTGTAACTCATTAGTCTTTCAGAAATAAACAGCCCTGCCTGACCCTCTACCTGCAGAGGGTTTTCCTTTAACATCTCATCAAACAGAATGCCAGCTAACTCCTTCATCTTTCACTTTGGTTTCACTTCTTATTTTAACTTATGCCATGGTATCTTCTGACCAAACAGTCCAGAAAAATTCCAGGGTATTTTCGTTTTAACTTCTCAGTTCCTTGGATTTCTTTTGGCTTTTGCACTACGATGGATACTACACCCACTTGTGATACAGCTATATTGTTTCCAAAAATAAACTGTAATCCTGGAATGGACATTTTTTTCCATCACTGACGCCATCATATCACCAGTCTTGATTGGATTTCCTCGCCTTATCTTAAACAGAGGAACACTACTCCTTTCTCTATTTATTCCACAGATTAGCACTCTATTGGGCAATATTTCAGAAAGAGTGCAAATATTTTCATCTCTTACTATTGGAGACTGACGAGATCAATTAACTCTTAATATTTTAAATCGTTTACCTACTCCCAAGTCTACCCGAGTAAATCTGATGCATACATGTGAAGTCTTTGAAAAGATCAAATTCTATCTCTCGATCCAGCCGTGACCAGGCTGTGCACTCTCGTGCAACTCCTTGAGTTCTCTCGGGATTTCCTTCATGGCCTTAAATAATGCAACTGGTTTAGCCTCTTTGGCCACATCTATTTTCCCAGTGCCTCTCTTAACCAATCAGCACTGTGCCTTTGTCTGTCTCACTTTACTGCAGTGAAAACACCGGAGGCCTTCCACCTCTTTTCCACCCTCTTGGGATTCGTTTTTCCACATGTGGTATACTGTTCTCAGTGTGACCGACTTCTTTTTTATCAAAGGATCTCCCTGTTTCCCAATTTCTATCCCTCACGGAATGAAATTGCTGTCAGAAGCTAGAATTCGACCTAATGCATATTCATTCACCATTTCTGCAGCTCCTCTCACTGTTTTAACTTTCTGTTCCTCAACATGCATTCTTATCACTTCTGGAATTGAGTTTTTAAACTCCTCCAGTAGAATAATATCTCTAAGAGCCTCATTTGTCTTTTCTGTCTTTAATCCTCTCATCCAGCTATTGAAGTGGCTCTTTTTAATTCTTTCAAATTCAACATAATTCTGATCTGGTTCCTTTCTTACATTTCTGTTCTTCCGGTACTAATCTGTAGACACTCAAAATAGCCTGTTTTACTGTTTCATGTTCTTCTGACAACTCCTCTGACAGCGCTGCAAACACCTCAGTAGACCCGCCTGAAAATTTAGTCTGAATTAACATTACACACACAGTTTGTGGCCAGTTTGTCTGCCTCGCCAATTCCTCAAAGAAAATGAGAAAGGCTCCGAGATCTTTTTCATCGAAGTTTGGAAATGCTTTGATTTATTTGTATTTATCCCTACCAGGCCTTTGGCTACGTTGGGTTTGCTCATCATCACTTCCATTTTACAAACGCCAAATTCTAACCTCCTGTATACCAATGCACAAGTAGCCTTCCAAAATTTGCAACAATATCAAGGGAGAAATACATCTCATCATTGCACCCAACATTGACATCCAGTCTGTATAGCAGCAAAGCTGGAAATGTGCGGACATATTCAGGAATTCGAAGCTGCTGGTAAATTAAGAAATGATAAAGGAAAATGTATCCATCCATCTCTCTTCAAGCAGAATGGGTTAATTAGTCCATGTATCACAGTAAATTATATATATTAAATACCTAAATGCTCTGAGCTGATGGACTAGTTTATCTGATGTCTCCTGGACATAATTATGTTAGCAGCTCCCTCTTCCTCCTGGACAGGAGAAAGGGGTCATGAGTTATATTTTCTTTCTGAGCAAAGGAAAAGTCTGCTTGCATTTTGCATTTTACCTTTTCCAAACTCTTTGACATCAGTTTTCTCAGATCTTAGCAGAGTGAATTACCTTTTCAAAATTCCCATTTTCCCCATCTTTCCAGATCTCCAATTCACACCAACAAGCATTCATGGAACATACGGTATTGAACAATTCATTGAAGACAAGTAATTTGTATTATTTGGAATTAATGATTCCAACCTTCCAACAATATTTGGATATTCACACTGGTCAGAAAATGAAAGCACGATAAACCAATCGCAAAATTTGTGAAATTTACCTAATATCCAGGAATCTTTCCTTAAACTAAATAAAACACATACTGTACGGCATTTCGTGAAAAGAGGAAATAAGTTCTGGCATTTAATTTAACTTCTTCAGTTCAAATGGTTTCACACGTCTGCAACCAATTCGAAGAAGAAAATTTTGCCAAGCCTTGAAGATACTCGGTAGCAAGTTATTTTTTCTCAAAAAACAACTTCATTCATGGGTTGTGCGTGTCACTGCTTTGAGCAGCGTTTATTGTCATTCCCAAGTTGTGCTTGAGAAGGTGACCTACTCACTCTTTTTGTGAAGGCATTTGTTCTCTTCCATCATTGATGATGAGGATATTTGTTTAGCCTCCTCCTCCAATGAGTTCTTGAATTGCCCACCACCATTCAGGTCTGGATGTGGCAGGACTTAGATGTGATTCATTAGTTGTGGGATCACTTTGCTCTGTCTATCCCTTACTGCTTATGCTGTTTGATGGGATTGGCTGAGTGGGAGATATTCCAGACCATGAGGTTGCGAATTGTGCTGTTTGCACATCATTTAAGCAATAATAATTCCTTCAAGATTGAATTCGCATTACCTCCTTACAGTGGCAAGATTGAAGGCTCGGTCCCCAGACCATCACCCGAGTCTGTGGAATAACAGTCCATTCACAGTGCCACAAAACCATCAAATCCCCTCCAGCCTGGAATGGTCATCAAACATCTAATTTAATCTCTGTTTTCAGCACTTGTTCTGAAACCAAGGATGTTTTGTCATTTCAAACTCTCATATAAGTCCTTTTTAAATATCTTCAGGCGTTATTCTGTTACCAGCCATTTAGACAGTGAGTTATAGATATCCACAACCTGTCAGTGAGAGCAGTTTTCCTACAATTCTCTAAATTTCCTGCTCTTTATCTTAAATCTATGTCTTCAGGTCATCGAACCCTATACGAAGGGGAAATCTCCATGTCAATCTCGTAGACATCCCTCGTTACTTTGTGCATGCAAATCAGAACCTTTGGACTTCTCTGCTTTAAGGGAAACTATGGAATAACACTGCCAATGGTAAGGCTTTTGGGAATGTTGTTGGACAGCGATACTTAAGAGTGCAAGTACATAGTTTTTTTGAAAGTTGCATCCAAGGTAGACAGGGTGGTAAAGAAGGCGTTTGTCACGCAATCTTCATTGCTCAGAATTGGAAGGTCATGGTTGCCATTGTACAGGACATTAGTGGCGCGACTTTTGGAGTACAGTGTACAGTTCCGGTCTACCTGCTGTGGGAAGGATATGATTAAATTGGAGAGGATGTTTAAAAACATTGCAAGGATGTCACTAGGACTAGAGGGTTTTAGTTAGGAGAGGCTGGGTAGGCTTTTTTTCCTGGAAAGAAAAAGTTTGAGGGTTGACCTCAAAGAGGGTTATAAAATCATGAGGGACATAGATAAGGTGAGAAGCTTAGGTCTTTTCCCTGAAGTAGGCCAGTTCAAACCTGGAGGCCATTTGTTTAAAGAGACAGTGGAAAGATTTCAAAGTGACCTGAGAGGCATCTGTTTCATACAGAGGGCGGTGGGTATGTGGAATAGCGTGGATTTGTGGAATTAACTGCCAGAGGAGGTGGTCGAGGCAGGTAATGTTACACCATTTAAAAGACATTTGTACAGATACATGAACAGGAAAGGCTGAGAGGGATATTGGCCAAGTGCAGACTAATAATACAGGTTTATCTTGGGAAATGTGACGGGCATGTATGACTTGGACTGAACAGTCTATTTCTGTGCTGTATGACTTGACGACTCTATGACTTAGCAACCCCATAGGCCAGCATATCCTGTAATATATCATTACTGCTAACCCAGGAGATGCTGCGTAAAATTACTGACACGTCCGTTTCACATACGTGTTGGCTGTTGTATCTCGGATTGTATTCAAAGTAAATTTTTCACGACATTTACCTGGAAAATGCACGTTGTAGTAATGCATCGGTTTC
The DNA here is from genome assembly GCF_021869965.1 of Rhincodon typus. Lineage (NCBI taxonomy): Eukaryota > Metazoa > Chordata > Chondrichthyes > Orectolobiformes > Rhincodontidae > Rhincodon > Rhincodon typus. Next base: position 7,227,626 of record NC_063376.1, read on the forward strand.
AAATATTAAATGCTATACATCTTTAGAAAAATGTATTTCACTCTGAGTTTTTCTGCAGACACTTTTTTTTATGAGTATCTGATTTAACATTGAATGCAAACATCCTGGTAAACTCTGTAAAATCTGATTGACCCGTTCTGAGGAATGTTCGCTCGATGCAAAATGTTAACTCTGATGTTGCTCCACAGATGCTGCCTGACCTGTTCAGCTTTTCCAACAATTTCTATTTTTGCCCTGGTAAACCCTCAATGATAACTCTTCAGTCAGACGTGTTTAATGAGGTAGATGAGTCCTTGTCCCAGTCACATCGATCAGTGGATTGCTTCTCCCACACAGGATGACGTTCGGCTCAAATCACATTCACATTCAATTGCCACAATAGGATCTATACCCCTGACCTAAAATCGACCTCAGTCGTCCTAGTAAATTAATATTGCTCATGGGTCAAATCACATAACATCACAGCTGATGTTTTGGAAATTTATTTTCTGGTCTTCAATTCAGAAGAACAATACACTAATATGCGTTTCTTAACACAAGAGTCCCCAAGTTCTGCCTGGTGGAACAGTGATCATGTAATTGAGCTAGGAATAGAAACGTAGAAACATAGAAGAAACGAGCAGGAGGAGGCCATTCGGTCCTTCATCACGATCATGGCTGATGGTACAACTCAATAGACTGTACATGTTTTCTCCCCATGACCTTTGATCCCATTCGCCCAAAGTGCTCGATCTAGACACCTCCTGAATGCATTAAAAGAGAACAGCTGAACAGTTTGCAGAAATACACTAAAATTCAATCAAATGTAGATGGTAAAACTTGAATTCAGTAAAATCTAAATCAAAAGTCAAGCTTCACGTTGCCCACATAATCATTGGCTCGGGACCCTTTCTGGTTCACTCATAAACTTTAGAAAAGGGAATGTGCCATCTTTACCAGGTCTGGCCAACTCATGACTCCAGACAAACAGTAATGTGCTTGAGTCTTATCAGCCCTCTCAAATGGCTTGAGTGAACTTCTCGGGTTGTCTCATACTTAGTTTTTTAAAGATGGGTAGGAAATGCTGGCCGATTCAGTGACACTGACATCTCATGAATACAATAAACCCCTAATTAAACTTGCTGAAGTGGGGTCTTGCCATTGACTGATTTTCAGTTTGGGACGTCTGGATTTTTGTTGCCGACGGAGGTTTTGTGATGCTCTGCTCTCCTGTGAACGTGAATGGAAATTTTATTGAAGGTGTTGAGGTCACGGTGTCATTATAATGTAGTAGTAGGAAAATTGCTATGGAAAATCTTTAAGAAGTGGCTGCATGATTTCTACTTTTAGAATCTATTTGGGTAACAAACTCCATACATGACCACTCACAACTCGACGCTCACCACAAATCTCTTCCTCAAAACCTGAAATATGTATCTACTTAGTCCTTGTACTATCTGATCATGAGAATGGGTTTGTTTTATCTCACCTCATAATCTTGCACACTGCTTTAAAAACTCTGCTCAAGCTTTTTCATTTCAGGATAATCAATTGCAACCACATCAAACGAACCTTGCAGATAAAATCTCTCAATGCTGGAACGAGATTTCAGTGTCCCTCCTACACCAATCGCTGAAAGTGTACATGCAGCTGCAGCATGAGGTGAAGAAGACAAATAGAATGTTGACCTTCAGAGCAAGAGGGCTGGAGTACACGGGCAGGGATGTCTTGCTACAATTGTAAAGGGCCTTGGTGAGACCACACCGTGAATATCCTGTGCAGTTTATTCTCCTTATCTGATAAATGATGTTGTGGTTGTGGAGAGAGTGCAACGATAGTTTACCAGACTGATTCCTGGGGGAAAAGGACTGATGCATGAAGTGAGAATGGGTCTTTTAGGATTATATTCACCATAGCGGAGAAAAATGTTTTGATGTATATTTCATCGAAATTGGAGAAATTCAAACATGATTAGACAGGGCAAACACAGGGAGGATGATGTCATGATGGGGGCCTCCAGAACAAGGGGGTCACAGTTGAATGATACGGAGTAGGGAACTTAGGACTGACATAAGCAGAAATGTCTTTACACAGAGAGTGGTGGGCTTGTGGAATTCTCTGCCACACAAGGCAGTTAATGTCACAAAATTGAATGTCTTCAAGAGTGAGTTAGATATTGTTCTTTGGGCTGAAGGGAACAAAGTGTATGGGTGAGAGTGTGGGAACACGCCACTGAGTTCAATGGTCAGCCATAATCATGTTATTTGGCGGAGGAGACTTGAAGTTCTGAAAAGCCTATTTGTGCTTCTGTTAACTAGTATTTAAGGTCGAGTAGCATGCAGAGCAAGAGTGACTGAATAGCTCAATTCATAGATTCTAGCTCCTGTTTCCTCATTCTCAATGGTGTGAGTGTGGGGGAGAGGGAAAACATAATTAAGGCACAATTAACATTGTTTGTCACCTCCTTCAGAATGTTGCAAATGTAATGTCCAAAAAGATGGAATGTCGCCATTCACGAATATGTCAAATTTCCCACTAACACAATTCGGGACGAAAATTAAAGTATCCCCTTGATATAACTGCTCACATGAATTCATTTTTACGTGGCTCGGCACAATAGATTGGAGTTGAGCTTACAACATTCATGAACGTACAAACATACAAAGTCGAAACAGAAGTATACTATTATCCCTAAGCCTACTTAGTCATTTGATCAGATCATGGCACATTTATTGACGTTTCAGTTTCTGCGTTCCCGATTTTACTTTCATTTCCTTTAATATCAAGAATCTATCGACCTTCAACGTAAAAATATTCAACGACAGACCCCCATACAACAACCACTTTTTGGTGGCAGATCCAAACTTGCACATCGCTCAGAGAAAACAAAACTTCTCCCCATCTCATATCATGGCAAGCACTTATTCTAAAACAGCGACACCCCCATGATTCTTCAGTATCCGCAGACCTACAAGAGAAAACATTCTTTCCATGTGCAGTTAAAACTGTTTAGGATCTTACATGCTTAGACGCATTAGACATCGGCTCAGACTGAAGACTGTGATGCTGATAACTTATTTCTTTGCCCCGTGGCGATTGTAGATGTTGGAATATGAAATGAAATTTAATTCACGTGTTTCAAACTCTTCAAAATGTTCCATGATTTAATAATTTGCTTGAAGGGGTATGTCATTGCATTCTTCAGCTCTTTCCTGAATTTAGCCTGGCTCACAGCATATATACACGTGTTGGTGCAGGAGCTGAGCACTTGCAGCATTTTCGCTGTGTGATCTGTGATGAAGTAAGGGTCTGTATCGGAGTAGTCATAATGTTGGATATCTGAAATTCGTCCATAAATAGTGAACACAAGCTTGGTCCCCCACAAAAGCACAAAACTGCCCGATATACTGAACAGCAAAGTGATGGACGTCCGCCGGTTTTGTAACTCCACATCTTTTTGCTTCTTTCCACTTCTTTGGCCACGGAGACCCCTACGGATTTGACTGCTCACTAAAATACGTCTGACAGTCAGCACATTGAACAGCAAGATCAGAAAGAATGGCACACAAGGGGTTAAAATGTAGTTGATGATTTCAAATGCAGCCCATGCAGGGGAAGTGTAATAACTCGATACACTCTTGCAACCCCATGGAATATTGTCAATGAAGTATTTTGGTTGATATACAAAATACCAGGGTAGAGATTCCAGGCAGCCCAGCACGGTCACCGTCGCTAGAAATGTCGCTGCAGTTCTCTCAGTGCCAAATTTTGTTTTCAATCTCTCACAGCAAATGGCCACAAATCGGTCAAAAGTGAATGTGACTGTGAGCCAGACAGAAATCACTGTGGCTGCTAACGCCAAGGCAGAAACAATACTGCACACGGGAGTAATTTTCAGGAATGAATTTGGTAAATAAATTGAAAAAGTGTATCGCAACATGGCATCAAAGATGACGACAAGGAGATCAGCAACTGCCATTCCAATCAAGTAACGAGTTACGGAAGTAGAGAGACCACACTTTCCTCGTGACAGGATTATTATTGCCACCAAGTTAACTGTGAGGGAAGAGATTGAAGTAGAAGTAAATATTTTCAGATCCTGTCCTGAATCAAACAACATTGCAACAGAACTAGGGCAAAATGTCCAGCTTTGATTTTGCAAGACAGATGTAGACTGACATATAACATGCTTTCCAATAATAACGCACTCGAAACACAATTGCTAACAGTGTATTTTGGACTCCATAGCACAAGCAAATAAAGTAAGCAAAGGAGGTTAATACTCCATCATTAAGGGTAAAATAAATTTCCTGGAGGTTAGAAGGAGCAGATATATTAGCAGCATTTAATGAATAGAAAAGGTCTTTGTTCAAAACACACAGTGGTAACTCATGACAGTTAAACAGCAAAATTATCACCAGTTTGCTTCAGGAACACTTGCAATAACAGCTTACCAGGAACACCAATGGCTGAAATAAGAGGATAGAAAACATCTTCTATTTTCCAGACAATTGGATATGCCATTTCTGAGATTAGCAATTTCAGTTGTTCTTTGTCTCAGACTACTGGCAGGAACTGTGAACTGATCCATTCCAATCGATCCGAATTATATAGAGTGTAAGCCTCCCGTGATACAGTTACACCTGACATCGCTGTTAGTAACATTACCTTGCACAAACACATTACCTCAACAGGTTTGACTATGATGTGATTACTATGGTGGGCAAAACACAACCATCTCAAACTTCAGGAGACAGCAATAGTTCCACCATTATGCAATGAAGCCAAAAGTGCATGCAGAAAAGAAAAATTCCATAAATAATGAATAGATTCATTTGGATTCTTTTTCAGTAAACCATGGACCTTGTTGTTTCAGTTAACTTAATTGTTGCTGCTCTGGAAGCTGCACAGAATCCAGAAACACAGAATCATTCTGGTTCTGCCGATTCCCAGATAAAAATACAATCTTCAATAATCTGAGCCATGTCTGTCTGTCCATTTGAGTTAGTCGGATCCCTAGAGTTCAGTGTCTGACAGCCAGTTGGTGAAGGCAAAGTTTTGAAGTCAATGTTTACTCAGTTTACGATTTACTTGTCAGGTGGAGAATTGCATCTGTACATATCCTAACTCTGAAACCCAACTCCAGTGCCAGTACATGGTGCATTTTGCAATGAGGCAATTAATGCCCACTTCTCTAACCCCAACCCGAAATCCTAACCCTAATCCAAACTACAACCCAACCTTATATTGAAGTGTATTTTATACAATTTGGAGTATGTTCTTTCTTTCTGTGCCTCTTCATTAAGATATTGGTATTTTGTTTCAACGTAGTCTAAGAGGCAAGGTTTTGGCATTTTGTTTCAAATTCGCTTGTGGGAATTGGGCACCACTGACTTTTTCAACATTTGTCGTCATCCCAGAATGCCAGTTGAGGAGCAGCTGGTGAGCTGCTAACGTGCAATTCTGCTGTCTATGTGCTGCAGATAGACCCACAATATCATAATGGGCAGTAACATGGAATTTCGACCAAGGAACTCTTAAGGGATGAGATTCATTATGGTAACTCAATTGAATGGTAACACGTCAAGGGGCAGTGGATAGTTGTCCTACTATTGGAGGTGGTCATTGTCTGCCATGTAGTGTAAATTTCACTTCCCATACCTTAGCCTAAGCCTCAACATTGTCCAGGAGATCTACAAGGACTGCTTTGGTTTCTGAGGAGTCGTGAATGATGCTGAACATTGTGCAATCATCATCAAGCATCCCAATTCTGATGTGATGATAGAGGTAATTTCATTGATGAAGCAGCTGGAGATGGTTGGGTGCAGAAAATTCCCCCGCAGAACTCCTGTGGAGTTGAGATGATTGACCTCCAAAAGCCTAAACTAACTTCTTACGTGTCAGGTATGACTCCAACTAGCCATTGATTGCAGTCTTGGTATTTGACATCACACACGTCCAATATGACTTTCATATCATGGGTAGTCATTCTCGCCTCACTCTCCAGTTGTTCAATTCAATAGATTTGTCCATTTTTGTACCAAGGCTGTAATGCGGTCAAGAGCTCAGTGGCCCTGGCGGAACCTATGCAACTGAGCAGTTTAGTGCTAAGTTGATGCTTCTTGATAGCACTCTTTTTTGAAACCGTCAGTCACTGTACGATGATCAAGAGTAGACTGATGGGTCTGTAATAGGCCAAGTTAGATTTGCCAAATTCCATTGTATGGGAAATACCTGAGCAATTTTCCACATTGTTGGGTAGGTGCCTGTATTGCAACATTATAGGAAAGCATGTCTGTGATGCAGCGTGCTCTGGACAACAAGGCTTCAATACTGAGTTAACAAGGTGTAGAGCTGGATGAACACAGCAGGCCAAGCAGCATCAGAGGAGCAGGAAAGCTGACGTTTCGGGCCTAGACCCTTCCTCAGAAATGGAGGAGGGGAAGGAGGTTCTGAAATAAATAAGGAGAGAGGGGGAGGCGGATAGAAAATGGATAGAAGAGAAGACAGGTGGAGAGGAGACAGACAGGTCAAAGAGGCGGGGATGGAGACAGTAAAGGTGAGTGCAGGTGGGGAGTTAGGGAGGAGATAGGTCAGTCCAGGGAGGACGGACAGGTCAAGGGGGCAGGATGAGGTTAGTAGGTAGGAGATGGGAATGGGGCTTTTGGTGGGACGAGCGGATAGGTGGGAGGAAGGACAGGTTAGGGAGGCAGGGACAAGCTGGGCTGGTTTTGGGATGCGGTAGGGGGAGGGGAGATTTTGAAACTTGTGAAGTCCACATTGATACCACTGGGCTGCAGGGTTCCCAAGTGGAATATGAGTTGCTGTTCCTGCAACCTTCGGTTGGCATCGCTGTGGCACTGCAGGAGCGCCAGGATGGACATGTCGTCTGAGGAATGGGAGGGGGAGTTGAAATAGTTCACGACTGGGAAGTGCAGATGTTTAGTGCGAACCGAGCATAGGTGTTCTGCAAAGCAATCCCCAAGCCTCCACTTGGTTTCCCCGATGTAGAGGAGGCCACAATGGGTACAGCGGATGCAGTATACCACATTAGCAGATGTGCAGGTGAACATCTGCTTGATGTGGAAAGTCTTCTTGGGGCCTGGGATGGGGGTGAAGGAGGAGGTGTGGGGGCAGATGTAGCATTTCCTGCGGTTGCAGGGAAAAGTGCCGGGTGTGGTGGGCTGGAGGGGAGTGTGGAGCGGGCAAGGGAGTCACGGAGAGAGTGGTCCCTCCGGAAAGCAGATAAGGGTGGGGAGGGAAAATGTCTTTGGTGGTGGGGTTGGATTACAGATGGTGGAAGTGTCGGAGGATGATGCGTTGGATCCGGAGGTTGGTGGGGTGGTACATGAGGACGAGGGGGATTCTGTTTTGGTAGTTATTGCAGGGAGGGGGTGAGAGGGATGAGTTGCGGGAAATGTGGGAGACACGATCGAGGGCGTTCTCGACCACTGAGGTGGGGAAGTTGCGGTCCTTGAAAAACGAGGACATCTGAGATGTACGGGAGTGGAATGCCTCATCCTGGGAGCAGATGCGGCGGAGGCGAAGGAATTGGGAATAGGGCATGGCATTTTTGCAGGAAGGTGGGTGGGAGGAGTTGTATTCTAGGTAGCTGTGGGAGTTGGTGGGTTTGAAATGGATACCGGTTTCTACCTTATACTATCATCCATATGCCTATCTAATAGCAGCTTAAATGCCCCAATGAGGCCGACTCCACTACCCTCTCTGGCAATACATTTCACGCCCCTACCACTCTCTGAGTAAAGAACCTACCTCTGACGTCTCCCCGATATCTACCTCCTTTCACTTTAAAATTATGTCTCCTCATAAAAGCTACCTCCACCCGAGGAAAAAGTCTCTAGCTGTCTACTCTATCTATACCTCTGATCATTTTGTACACCTCTATCAAGTCACCTCTTATCCTTCGTCGTTCTAAAGGGAAAAGCCCCAGCTCTCTCAACCTTTCCTCGTAAGACTTTCCCTCCATTCCATGCAACATCCTGGTAAATCTCCTCTGCACCTTTTCTAATGCTTCCACATCTTTCCTGTAATGAGGTGACCAGAACTGGACTCAATACTCCAGAGGTGGCCGAACCAGGCTTTTGTGTAGCTGGAGCATAACTTCACAACTCTTGAACTCAATCCCTCTACTACTAAAAGCTAACACACCATACACCTTCTTAACAACTCTATCCACCTGGGTGGCAGCTTTCAGGGAACTGTGGACATGAACCCCAAGATCCCTCTGCTCCTCCACACTGCCAAGAATCTTTCCGTTAACCCTGTATTCCGCTTTCAAATTTGTCCTTCCAAAATGAATCACCTCACACTTTTCCGGGTTAAACTCCATCTGCCACTTCTCAGCCCAGCTCTGCATCCTATCAATGTCTCTTGGTAACCTAGAACAGCCCTCCGCACTGTCCACAACATGACACACCTTCGTATCATCTACGAACTTACTAACCCACCCTTCCACTCCTTCATCCAAATCATTTACAAAAATCACAAATCGAAGAGGATCCAGAACAGATCCTTGTGGTACACCACTCGTAACTGAGCACCATGTTGAATATTTTCCATCCACTACCACCCTTTGCCGCCTAAGGGTCAGCCAATTCTGAATCCAATCTGCCACATTTCCCCCTATCCCATGCCTCCTTACCTTTTGCATGAGCCTCCCATGGGGAACCTTATCAAACGCCCTACTTAAATCCATGTATACCACATCCACTGCTCCACCTTCATCCACGTGTTTGGTCACCTCTTCAAAGAATTCAATAAGGTTTGTGAGGCATGATCTACCCCTCACAAATCCATGCTGACTATCACGATGTATATAAACAAAGGGCAATTGTCGATGGCTGCATTTGCAAATGGTTAGCTGCATAGAAAGTATTCCACAGGCTCAGTGTTAGGTTTCAAGGATAGTTTTATAGTGTCTTTAAAGTGTTTTCACTGTCTTTCACTGGAAGTAAAAATGCTTGTATCTTCAAACAGTTTGTGAGAGAGAGAGGATGTGTGGTCTTTTCCCACGGAGTTTCATGCAACACTTTGTGATTAGGTTCAAGACAGAAGCAGATGAAGGCAAAGACCAGCGCTGTTTGGAATTAGACACTAACGATTAGCTTAGACAAAGAATTCCTTTCATAAAAAGAAACGAGACTGAGGCATGGTGGTTTTGTCAGGCAGAAGATAGAATGCAGTGTTGCTCATGAAGGATTTGTTTCAGCTCCCTAATATTTAGTAGAGTTCAAAGCAGCTTATAAAGTTTCTGCTGATAACTTACAATTATTGACGACAAATTCTAGAGGAATGCTGAAGTGATGTTGATTTATGCTCATATAATTGAGGAAATGGATAAATTTCCGTATGGAATGCCAAAAAAAGATTTGAGCAGGTAATTGAGAACTGGAATTGACATGGTGATGTCCAAAAACTAGGGGTGTAGGAAAAGGCAGAACAACGTTTTGGAATGGCTAACACTGCACACCTTCAACATCAATGCAGTGAAAGGTTTGCTCTAAACAAACTGCTACGAATTCCAGGTTTTGAGATTGAGGATGAAACACTGAGTTCACTGACTCTAATCTGAAAAGGTACTCTCCTGTAAGTTTGAAATCCATTTTACGTAAGAAATTATCTAATGAACGTGCGCTATTGCATTTCACTGGGCCAATGATGTTGATGTCATTTCCATTACATTATTTATTGTCCGTTCTCAGATATGAGAAGTGAGATGTGTATCAATAATTTCCATCTCTTTTCTTCCTTTCTACACTGTGCAGTCAATTTTCAGGTGATTGTGATCGTTTGCCAAGGAAAGTGTGGGCCCTCCGTTTAAATCAATCATGACCCGGTACCCATAGCAACAGCAAGTCCAATGGTTGCAATAAATGAGGTCATATTGTTTCAGATCTGTCGTTATTACTTCCATGATTCCTTCCTTGCCATGTCTCCTGTCTGCAGTAGAATTACTGTTCGAAGTTAGAAATCTACAAATACTCCAGTTTGGTAAAACACAATTATTTTCACCTTCAATCACTTTTTCGCCTTTTGTTGACAGAAGCTGAAAAGAAAAAATTCTTCTGCGAAAACTGCAATGGTGAACCAATCTACAGTTTTACCTAAAAACCTTGCTTTCTGACTTTACCTTACAGCATGATAAGATCATTGACAATGTACTTTCAGAATGTTGAACAAATGATAACTATGTCTCTGATCTTGGGTGAGTGACATCTCTTGGTTTGACTACCTTCCAATTTCATTAATTACCTTTATTTCAATTTTGCTGCTCAACTTTCTGACCAAAAGAAACATTTTACTGAGCAGAAGAAGAAACTGAGGTACAGAAGAGAGGAGGGAATTGCAGAGATCATGAAATGGAAAATAAAAGGAAGCCTGCGGTCTTGCTGTTTTCTGTTTCTGGAATTTTCACGCTCTTATGGCTGACTACGATTGCAGAATTCTTATATGATGACATTGCAGAGGGTAAACTTACAGATTACACCCATTCTATTATTATCTTCGAAGAAGTCAGATACTTGTGGCAGATTTTTTTTTCCTGCACAAGCACATTTTTAAATAGATTGAATAATACCAAGTTCATGGAAGAATTCAATATCATGCTGGAATGTCCAGGGGAAAGTGATTTTCAAGTCAATTAAGTTGAAAGGAGCACTGAGCTCAATCCAGAACTGGATTCAATTGTATCCTGTTCAATGTTCATCACAAGATATCCCAGTATCTCAAAATATTTTTCGGTGTGATACCCTTTCTTGCCTGCCCTATGAAATGTTTAGATTGGCACACCGATCCAAGGTAACATGTGAGTATGTATGTCTTTTCCCCGTAGCATCTGATATGCATTCCAGGTGTAAACACTTACAAAAGAGAATCAGCAGGACTCAATGGTGTCATTTTCAATATATATTTGTTTTCAATCATTTAAACAACCTCGACTGTTCCATTGTCTCCTGTTTTAAATTGAAATTTACTCTGAAGTTTAGTTTCCTGTTGTTTGGTTGAACTGGCAACTTGCATCAGATATTTTTATCAATCCAATTGTCTGGAACAAATGCATCCAGACTTGATGGTTTTAACCAGTGTCCTTATATCGGATATTCCAGTGATTGTTATCAGCTTACGGTTCGCCTCATTTCAAGGACTTGTCTTCCAGGCTTCCAGCTCACTTGCTCTGTTCTTGAAATCTATCCAACAACACAAAAAGAAAGAACATGTCCATGGTGGCTCAGAAAGAAACACAGTTAGCTAAGAATATCTACACAACACATCTCACCATATAGTTCTTGAGGGAGAAGCTTTAAAACTGACAACAGAAGAGTTAAGCCTGTGAAGAGCAGAACCAAGGTCACCATGTGATGTCACATATACTTTCATGTACTTTGTTTATAAACTGTCAAAATATCTTTTGATAATCTCAAACTGGCATCTTGAATCTCTATTTCCTTGAAGAATACATTCTCCAGATCTTTCTTTCATGACCACCTTCAAGAAGAAGCATCACATTTATACGGACAAAATATTTCTCATGACAAATTCAGAGTTCAATTTGGATGCCTTCCAAAAACAGCTTCTGTGTGATTCGAGAACAACCTAAATCACTTATATTCACAAATCTTTTCTACAACATTTGTAAGAAAAAAAGTTCTCAAATTTCCAATGAAACGAAATTTCACCGTTTTTAAGCTAAGTTGCTTTTGGACAACTCCTTGTATTAGTACTGATTTCAGTTGAATATAAGGTGTGGGCTCATTGTAGCTTGCGTGGGAACTCTTTGCGAGCACACTGCAATTTTCACAGAGGGCTTCTTTAACTTCACTGGGGGAAGCAGGTTTGTTGATAACTTCCACTGCTGTGCTTCAGGATGGTACTTATTTTCCCATCTTTTTCTACTCCTCAGTTCCATTTTTCACCAGCTTTACTTTACTGCCAGTGATGGAACAGTTGGAGAAACACTCACAACTCAATTTTCGAGATTAACTGTGTTGCCTGGCAAGGTAACAGCCCCAAGTGCCGTCTTTCATGGTTTCCTCTCTGGCATGTTTTGACTTTTGGTGTATTGTTATAAAATGTACATTGAACCCTCACTATGAGAACTAAAACCAGAACACCCAAAGAGGAACACTTCACCCTATAATCTGTAAAGGAGTGTGAAAAGTGAGGTAACCTGCCTTTCGGCAACTTGTAGTTGTTAAATAAATTAAATTCCTGACACTCATTTTAAATTCAACAAGTAACAATTTATTTATCTAAAATCTAATAGTGAGCAAGTTAACTGAACTATTACCAAACAGAATAAACCACTGCTAATGACTAACTTTTCCTGAATAAAACAAGATTCCAATGGCATGCTGTTCCATTAAAATCAAGACCCACTGATGTAGAAAAATGAATGCAGGCGCTTGAAATTACCAACAGGTTACATGTCGTCTGGGATTTTCTCTGCTTTCTCCGACAATTTTTCTGGCAACAATGCCTTCTTCATCAATTCTTCCATCAGGAATATTAACTAGTTGTGCCGTGGGTACCTTTGTTAGTTGGACAGTGCTTTCTATAAAACAGAGCGGAGGCTGTGAGAACAAACAATTCTCTCTTCAGAGCTGAGAGCTGTTAACTCTTGAAGATGGCAATTAGCTCTGTACTGAATCCAACAGCCCACTTCTTCTATACCTTTGATGACATATCAATACTTCTTACAGTAGGATTAGTCATAAGTTGTCAAAACCATCAGATTTAAAGTTAATAGGTTTTTGATATCTAAGTGCCTCATTCCAATTGATTGGCTAAAAGCAAATGCTTGTTGTCTTGGTAAATCCCGCTGTTTGTTCTCTGAACTGTACAGCCTTTTGATGCAAATCATTCAAGTTAGGTGCTTTCTGTGTACTGGCAAACTTTCAAATTACTGCTCACAGCCATCCACTTCAAATCCCTAAGCACAGAATAAGCATCAGATCTTTTAAAAGGACCATGCATTAATTTCCACCCTAGCATTTTACAAAGACCACATTCAAAATTCCTGCCTCCCAATCCACATGCAATCTATTAACTTTGCAACAATATCAAAGGAGAAGTCCATCTCATAATCAGTCCTAAGGTTAACATGCAGTCTGTATAGCTGTGATGCTAGAAGTGTGCAGACATATTTAGAAATTCGAAGCTGTTTGTGAATAAAAATGCAAAAAGATAATGTATCCAGCCATCCCACTTCAAGCACAGTGGGCTTGTTAGTCCATGTATCAATGAAAATTATATACATTGAATACATAAATTCTCTGAGCTGATGCAATAGTTTATCCGATGTCTCTTGGGCATAATCTTGTCAACACCTCCCTCTTCCTCATGGACAGGAGATAGGGGCCATATGTTATATTTCCTTTCTCAGCATAGGAAAAGTATATTTCCTATTTTAGATTTTACCTTCTTCAAGACCCTTGACATCGTTTTTCTCAGACCTTTTCAGATTGAATTACCTTTACAATATTCAAATTTTCCTTACATTTCCAGAGCTCTAATTCACAGCAACAAGCATTCATTGAACATTCAAAATAGAACAATTCATTGAAGACTAGCAAATCGTATTATTTGGAATTTAAGATTCACTCACACATACCAGTAATATTCGAGTGTTCGCTCCGGCCAGAAAATGAAATTCTAAAGACAATGAACCAATCACAAAGATGATGAAATTTACCTATTGACCAGGACCTTTGCCTCAAACTAAATACAACACGTCTTTCATGGCATTTCGCGGAAAGAGGAAATAAGTTCTGGCATTTAACTTAAATTCTTTTCTTCATTTGGTTTCACATGTCTGCAGAAAATTCAAAGAGGAAAATTTTATCAAGCCCTGAAGAAGTTAATTTGACATAAATATTCCATCGTTGGTTTTTATTTAATAAAAAGGCTTCATTCATGGAATTTGCATGTCACTGGCTAGGGTAGAATTTATTGTCCTTCCCTAGTTGCGCTGGAGAAGGTGGTCGACTCACTCTCTGGGTGAAGACATTTCTTTTCTTCCATCATTGAGGATGGGGATATTTGTGGAGACTCCTCCTCTGGTGAGTTGTTGAATTGCCCACCATCATTCAGGCCTGGATGTGGCAAGAGTTAGACTTGATCCTTTAGTTGTGGGATTGCTTGGTCCAGTCCATCACTGAATGCTCATGATGTTTACAAGTCGTCTTCTTTGGCAGCTTCACCAGGTTGACACCTGAATTTCAGGTATTTTCCTGGCATGCCCCCTGTGCTCTCCATCGAACCAGGGTTGATCGCCTCATTTGATACAAATTGCTGAGTGAAAGTAATGCCAGGCCTTGAGCTTGCAGATCGTGCTGTTTGTAGAACATGTAAGCACTGATAGTTCCTCAATGATTGAATTCAAATTACCTCCTTGCCATGGCAAGATTGAAGCCTTGGTCCCCTGATTATCACCTGAGTCTCTGGAATAATAGTCCATTCCCAGTGCGACAAATCCGTTAGATCTCGTCCTGTTAGGTCTAGTCGGCAAACCTCTATTCCAAACTCTTTTTGCAGCACTTGGTTTGAAACCGTGGATGTTATGTCACTTCAACTCTAATCTAATTAGTTATCAAAGACTTAAGGCGTTACTCTGTTCCCAGCCGTTTTGACAATGATTTCCAGATCGTCAAAACCTTCTCAGTGAAAACAACTTGAATAAAATTCTCCAAATTTCCGCTTGTTTTTCTTCATGTATGCATCCAGGTTATTGAAACCTATAATAAGGAGAAGTCTCCATGTCAAACTCATGGACCCCTTGTTATTTTGCACACTCAAATCAGAACCCTCCAGCCTTCTCTGCTCTAAGAAAAACTACAGAACGACGCAGTTAATGACAAGACACTTAGGAATGTTATCGAACAGCGAGACGTAAGAGTGCAAGCGTATAGTTTTTTTATGAAAATTGCATCTGAAGTAGACAGAGTGGTAAAGGAGGCATTTGTCACGCTTGCCTGCATTGCTTAGACCATTATATCTAGGAATTGGGATGTCATGTTACGTTTGTACAGAACGTTAGTGTTGCAACTTTCAGTGAACTGTGTACAGTTCTGATCGCCCTGTATGGGAAGGATATGCTTAACTTGCAGAGGTTCTGGGAAATATCTTACAAGGATCTCACCAGCACTGGAGGGTTTGAGTTATAAGGAGAGGCGGGATAGGCTGGGATTTTTTTTCATGGAAAGTAAAAGTTTGAAGAATGACCTCATACAGGGTTATAAAACCATGTGGAGTATGGATGAGGTGAACAGCACAGGTCTTTTCCTGGGAGTAGGACAGTTCAAAACTAGAGGGCATTTATTTAAAGAGACAGAGTGGAAAGTTTTTAAAGTCACCTGAGTGATTTCTGTTTCACACAGAGGGCAGTGTGCAGGTGGACTAAATTGGCAGTGGGTTTGGTAGAGGCGGGTAGATTTACAACATTTGAAAGACATTTGTAAAGGTACATGAACAGGAAATGTTCAGAGGTATATGGACCAAATGCAGACAAACAGGACTAGTTTATCTTGGGAAATGTGGTCGGCTTGAATGATTTGAACCAAACAGTCTGTTTGTGTGCTGTATGATTTGACGATTCTATGAAATAGCAACCCCATGGGCCAGCACATTCTGTGGTCTATCCTTACTTCTAACCCAGGAGATACTGAGCAATATTCCTGACCCTTCCCTTTCATATACGTGCTGACAGTTTTAGCTCAGGTTGAATTCAATGTAAATTCTTCATAACTTTGGCCTGGAAAATGCACCAAGTGCAGTTATGCATGGATTTGAATTATTAACTGCTGTACATCTTTTAAAAAATATTTTTCATTCTGTGTTTTTGTCACTAATTTTTTTCTGAGTATCATATTTAACATTTAATTTATGATCTGTTTGCAAACATCCTGGTTAGCTCTAAAATCTGAGTGGCCCAAATCTGAGGAAGGTTCTCTCCATCCAAAATGTTAACACTTATATCTATCCACAGATGTGCCTGACCTGCTGAGCTTTTCTAACAATTTCTATGATTGCCCTGGTAAGCCTTCAGCGACAACTTTTCAGTCTGACTGGGTTAATGAGGCAGATGAGGGCTTGTCCCAGTCACAAGAAACAGGAGCTTGGTTCTCTATTGAGGATCACTTTCAGCTCAAATCATATTCACATTCAAATGTCTAAAGAGGATCTAAACCCAGACCTAAAATTGACCTCAGTCCTCCTGGTCAACTAATTTTGGTAATGGGCCAAAACACTTAGTATCACAGCTAATGTTTTGTAAGTTTATTTTCTGTTCTTCTATTGAGGAAAAATAAAACATGAATATGGAATTCCTAACACAGCATCCACAAGTTCTGCATGACAAAATAGTAATAACGTCAGTGAGCTAAGAATAGAAACATAGAAAATAGGAGCAGGAGGAGTCCATTTCACACTTCGAGCCTGATCCTCCATTCATCACGATCATGGATGATTGTCCAAATCAATTGCCTAAAACTGCTTTCTTCCCATGAGCTTTGATCCAATTTGCCCAAAATGCAATATCTAGCCGCCTCTTGAATATATTAATTCAGAACAGTCGAACATTTTGCTGAGATACGCTCAAATTCCATCCAAGGCAGATGGTAAATTTTTCAATTCAGTAAAATATAGAATCAAAAAACAAACTTCATGGTGCCCAAACCTTTGGCTTAAAACCCCATCTGGTTTACTCATAAATGTCAGAAAACTAAATGCGCATTCTTTACCAGGTCTGCCCTGTTCATGACTGCAGACCAACAGTAATGTGCTTGAATCTTAACTGCCCTCTGAAATGGCTTTAGGAAGCATCTCAGTTGTCTCATATTCAGGGCAATTAAAGAGGGGTAATAAATGCCGGCCTAGTCAGTGACACTAACATGCCATGAATAAAATAAACCCCTGATTAAACTTGTTGAACTGGGCACTTGCCATCGACTGAATTTCAGTTTGGGTCATCTGGAGTTTTGTTGGACATAGAGGTTTTGTGGTGCTTTGCTCTCCTGTGTAAGTGAAAGAATATTTTATTGAACGTGTTGATATGAGGTCACAAAGTCAATATATTAAAAGTAGGAGGCATATTCCTACACAAAATTCTTAAGAAATGGCTTCATGATTGCTGATTTTGCCATCAATAAGAGGGGCAAACTCCATTCATGACCACCCAAAACTCAACACCTTCCCCACAACGCTTCCTCAAGACCGAAAGTCTGTATCCACTTGGTCCTCGCTGTATCTGCTAATGAGAATGGGTCTTGTTTATCTAACCACGTAATCTTGCACACTGCTTCCAAATCTCTGCTCGAGCTTCTTCATCTTAAGATAAACAATTCCAACAACGTCAACCGAAACTTGCAGCTAAAGTCTCTCACTGCTGGAACGAGGACTTGGTGTCACTCCTACACCAGTCACTAAAAGTAAACATGCAGATGCAGTGGTGAAGAAGGCAAATGGTATGTGGCCTTCAGAGTTAGAGGGTTGGAGAACAGGAGTGGAGATGTTTTACTGCAATTGTGCAGTTCCTAAGTCAGACCGCCGGGAGCGTTCCGTGTTCAGTTATGACCTTGCTATCTGTGGACGGACAGAATGGAACACCGACAGTGTGGAAACAGGCCATTCAGGCCAACAAATCCACACAAACCCTCTGAACTGCATTCCAACCAGACTCACCACCCCACCCTATCCTTGGAAACCTACAATTCCCATGGCAAATGCACCTAACCTACATTCTTGTATGCTATGGGCAATTTAGTATAACTGATCCACGTAAAATGCACATCTCTGAATGTTGGGAGGAAACCATAGCACCCAGAGATAACCCACGCAGACGCAGGGAGAATGTGTAAATTCCGCAAACACAGCTGCCCAAGGCTGGAATTGAACACGGGTCCCTGGTTCCGTAAAGCAGCAGTGTTAACCATTGAGTCACTGTGCCTCGCCACTGAGCCTCGCCACTGAGACGCCGTGCCACCACATATTCTGCCAATAGAGTAAATGCAAGGAATGCGTAACAGACTGATTCGTACAATAACAAAACTGATGTATGAAGAGAGATTGGATTGGTGAGGAGTTTTGAAGAATGATTTTGGGTGAATTTCATCGAAACTGAAGTAATTCTACCGGGATTAAACAGGACAAACGCAGGAATTATGTTCCTGGTTATGGGTGCTTTCGAACTAGGGTGATCATGTGGGATATTTAAGGGGTAGGCCATTCAGAACTGAAATGAGGAGAAATGTCTTCAGCGAGAGAGTGGTGAGCATTTGGAATTATCTGCCGCATGAGAGAGTTGAGTTTTGAATATTCAATATTTTCAGGAAAGGGCTAGATATAGCTCTTGGGCGATCTTATTTATGGACTGTTAACACAGACACCCTGTTAACGTCCTGGGGACCTGGGATTAAATCCCACCATGGCAGACGGTGGACTTTGAATGCAATTAATACGTTGAATAAAGAATCTAGTGATGGTTGTGAATCCACTGTCGACAGCTGGGAATGGCACATCTGGCTCACCAACGTCCTATCAGGAAGTAAACTTTCATCCTTACGTGGCATCGTCTATGTGTGACTCCAGACCCACAGCATTGTGGATGACTCCCAACTGCCCTCTTGGCAATTAGGGGTGGGTAATAAAGACAGACCTAGCCAGCAACAATCTCATCCTTTGAATGAATGAAGAAAACAAAATCAATTGCAGCCCCTGTCTCCTTAGTCTGGGTTGGTATGAGGGTGGGGAAGAGGGAACACACGGTAGAATCGCAATTGACGTTGATTTCCCCCCTCCCTCGTTACACCGGAGTTATGGTGTCTACAGGACATGGACACAGCTGGTCAAGAAAATGACGTGCTACTCCCTCGAGGACAATTTGGGATGGACACTTGGTGATATCCTTGCCATCAATGCTGGCGTCAATTCAACCAGATGTGAGTGAGCACTGTGGATTGAAAGTGAACTTGCAAACATCGCTGAATGTATAAACTTATGAAATAGGTGCATTACCCTCAAGCCTGCTCCACCATTTGATAGGATCAGGGCTTACCTGCTTGTGTTTCAAATTACATCTTTCCAATTTTCGTTTAATTTCCTTTGCTAGCAAGAATGTATCGACCTTGATTTTTAAAATATTCAATGACACACCTCCAAACTCACAACTGCCTTCTGATAAGCGTTCCAAACTTGCACAATCCTCAAAGGCAACAAAAATTCGCCTTATATTTGGAAGGGCCAACCTAATGTTAAAACAGTGCCACTGCTCAGGCTGCCAGCCCCTCCGTCTGCACTCTCCTACAAGAGGAAACACACATTCCATCCGCAGCTTGTCAATACTGTTTAAGATCTTACATGCTTTGACAGATTGGAAGAATGTCATATATGCTCGGAGCCACATCAGGAATTAATGTTAGGGAGCATTTTTCTTTCCAAAGAAAAGTGATTTTGTATTTCTCATCTTAAGAAGAAGAGCTGCAGATGGCCATGTATTCTCTCCAACCTGCAAAACCATTGCCACTTGCACGTCCCATTTCTAATAGAACACTGCTCTGAAGTGAAATTCTGATCTCGCAGTAATCCAGTTCAGCTGTAAAGACCGCAGATAATGGCAGGAAAGTCAGGAAATAATTCGCATTTCAGGCAGCATCAGCGGGAAAAGAAAGTCAACTTTTCAGTCCGATGCTAAGTTGTCAGTATTTTATTTCACATATTCTGACCATCTCCCTATGTCACATGAAATTGAGAAACCCCACTCCCAGTAGTCCAACAGCTGAGATCGATAGCTTCTTCCATTTATATCCATGGCACTGGGTGAAATCTGTCTGAGCTTTTCACTAAAACAGTTTTGTTTTTGGAGACCAATTCATGAATTGTCCACACGGCAAACCTTGCAAGAAATTGATTTTTTGGACAGAATTAATCAGACTGAATACTCCATCATGCTGATAAATTAGTTCATTCCCCTGCGGTGACCTTAGGGCACCAGAACGTTAAGTGCAATTTATTTCTCAAATTTCATACCATTCCACCTACTCCACAGTTGAGTAATTTGCTTGAACGGGTATGTGATTGCATTCTTTAGCTCTTGTCTGAATTTAACCTGGATGACAGCATAAATACCTGTGTTAGTGCAGGAGCTGAGGAGTTGCAGCATCTTCGCTGTGCGATCTGTGATAAAGCATGGGTCTGTGTAGGAGTTGTAATATCGGATATCTGTAATTCGTGCATAAATATTGTACACAACCTGGGTCACCCACAACAGCACAAAGCTGACCGATATACTGAACAGCAAAACGATGGATTTTCGCCGGTTATCCGTCTCCACATCCTTATGCGTCTCTCCACATTTTTGACCACGGAGACTCCTACGGATTTGACTGCTCACTAAAATACGCCTAACAGTCAGCACATTGAAAAGCAAGATGAGAAAGAACGGTACACAAGGGGTTAAAATGTAATTGATTATTTCAAATGCAGCCCATGCAGGGGAATTGAAATAACTCGGTTTATGGGTGCAGCCCCATGGAATATTATCAATAATGGATCGTGGCACATACATAAAATACCAGGGTAAAGACTCCAGGCAGCCCAGCACGGTCACGGTACCTAGAATTCCTGCTGCAGTCCTCTCGGTGCAAAATTTTACTTTCAATCTCTCATGACAAATGGCCACAAATCGGTCAAAAGTGAATGTGACTGTGAACCAGACAGAAATCACTGTGGAGGCTGACCCCAGGGCAGAAAGAACACTACACATAGGAGTAATTTTCACGAATGAATTCGGAAAATAAATTGGAACAGTGATCCACAATATGGCATCAAAGACAACGACAAGGAGATCAGCCACTGCCATTCCAATCAAGTAATAAGTGATGCACTTGGAGAGACCACACTTTCCTCGGGACAGGATCATTATTGCCACCAAGTTAACTGTGAGGGAAAACATTGAAACAGAAGTAAATATTTCCATAAAATGTCCTGAATCAAAGAACAATGTGGTAGAACCTCAGGCAAAATGTCCAGCTATGATGTTGCATGACAGGTGTAAAGACATTTACTGCATGCTTTCCTATAATTACAAGATTGAAACACGATTACCAACAGTATATTTTGGAATCCATAGTACAAATAAATAAAGCAAGCAAAGTAGGTTTATAGTCCATCATTAAGGGCGAAATGATTTACCTTGAAGAATGTAGAAGCAGATATAATTTCTGCATTTAATGATTAGAAAAGATGTTTGAGCAAAATACACAGTGATAAGTAATGATAATTAATCAACAAAGTCATCACCAGTTGGCATCAGGAACACTTGCGATAATAGCTTACCAGGAAAACCAATGATTGAAATAATTGGAAAGAAAACATCTTCTATTTGCCATACAATTGGATACGCCATTTTTGAGATTAGCATCAACTCCAGTTGCTTTGGGGTTCACACTTCTGGCAGGAACTGTGAACTGATCCATTCCAATCAATCCTGATTTATGTAGAGGGTAAGCCTCCAGTGACATAATTACATTGACATCGCTATTAGTAACAGTAACTTGAACAAACAAGTTGAATCAACATGTTTCTCTCTGATGTGATTTTTGTGGTGGACAAAACACAATCACTTCAAAATTCAGAAGTCAACATTAATTCCACCATTATGCTATGAAGGTAAAAATGCATGCAGAAGTGACCAATCTCACACATAATGAATACCTTCATTTAAACTTCCTTGTAAACCATGCGCTGGTTTGATTCAGTTAACTTAATCCTTTCTGCTCTGGAAGGTGCACAGAATCGAGAAACACAGATTCCTTCTGGTTCTGCAGATTCCCAGTTAAAAATACAAACTTCAGTTCTGTAATGACATTGAAGTCTGTTTCTCCATTTGAGGTGGTGGGATCCCGAGAGTTCATTGTCTGACAACTGGTTGGTGAAGGTATAATTTAGAAGTCAATCTTTACTCAGTTTATGATTTATTTGTATGTTGGAGAATTGCGGATGTACATATCCTTACTCTGAAACCCAGCTCCAATGCCAGTACATGACTCATTTTGCAATGAGACAATTCATGACCACTTCACTCATCCCAACCCTCACGCTAACCCTAATCCAAACCGCAACCCTAACTGTACACTGAAGTCTATTTTGTACAATTAACTAAGAAATGTAGTATGCTCTTTCGTCCTCTGCCTCGTCATTAACATTTTAGGATTGTGGTTCAATGTAGCCTGAGAGGCAAGTTTTTGCCATTTTACTTTTTTTAAATTCACTCGTGGGACTTGGGCACCACTGACTGTTTAAACATTTATCGCCATCCGAAAATATCACTTGAGAAAGTGCTGGTCAGCTGGCCCTGCACTGCAGCAGTCTGTGTGCAGTTTTAATATCTGTTTTCCCCATCTTTTCGTCCCTTCTTCGCTTTTCAATTAATAGACTGGTGATTGTTGTCTTTCTGAAAAAAAGTATTCACTATCCATTTGCTTCAGTCACTACCTGGTGGGCGTAGCAACAGCATATCTGATGATAGCAATCAATGATGTCATATTGTATCAGATCAATCGTTATTACTTCCAGATTCCTTCCTCAACACGACTCCTGTCTGCAGTATTATTACTGTTCACAGTTACATATCTACAAATACTTCACTTTGGTAAACAGTCATTTTCAAACTCAGTCACTTTGTTGCCATTTGTTGCCAGAAGCTGAAAAGAAAATTTTCTACTCAGAAAACAGCGATGGTTGTATTCCACCACTCACTCTACTGTTCCATCCAAAAACCCTGCTTTTCTACTTTACCTTACAACATGATAAGATCGTTGATAATGTAC
This sequence comes from Rhincodon typus, assembly GCF_021869965.1. Taxonomy (NCBI): domain Eukaryota; kingdom Metazoa; phylum Chordata; class Chondrichthyes; order Orectolobiformes; family Rhincodontidae; genus Rhincodon; species Rhincodon typus. Next base: position 7,250,446 of record NC_063376.1, read on the forward strand.
TGTGGGACTGTTGAACAAAAGATATCTATTTTACTGATCTTGAGTGGGCGATATTTGACTGGGTTGATTCTCTTCTAACTTAATTGTTTCTCTTTGATTGAATTATGCTGCTCAGGTTTCATACCATTGGTAATATTTTACTGAGCAGACGAGTCTTTTAAGGCCTGAGGTCCAGAACAGAGGAGGGAATTGCAGAGATCCAGAAATGGCAATCAACAGGAAGTCCGTGCTCTTGTTGTTTGCTTTTTCTGGCACTTCCACGATCTTGCGGCTGACTACAGTTGCAGAATTCTTATGTTATAAGATTATGGAGGCTAATTTTGCAGATTACACTCATTCTCTTATTATCAGTGAAGAAGTCAGATACATGGTGTAAGTTCCTGCACAAACACATTTATTTATGAGGTCATGAGAATACAAAGTTCATGGGACATTTCAAGGTCATGCTGAAATATCCAGTGGAAATTGATTGTCAATCAATTAAGTTGTAACAAGCACTGAGTTCAATCCAGAGCTGCATTCAGTTGTATCCTGTTCATTGCTCAACACAAGATATCCCAGCATCTCAAAATATATTCCTGTGCGATACTGTTTCTTGCTTGTTCTGTTGAATCTTTACACTTTGATCCAAACTAACACGTCAGCATGTTTGTCTTTTCCCATAGCATCTGATAAGCATTCCAGGTTTAAACACTGACAAAGGAGAATCAGCAGGACTTGCGGTATCATTCACATGCAATATGTGTACTTTAGGTTTTCAATAAAAACCACCTAGACTGTTCCATTGTCTCTTGGCTGAAATTTGAAATTTAATCTTCAGTTTAATTTCCTATTGTATGCTTGAACTAGCAACTTTATTCAAATATTTTTACCAATCCAAATGTCAGGAACATTTGCATCTAGTCTTGGTGCTTTAAAGTGGTGCTGTTATATTGGAGATTCCGGTGATTGTAATCGCTTTACGTTTTCCCTGATTACAAAGACTTGTCTTCCAAGCTTCCAGCTCACTTGCTCTATTCTTGAAACCTGTTAAAATAAAGTACAAAAAAAAATTCCATGGCTCAGACAGAAAGCCAGTGAGTTAAGAATATCCACAGAACACATCTCACCATCTGGAAATTGTGGGAGAAGGTTTAAAACTGTCAACAGAAGTGTTAAATCTGTGCAGGGGCAGAACCGAGATCAGCAAATGATGTGACACACACTTTCATGTACTCCGTTCAAAAACTGTCAAAAATATCTATCGATAATTTCAAACTGGCATTTTAAGTCTCTATTTCATTAAAGATGACATTTTCTAGATCTTTCCTTCAAGACCACTTTCAAGAAGAAACAACTCATGTATGTGGGCAAAACATTTCTCATGACAAGTTGAGTACAAATTGGGTGTCTTCCAAAAAATTTTTATGTATGTTTCGAGAACAAGCTAAACCACTTTTATTCACAAATCTTTTCTAAAGCCTTCTTCAGAAAAATACTGTTCTCAAATTTCCAAAGAATCGAGATCTCAGCATTTTGAATCTATGATGCTTTCGGATGACGCCCAGTATTTGTCCTGATTTAAGTTGAATGTAAGGAGCACTCTCATTGTAAATTCCATGGGAACTCTTTCTGAGTACGATGCAATTTTTATACAGGCTCCTTTAACTTCACTGGGAGAAATAGACTTCTTGATCTCTTCCTTAGCTGTGGCAAAGTGTTGTACTTATTTTCCACCTTTTGCAGCTCCTGAGTACCATTATACACCGGGTTTACCTCACTGCCAGAGATGGAACAATTGAGGAAACACTAACAACCACTTTCTCGAGGTTAACTGTGCTGCCTTGTAAGGTAACAGCCCCAGCTGCTGTCTATTCACGGTTTTCTCTCTGGCGTGTTTTGATTTTTGCTGTTTGTTTTTATAACATGGAAGTTAACCCCGCTCTGAGAACTAAAACTGTAATGCCCAAAGAGGATCACCTCACCCTATAACCTGTAAAGGAGTGTAATAAGTGGGCTTACCAGCCTTACAGCAATTGTAGCGGTTAAATAAAATAAATCCCTGACACTCATTTTAAATCTTATATTCACCAAGCAACAATTTATTTACCTAACTCTAACAGTGAACAAATTAACTAAACTTTAACAAACTGATGAACCCACTGCTAACTATTAACTATTCCTGAATAAACCAAGATACTAATGGTATGCTGTTGCAAGAAATACGAGTCCCACTTATATAGAAAAACAAATTCAGTCTCTTGAAATTACAGTTAGGTTACTTGTCTTCTGGAATATTCTGCGCTTTCGCCCCCGATTATTCTGTCAAGGATATTAACTAGTTTTGCCATTGGTACCTTTGTTAAATAGATGGTGCATTCTCTAAAACATAGAGGAGGACGTGAGACCAAGCGAGTCTGTCTTGAGAGCTGAGATCTGTTAGCTCTGGTGGATGGCAGTTAGCTCTGTGCTTTGTCAAACTGTCCTCTTCCTTTACATTCTTGATGACGTATCAATATTTCTTACAATAGGATTTGTCCTATATTGTCATAACCATCAGATTTAAATTTAATAAGGTTTTGATATCTAAGGCCTTTTTCAAATTGATTGACAAAATTCAAAAGTATGTTGTCTTGGTAAAAAATAACTGACGCTTGGCTTGCAAACAATACGGCCTTTTGATACAAATATTTCAATTCAGGTGCTCTCTGTCAACTTGCAAACATTCAACCTGTTGCTCACAGACATCTGTTTCAAATCTCTACGCATTGAAAAAGCACATGATCTTTTGAAGTGACCACGTAATGCTTTCCCCCTATCATTTTACAATCACCAAGTTCTAACTTCCTGCCTCACAATCCACAAGTACTTCATCCAACTTTGCAATAACTCTCCCCGGAAATAAAAAAAATGAACTATTATTCCAAAAAGATGTGTTTTTTTTCTAACAAAAACCTTAACTGCGTTATATTACTAGACCTAAAGTTCATTCATCTAAAGTTATAAATCTTTTGTCACTCTATACATATAAAACATTCAAGTCTGCCATTTCTTATATGAAAATTTTTCTTTTAGACTTGTGACAAAGCATCTACCGATAATATTTTTATAATTCACAACATGTACAGTCTGTGAATCAAATGCTTGTAATATGAGACTTAAATGAAATAATCTGGTGTTCTTGTCCTTAAATCTTTCCAGAAATATCAAAGGACTGTAATTGGTATAGACAATCATATCTGATGCCTTGTTTGCAGCATAAGTATTAAAATGTTGTAAGGTCATTACTAAACTCAATAACTCCTTTTCCACGATTGAGTATATTTTTCGGGAGTATATTAAGTTTCTTTGAAAAAAGTAACTGATTGGCCTTTCAATTCTACTATCATCCTCCTGTAACAACACAGCTTCAACCCCTACATTGCTTGCATCAATGGCAACTTTGAAGGTTCAAAATAAATTGGCGTGGCTAAAACTAGTGTGGTGATTAACACTGCTTTTAAATCCTCAAATACCTCCTGGCATTGTTCTGTCCACCAAAACTTTGTGCTCTCTTTTAACAAATCTATCAACAGTGCCACTACACTATGAAAGTTTGGTAAAAATTTCCTGTAGAATCCGTTCAATCCAAAAAACTCATAGCACTTCCTTGGGCTTTGAAATTCCTCAATGGCCTTCATCTTCACGTTCCTCAGTGTCATTCATCCCTATCTGATATTGTGACATTAGAATGTCACTTCTGCCTTCACAAATTCTGTCTTTAACAAATTTACGACCAGCTTTGCCTTCCATAGTCTTTCACAGAGTTCTGCCAAACGCACCATGTGAGCATTCCAAGAATGGTGAAATATTACTAAGTCATCTATATAGATGGTAGAATTAGTAAATCCTGCCACAACTCTGTTCATGAGGCTTTGCAAAGTGGCTGTTGTGCTTTTTCCTTCCAAAGGGCATTACATTAAATTGATATTGCGCACTGGGGGTTGCAATAGCAGAAACTTCTTTCACTCTCTTTACGACAAAAGTACTTGCCAGTAACCACGAAGTAAGTCCAACTTTGTCATATCGGTGGCTTGTTCTACTTTTTCCACACAGTCCCCCAAATTTGGAATTGGGTATGAGTCTGATTTGTTCATGGTGTTGACCTTCTGATGATCTACTCAGAGTTGTCGAGTATCATGAAGTTTGGGAACCAGTATGATTAGTGAACTCAACTCACTTTGACTCATATCAATGATTCCTTCATGGAGCATCGTTTCCACTTCCGACTGAACCTGAACTGTTTTGACAGGATTAAGCCCATGGGAGTGTTGTTTTATCAGAACAGCATTCACTATGTCAATCTCATGTACTATAGCATTAGTCCTCGCCATTCTATTTCTACATCGGTCCCCATAACACTGTAACACATCTTTCAATTCAGTTCTCTGTTCATGGGACAGATAGATCACTATCCTATGACATTCCTTAAGGACTTCCTCATTATTCAATTTATTCTGAGGCACATCAAATCTAAACCACCTGGATTTGATTCCTCGCGCTGAATGGCAGTAACTAAGAGCTGTTTCTCCATTTCCCTTTCCCTGTCATAGTAAGGTTTCAGCACGATCACATGACATTAACTTTTTCCTAACTTGCATCTATACCAGATAATTCACCTGACATATGTTTTTCTCAATCTGATATGGACCACTAAACATTGCTTTGAAGAGATATCCTACCACTTGTAACAGCGCCAATACTTTATCACCATGGGCAAATGTATGAATTTTAGATTTCCTGTCTGCTTCTTGCCTCATTAGGAGCCACACCACATTCAAACGTTGTCTAGCTAATTCAACTACTCTGTTTAACCTTTCTCTCACCTCAAATACAAAATTCTTCCGTCAGATCTCTGACTTTGGACCTATAAACTTTTCCTTAATTAATTTTAAAGGCCCTCTTACTTCGTGTCCGAATATCAATTCAAATGGAGTAAACTGAATCAATTCATTTGGAACATCTGTAATAGCAAATAATATAAATGGGATACATTTATCCCAATCATTTTGGTAAACCTGACAATAAGCCTTCAACATAGTCTTTCGGGTCTGATGCCACTTTTCCAATGCTCCCTGGGATTCAAGACAGTACGGAATTGATAAAAAGCGTTTGATGCCCAAACTATCCATGACCTCCTTAAATAATTGAGCAGTAAAAATGGACGCTTGGTCTAACTGAATTTCCCTGGGTAGGCCATAACAACTAAAGAAAGTGAGCAACCTTTTTTGCCTTGACATTCCACAATGGGTTTGCCTCCAGAAATCTGATAGACACATCCTTTGGGGTTAGCAAATATTGATTCCCACTTTTGGTTGTAGGAAAGGGATCTAGACAAGCAATCATTACCCGCGTAAAAGATTCTTCAATTGCAGGAATTGGCATAAAGGTGCTGCCTTTCTTACTGCCTCTGGTTTTCCTATCATCTGACACGTATGTCAGTTATGGCAAAAATCAACGACATCATTATGTAATCCAGGCCATTAAAAATGCTTCTGTATCTTAGCCTGAGTCTTCCTTACGCCGAGATGACCTGCAACTGGTAATTCATGTGCTACCCGCAATACTTCCTGTCTGTATGCTACCGGCAACACAATCTGGTGAACATCCACCCATTTCTCCTCTGCCCTAACCTGCCAGGGTCTCCATTTCCCCCTTAAGATTTTATCCTTAAGGTAATAGCGTTCTGGAATGCATTCTGATTCCTTTTCAAATGGACTTTGTGCTATAAATCCTTTATCATCTCATCTTTTTGTTGTAACTCCATTAGTGTTTCAGAACTAAACACCTCTGCCTAATTTTTTACCTGCTTAGTGGTTTCCTTTACCATCTCATCAAACAGATTATCAGCTGGCACCTCCATCTTTCTCTTTCGTTTTCCTTTCTTGTTTTAACTTATCGCTGTGAGATCTTGTCACCACACAGGCCAGAAAATTTCGAGGGTATTTTCCTTTTAACTCCTTTTAACTTTCCTGGTTTTCTTTTGGCTTTGCCACGACGATGGGTACCACTCCCACCTGTGATAAAGCTATATCGTTTCCAAGAATAAACTGTATCCCTGGAATAGACTACTTTTCTATCACTTCCACTGTCACCTCCCAAGTTGTGATTGGACTTTGTAGTGTTACCTTACACAGGGGAACACTACTCCTCTCTCCATTTATTCCACGGATTACCATTCTCTCGGGCAATATTTCGGAAAGAGAGCAAATACTTTCATCTCTTATTGTTAGAGATTGACTAGCTCAATTATCTCTTAATATTTTAACATTTTTACCTACTACCCCTATTCTACCTGTGTAAATCTTACTCTTAGAGTTGACGTCTTTGAAAAGATCAGGCACGGTCTTACTCTCGATAGGCAATGCACTCCCTTGCAGCTCCTTGACTTCTCTTGGGATTTCCTTCACTACTTCAACTAATCTCACTGGTTTAGCCTCTTTTACCACATCCCTTTTCCCAGTGCCTGTGTTAAACAGCCAGCACTGTGACTTTTTGTGTCCCATCTTATTGCAGTGAAAACAGCTTGGGCCTTTCATCTCTTTTCAACCGCTTGGGTTTCTTTTTTCAAATGTAATTAACTGTTACCAGTATGATGTACTTGTTCTTTGTCATCGAAAGTTATCCCTCTTTCCCAATTTCTATCCCTCATGAATGAAATTGTTGTCAGAAGCTAGGTTTCGATTTATGCACTAAAGCGCATTCATCTACCATCTCTTCAGCTCCTCTCACTGTTTTAACTTTCTGTCCCTCAACATGAGCTCTTATCTTTTCTGGAATTGAGATTTTAAACTCCTGCACAGAAAAGTATCTCTAAGAGCCTCGTATGTCTTTTCTATCTTTAAGCTTCTCACCCATCTATCGAAGTTGTTCTCTTCAAATATTTCAAACTCAATATAATTCTGAGCTGGTTTCTTTCTTACGTTTCTGAATCATTATCTACATGCTTCTGGTACCAATTTTGTACGCAGTCAAAATAGAATGTTTATCTTCGTCATGTTCTCCTGACATCTCCTCTGTCAGTGCTGCAAACATCTCACTAGCCCTGCTTGCCAACTTGATCTGAATTAACATTATGCACACATTCTCTGGCCAGTTCGTCTGTCTCGCCAATTCCTCAAAGGAAATGAAAAAGTCTTCTGCATCTTTTTCATCGAATTTTGATAATCTTTTGACATATTTGCAGTTATCCCTACCAGAACTTTGGCTAGGAGAGCTTTGCTCATAATCACTATCCTCCACACTAAGCCTCCCGTCTACATTCAAATCCATTCTTTTATATTGACTTTCCTGTATAATTGCCAACTTCTGAAGTTCAAACTCTTTCCCATTTCTCTTTGTCTTCTGCCAGAGCAATTCTTTTCTCTTATCTTTACTCTGCTTTTGAACATAATTCAAACTGTTTCAGTTCCCTTTCTTTCTCTTGACTTAGAATAATTCTTTTCCTTTGTTTCTCTTCAGCTGGAAATCTTCTTTGCTTTGATTTGTCGTCTAACTCCTGTTGTCTCATACGTAGTTTTTTTTATAACTCCACTGCAATTGACAGGTTCTCTGATCTATCTAAATGCTTGACGAACTCCGTTACAATTTCGGCTTCCTTATTATCCCTACTTTAACCCAATGTTAGCCTGTTAATTCTAAAATTGTCACCCTTTTCTGTCTTTCTAAACTATCTTGGCAAATTTGGGCAGCATATTCGATCCCCAGAACCTCTTTAGCAATGTTAAGAGCCACATTTGATTTAACCAACAACAAGCAAAGGAAATCAAACAGATTTTCCACTTATAACTTGGTTAAAAATCCAGGTGACTAATCCCCAAGTCTCTTAAAATCTGCTGGGACCTTTCGTGCAGTAAATCTGTTCAAACCTGTCCAGAACTGTGCAAATCCATCCAAGTCCCAGACACGAGCCCCCAATCTGTCATTAAGCAGAGTTTGACACCCACTCTGAGAACTAAAACCAAATCACGCAAAGAGGAGCACATCACCCTATAATCTGGAAAGGAGTGTGAAAACTGGGGTAACTTGCCTTTCTAACTTCTAGTGGTTAAATAAAACAAACTCCTGACATTCACTTTAAAATCAACAAGTAAAAATTTATTTATCTAACTCTACATTAACTGAACTATTAACAAACTGAATAAACCCCTGCTAACTACGAAGCATTCCTGAATAAAGCATGATTCTAATGGTATGCTGTTCCAACAAATGCAACAAATCCCACTGATACAGAAAAAAAAAACCTTTGTCTTTCAAAATTAGGACAAGGTTACATGTCTTCTGCAATTTCCTGCGCTTTCTCTGTAAATTCTTCTGTCAGCAATGCATTTTTCATTGTTCCTTCTGTGAAGAATATTAACTAGTTTTGTCATGGTACCTTTTGTTATTCAAATGGTGCCTTCTCTAATACAGAGAGGAAGCTGGAAGAGCCAGCAATTTTCTCTTGCGATTTGAGCACTGTTAGCTCTGGTGGATGGCAGTTAGTTCTGTGCTCAGCTGATTCCTTCTTTTATAACCTTGATGACATATCAACATTTCTGACAGCAGGATTGGTCCTATGTTGTCAAAACCATCCAATTTAAATTTAATAGGTTTTTGGTATCGAAGTGCCTGAATCAAATTGATTGACTAAGTGGAAATGTTTCTTCTGCTGGTAAAACCTCCTGCTTGGACTGTGAACTGTACAGGCTTTGTTCCAAATGTTTCAATTTGGGTATTTTTCTGCGTACTTGCAAACTTTCAAGCTGATGCTCGCATACATCCACGTCAAATTTCCAAGCACAGAAAAAGCACATGATCTTTTAAAGGGACCATGCAGTGCTATCTCCCCTAGCATTTTCCAAACACCAAGTTCTAACTTGCTGACTTCCAGTCAACAAATACTCGACTAACTTCGCGACGATATGAAGGGAGAAATCCATCTCGTCATTAGCCCCAACATTACCATCCAGTCTGTAAAGCTCTGATGCTAGAAGAATGCAGAAATATTCCGAAATTAGAAACTGTTGGTAAATAAAGAAATGCGAAGTGAAAATGTATCCATTCATCTCACTTCAACCAGAATGGGTTAATTTGTCCATGTATCAATGAAAATTATAGAAATTGAATAGCTAAATGCTCTGAACTGATGCAACAGTTTAGCTGATGTCTCTTGGACATAATCGTGTCAACATCTCCCTCTTCCTCATGGACAGGAGATATGGGCCAAGTGTTATATTTCCTTTCTGAGCAAAGGAGAAGTATACTTTCTTTTCAGATTTTACCTTCTTGAAACCCTTTGACATCAGTTTTCTCAGAAGTTAGCAGAGTGAATTACTTTTCCAAAATTCCAATTTTCTTTCTCTTTCCAGAGCTCTAATTCACACCAAGAAACATCAATAGAACATGCAACATACAACAATTCATTCAAGACTGGTAAATTGTATTATCTGGAATTAAAGATTCACTCACACCTTCCAATATTATTTGAACGATCGCTCTGGCCAGAAAATGCTATTACAAAGAAAATTATCTAATCACAAAGGTTGTGAAATTTACCAGTTACCTCAGGCCCTTGCCTCAAACTAAATACAACACAAATTTCATGGCATCTCCTGGAAAGAGGAATTTAGTTCTGGCATTTAAATCAATTTCTTTTCTTCAATTCGTTTCACACATCTGCAACCAAATCCAAGTGAAAAACTTTAGCAAGCCCTGAAGGAACGAATTCCACTTAAATACTTCGTAGTGGGTTTATTTTATTTTTTAAAAAAGCTTCATTCTTGGTACATACATGTCACTGGCTCGGGCAGCATTTATTGTCCTTCGCTGCTTGCACATGAGAAGGTGGTCGACTCACTCTCTGGGTGAAGAAATTTTTTCTCTTCCATCATTGAGGATGGGGATATTTGCGGAGCCTCCTTCTCCAGTGACTTGTTGAATTGCACACCACCATTCAGGCCTGGATCTGGCAGGAGTTAGTGCTGATCTGTTAGTTATGGGATTGCTTTGCCCTGTTGATCACTTACTGTTTACGCTGTTTGGCAAGCAGTCTTGTTTGGTACCTTCACGAGGTTGACACCTGAATTTCAGGGATTCACCAGGCATGCCCTCCTGGGCTCCACACTGAGCGAGGGGTGATCCCCTCGTTTGATGGGAATGGCAGAGCGGGAGATATGCCAGTCCATAAGGTAATGGATTGTGCTGGTTGCAGATCAAGTAAGCGCTGATAGTTCCTTAAAGATTGAATTCAGATGACCTCCTTGCAATGGCAACATTTAAGGCTCTGTCCCCAGACTATTACTTGAGCCTTTGAAATCATAGTTCATTCACAGTTGCACAAAACCAACGCATCTTCCCAAATCTGCACATGTATTAAACATCTATTTAAATCTCATTTGCAGAAATTGGTCCAAAACCATGGATGTTGTGTCATTTAAAACTCTCATCTAAGTCCTTCTTCAATATCTCAAGGCATTGGTCTATGATCAGCCGTTTCGGCAACGAGTTCTAGATACGCACAATCTCTCAGTGAAAACAGTTTTCATCAAAATCTCTAAATTTCCTGCTCTTTATTTTAAATCTATGCCCCTGGGTAATCGAACTCTATACTGTGGGGAAATCTCCACAACAACATCATTGACACCCCTTGTTATTTTCTTCACTCAAACCAGAATACATCAGCCTTCTCGGCTCTGAGGAAAACTATGGAATGACACAGTTAATGGTAAGATCCTGAGGAATGTTGTTGAACAACGAGACTGAAGATTGCAGATACATAGCTTTTTGAAAGTTGCATCAAAGGTAGATAGAGTGGTGAAGAAAGCGTTTGGCATGCTTGCCTTCATTGCTTAGGCCATTGACAACTGGAATTAGGATGCCATGTTGCGATTGTACAGGACGTTAGTGATGCCACTTTCATAGTGCTGTGTACAGTTCTGGTTGCCCTGCTATGGGAAGGATATTATTAAATTGGAGGCCATGTCGAAAAGATTTGCAAGGATGTTATAAGGACTGGATTGTTTACGTTATTTGGAGAGATTGGATAGGCTAGGACTTTTTGTCCTGAAACGTGAAGGTTTGAGGGGTTACCTCATGCAGGGTTGTAAAATCATGAGGGGCATAGATCAGGTGAACAGCAAAGGTCTTTTCCCTGGAATAGGACAGATCAAAACTAGAGGCCATGTGTTTAAAGGGACAGAGTGGACAGTTTTCAATGTGACCTGAGGGACATCTGTTTCACACCGAGGATGTGGGGTGGGCAGGGGTTGGTGGGTGGTACGTATGTGCAATAAACTGCCAGAGGACATGGTAGAGGCAAGTCGAGTTCCAACATTTAAAAGACATTTTTACAGGTACATGAACAGAAAAAGTTCCAAGGGATATGGGTCAAATGCAGACAAAGGGGACTGGTTTATCTTGGTAAATGTGGTCAGCATGAATAATTTGGACCGAACAGCCTCTGTTTGTGCTGTAGGACTTGATGACTCTATGTCATAGCAACCCCATGTCCTCACATATTTGTAATCTGTCATTACTGCGAAGCCAGGTGATACAGAGTACAATTCTCGACACAACCCTTTCACATCCGTGCTGGCAGTTGTAGCTTTGGTTGTATTCAATATAAATTCTGAACGACATTGAACTGGAAAACGCGCGCAGTTATGCACAGATTTAAAATAGTAAATGGTTTACGTATATCTATAAAAAATGTTTTTCATTTGGTTTTTATCTCACTAAATTTTGCTCTGAGTGTCTGATATAGCATTGAATTTATGACGTGAATGGCAACATCCTGGTAAACACTGCGAAATCTGGGTGACACGTTCCAAGGAAGGTTCATTCGCTCCAAAATAGTAATTATGATGTCTCTCCACAGATGCAGCCTGACCTGCTGAGCTTTTCCAACAATTTCTATTTTTGTCCTGGTAAACCCTCACTGACAACTCTTCAGTCTGATTGGTCTAATGAGGCAGATGAGTGCTTGTCCAGTCACATTGATCAGGGGCTTTGTTCTTCCGCATACGATCATGTTCAGCTCAAATTACATTCACGTTCAAGTATCACAACAGGATCTAAAGCCCTGACCTAAAATTGACCTGAGTCCTCCCTGCCAAATAATATTGCTAACGGCCCAGAGCAGTTAACATCACAGCTAGTGTTTTGGAAGTTTATTTTCTGGCCTTGTATTTTAAAAAAAACCCCCACTAATATTCAATTATTAACATAGCATCCACAAGTTCTGCCTGGTGGAACAGTGATAATGTTACAAACAGAAACATAGAAACACAGAAGATAGGAGCAGGAGGAGTCCATTCGGCTCTCCGAGCCTGCTCTGACATTCATCACGATCATGACTGATCATCCAACTCAGTAGACTAATCCTGCTTTCTCCCCATAATCATTGATCCCTTTCACTCCAAGTGCTATATCTAGACGCCTCTTGATTACATTAATACAGAACAGCCGAAAACTTCACAGAGACATGCTCAAATTCCATCCAATGTACATGTTAAAGTTTGAATTTAGTAAAATCTACAAACAAAAATCAAGCCTCTTGGTGCCCAAGGAACAATTGGCTTGAAACCCCATCTAGTTCATTCATACCCTTCAGAAAAGGAAATATGCCATCTTTAGCAGGTCATGTGTACTCATGACTCCAGGCCAACAGCATTGGGCTTGAACTTTAACTGCCTTCTGAAATGGCTCGAGTGAGCCTCTCATTTGTCTCATTCTTCAGTCAATTAAAGTTGGGTAATAAATGCTGGCCAAGTCAGGAACACTGATATCTAATGACTCAAATAAAGCCTTGAATAAACCTGTTCAATTGGAGCTTTGCCATTGACTGAATTTCACTTTGGGTCATTTGGACATTTGTAGGAGATGGAGGTGTTGTGGTGCTTTGTTGTCCCTGTGTAAGTGAAAGAAAATTTTATTGAAGGTGTTGAAATGAGTTCACGGAATCATTATAATAAAGCAGAAAGCAAATCCCAAAGCAAAATCCTTAAGAAATGGATGCATGATTGCTGATTTTACCATCCAAATGAGTAACAAACTCCATTCATAAGCACTATCTACTCAATTCCCTTCCCAAAATTCTCCCCCAGAGCCTAAAGCCTGTACTTAGTCCTCATACTATCTTCTCATGATAATGGGTCTTGTTCATCTACCCTTACGATCTTCCACACCGCTTTCAAATCTCTGGTCAAGCTTCTTCATTCCAGATAAACAATTGCAACCACGTCAGCCGAAAGTTGCAGCTAAAATCTCTCACTGCTGTAACGAGGCCCGGGTGTCCCTCCTACACCAGTCACTGAAAGTAAGCATGCAGTTGGAACAGGCAGTGAAGAAGACAAAGAGGAGGTTGGCCTTCAGAGCGAGAGGGCTGTAGTACAGGAGTGGAGTTGTCTTGCTGCAATTGTACAGTGCCTTGGAGAGGCTATTCCTTGAGTATCCAGTGCAGTTTTAATCTGCTTATCTGAGAAATGATGTTCTGGCTATGGAGTTTGTGCAAAAATCGTTTATCAGACTGATTCCTGGCATGAAAGGACTGATTCATGAAGAGAAAATCGATCCATTTGGATTATTTTCACCAGAGGTTCGTCGAATGTTTTGATGTGTATTTCATCAAAACTGAAGAAATTCAAACAGGACTAGGCAGGAAAATGCAGGGAAGATGTTCTCATGATGGGGGCCTCCAGAACAAGGGGGTCACAGTAGAATGATATGGGCTAGGGAACATAGGCTGACATGAGGAGAAATGTTTTCACACAGACAGTGGTGATCCTGGGAATTCTCTCCACTCAAGGCAGTTGAGGACTCAACATTCAATATCTTTAAGTAAGAGTTAGATATAGTTCTTTGGGCTAAAGGGAACAAAGTGTATGGGGGAGGAAGTGGGAATAGGGGACTAAGTTCAATGATCTGCCATGGTCATGTTGCTGGCGCAGCAGGTTCAAAGGCCTGAAAAGCCTAATCCTGTTTCTGTTTTCTAATGTTCAAGAACCAGTAGCATGCAGAGCAAGAATGGCAGAACAGCCCAAACCACAGATTCCAGCCCCTGTTTCCTTCTTCTCAATGGTGTGAGGGTGGGGGAGAGGGAACACATGACTAAGGCACAAGTACCATTGTTTGTCTCCTCCTTCATAATGTTGCAAATATGGTGCGCATATAATATGGTCTGCATCCATTGACGAAAATGTTTCATTTCCCCCAAGCACAATTCGAGATGGAAATTAAATGATCTCCTTGCGATAACTGCTCACGTGAATTCATCTACGTGCTCATGGGCACCATGGATTGGAGTTGAGTTTACAACATTTATAAACATACAAATGTATGAAGTCAAAACAAACCTCTCCACCATTTGATCAGTTCAAGGCTTTTTGTTTGTGTTTCAAATTCTGCCTTCCCAATTTTCCTTTCACTTCCATTCCTGACAAGTACTTCTCTACCTTCGTTCTAAAAATATGCAACGACATACCCCCAACCCAATCTCTGTTCAGAGCTACATCAGAAATCAATGTTGCGGAACATTTATTTCCTTTCCAATTCAAGAAAGAGGGAAAGTTGATTTTGCATTTGTCATCTCTAACCTTCAGAGATATTGATCTGGATCAGAGCTGATATTCTTCTTCTTTGACATTTGCCTGACAATTCCTGAAAGAGCACTGCTCTGAAGAAATTCTGAACTCACAGTAATCCAGCTCAGCTGTAAAGCCCTCAGATATAGGTAGAAAATGGACAAATAATCCTGATTTTGGGCAGCAATGTTCAGGAAAGATTCAACTTTTCAGACTAATGCTCAATTGTCAGCATTTTATTGCATGTATTCAGGCAATTGCTGTATCTCTGGTGAAATTCAGAGTAACTTTCATATTCATCCCACTGCAGAGATGGGCAGCTTTCTCTACGGTTTCCCTGGGCAGATTTGGTTTCTGTCTGAACTATCAACTTTTCCATTTTTGTCTTTGGAGATCGATTCATGGATTTTCCACACAGCAATTCTTGCAATTAATCGATTTTTTGGACAAACATAATCAGGCTGAAGACTGTGATGCTGATAACTTAGTTCTTTCGCCCATGCCAATTGTCGGTGTTGGAACATGAAGTGAAACTTAGTACTCATGTTTCAATCACTTCAAAGTGTTCCATAATGTAATGATTCGCCTGAAGGGATATATCATTGTATTCTTCAGCTCTTCTCTGAATTTATCCTGGATCACAGCATAAATACATATGTTGGTGCAGGAGCTGAGCAGTTGCAGCATCTTCGCTGTGCAATCTGTGGGAAAGCATGTGTCTGTAAATGAAGAGTAATATCAGATATATTTAATTTGTGCATAAATATGGTATACAAACTGTGTCACCCACATTAGCACAAAACTGCACGATATACCGAGCATCAAACCAATTGACTTCCACCGGTTTTCCATCTCCAAATCGTGGTGTTTCTCTGTACTTCTTTGACCACGGAGACCCCGACGGATTTGACTGCTCACTAAAGTACGCCTGACAGTCAGCACATTGAGCAGCAAGATCAGAAAGAACGGCACACAAGGTGTTAAAATGTAGTTGATCATTTCAAACGCAGCCCATGCAGGGGAACTGAAATAACTCGATTTCTTGGAGCAACCCCATGGAATTTTCTCAATGATGTATTTTGGCTCGTAGATAAAATACCAGGGTAGAGACTCTAGGCAGCCCAGCATGGTCACAGTGCTTAGAAACGCCACTGCAATTCTCTCGGTGCAAAATTTTGTTTTCAATCTCTCATAGCAAATAGCCACAAATCGGTCAAAAGTGAATGCGACTGTGAGTCAGACAGAAATCAACGTGGCTGCTGATGCCAGGGTAGAAAAAAGTCGACACATGGGGGTAATTTTTATGAATGAATGTGGCAAATAAATTGGAACAGTGATCCATAAGATGACATCAAAGACAACGACAAGGAGATCAGCCACTGCCATTCCAATCATGTAATGAGTGATGCACTTGGAGAGACCACAATTTCCATGGGACAGGATCATTACTGCAACCAAGTTAACTTTAAGAGAAGACAACGAAATAGAAGTAAATATTTACAGATCTTGTCCTGAATCAAAGAACAGTGTGACAGAACCTAGGGCAAAATGTCCAGCTGTGACAATTCATGACTGGTGTCAAATGAAGTATTGCGTGCTTTCCTACAATTACATGCTTGAAACACAATTACCAGCAGTATGTTTTTGAATCCATAGCACAAATAAAGAAAGTAAGAAAAGGAAGTTAATAGTTCATCATTAAGTGTAAAATGAATGACCTTGAAGAGTGAAGGAGTAGATGTAATAGCAGCATTGAATGATAAGAAAAGGTGTTTATGCAAAATACACAGTGATAAGTAATAACAATTAAGCAGCAAAGTAATCGCAATTTTGCATCAGGAACACTTTGATAACAGCTTACCGGGAACACCAATGTCTGAAATAAGAGGAAAGAAAACATCTATTTGCCATACAATTGGATATGCCATTTCTGGGATTAGCAACAAGCTTGGTTGTTCTGGGTCTCACATTTTTGGCAGGAACTGTCAACTGATCCATTCCGATCAATCCTGACTAATATAGAGTTTAAACCTCCAGTAATGTAGTGATGCCTGACATCACTATTAGTAACACCAATTTGAACAAACACATTGCATGAACAGCTTTGACTCTGATGTGATTACTGTGATGGGAAAAACACAACCATCTGAAAACTCAGGAGTAAACATGAGTTCCACCATCATGCAATCAAGCTAAAGGTGCATGCAGAAAAGACTGATCCCATTAATAATGAATAGCTTCATTTAGATTTTCCCAGTAAAGCATGGTGCTAATTGCTTCAGTTACCTTAAATGTTGCTGCTCTGGAATGCAGGCAGAATCCAGAAAAAAATAAAGATTTTTATTCGAATTCTGCAGATTCCCGGTTGAAAATACAAACTTCATTTTTCGAAGGACATTGACGTTGGTGTCTCCAGTGGAATCTTGAGAATTCAATGTCTAATAGATAGTTGGAGAAAGCATAGTTTAGAAGTCAATTTTTACTCAGTTTATGATTTATTTTTTAGGTGGAGAATTGCAGATGTAACTCTGATTTCCAACTCTAGTGCCAGGACATGACACATTTTACAATTAGGCAATTAAAGCCAACTTCTCTAACCCTAACCTGAACCCAAATTCAAACAACAACCCTACCTCCACACTGAAATCTATTTTCTACGATTAACTGGGAAATGGAGTGTGCTGTTTCTTGCTCTGCCTCTTCAATAAGACATTGGGATTATGGTTCAATGTAGCCTGAGAGGCAAATTTTGCCAGTTTGATTATTTAAAATTCCCTCATGGGACTTGGGCACCACTGACTGGTTCAAATTTTATTATCGTCCCAAAATGCTGGTTGAGGAGAAACTGGTGAGCTGCTTACCTGCACTTCTGCAGTCTATGTGTTGTCGATAGACACCGAATATCATAATGGAGGGAAACTTGGAATTTAGACCCAGGAATTCTGAAGGATGAGATTTAGTATTATAACACAACTGAATGTTAACACGTCGAGGGGCAGTGGTTAGTTGGACTCATGTTTGAGGAAGCCATTGCCTGCCATGTAGTGTAACTATCACCTTCCACTCCTTCGCCTGAGCCTCAGTACTGTTCGGAAATTGTTGCATTTGTGCAAGGACTGCTTCGGCGTCTGAGGAGTCATGAATGATGCTAAATATTGAGCAATCGTCATCAAGCATCCCACTTCTGACCTTTTGATAGGAGGAAGATTATTGATAAAGCAGCTGGAGATGGTTGGGTTTAGAAGATTCCCCAGAAGAACTCCTGCGGAGTTGAGAGGATTGACCTCCAGCAACATTAAACCATCTTCTTCTATGCCAGATATGACTCCAAGTAACTGAGAGTTTGGCTACTGATATCCATTGTTTCCAGGGATAGTCAGCATTGTTTTGATAAAGGAAAGTCAAGCCTTACTAATTTGATTGTATTCTTTAAAGAAGTGACACGGAGATTGGAACAGTGAAACAAAATATTGCATCAAAGACGATGACAAGGAGATCAGCCACTGTCATCCCAATCAAGTCATGAGTGATGCACTTGGAGAGACCACACTTTCCTCGGGTCAGGGTGATTATGGCCACTAAGTTAACTGTGATGGAAGACATTGAAGTAGAACTAACTATTTTCAAATCTTGTTCTGAATCTAAGAACAATGTGACAGAACCTCAGACAAAATGTCCAGCTTTGATGTTGCAAGACAGGTGTACACTGAAGAATAACATGCTTTATAATAACAATACACTCGAAATGCAATTACTAACAGTGTATTTTGGAATCCATAGCACAAGAAAATAAAGATAGCAGAGAAGGTTAATACTCCATCATTAAGGGTAAAACGAATTTCCTGGAAGAATGAAGGAGCAGATATAATGGCGGCATTTAATGACTAGAACAGGTCTTTGTGCAAAATACACAGTGATAAGTCATGACAAATAAACAGCAAAGTTGTCACCAGTTTGCTTCAGGAACGCTTGCCATATCATCTTACTAGGAACACCAATGGCTGAAATAAGGGGATAGAAAACATCTTCTATTTGCCATACAATTGGATATGTCATTTCTGAGATTCGCAACAATTTCAGTTGTTCTGGGTCTCAGACTGCTGGCAGGAACTGTGAACTGATCCATTCCAATCGATACGAATTATATGGAGGGTAAGCCTCCAGTGACATAGTTACACATGACATTGCTATTAGTAACGCCAACTTGAACAAACACATTACGTCAACAGGTCTGAGTCTGATGTGATTATTATGGTGGGGAAAATGCAACCATCTCAAACTTCAGGAGTCAACATTCGTTCCACCATTATGCAATGAAGCTAAAAGTGCATGCAGAAAAAAAAATCTGATCCAACAAATAATGAATCGAATCATTTAGATTATTTTTCTGAAGACCATGGTCCTTTTTGTTTCAGTTGGCATAATCGTTGCTGCTCTGGAAGTAGATAGAATCCAGAAACACAGATTCATTCTGGTTCTGCAGACTTCCAGATAAAAATGCAAACTTCAATTTTTTAAGGCATGTCTGTCTCTCCATTTGAGGTAGTGAGATCCCGAGAGTTCAATGTCTGACAGCCAGTTTAGGAGGCAAATATTTGAAGTCAATGTTTACTCAGTTTATGATTTAATCATAAGGTAGAGAATTGCGTATGTATCCTAACACTAAAACCCAACACTAGTGCCACTACGTGATGCATTTTACAATGAGGCAATTAATGCATACTTCTGTAACCCCAAACCTAAAACTGACCCTAATCAAAAACCTCAAACTAACTCTACAGTGAAGTCTATTTCATACAAATAACTAAGAAAATGAGAATGCTCCGTATTTCTCTCCCTCTTTATTAACATATCGGGATTATGGTTCAATCTTGTCTGAGAGGCAATTTTTTGACATTTTTTTAAAATTCGCTCATGGGACTTGGGCACCACTGACTGGTTCAGCATTTATTATCATCCCAAAATGCCCATTTAGGAGTAGCTGGTGAGCTGCTCACATGCACTGCTGCAGTGTATGTGCTGTAGATAGACCCACAATATCATAATGGAAGATAACATGTGATTTTGACGCAGGAACTCTTCAGGGATGAGATTCAGTATGGTAATTCAATTGAATGGTAACACGTCAATGGTCAATGTATAGTTATTCTACTACTGGAGGTGATCATTGCCTGCCATGTGGTGTACATATCACCTCCCATCCCTTAGCCTAAGCCTCAACATTGTTCAGACGATGTAGAAGAACTGCTTTGGTTTTTGACGAGTCATGAATGATGCTGAACATTGCGCAATGTTCATCAAGCATCCCAATTCTGACGTTATTGTAGAGCGAAGTTCATTGATGAAGCAGCTGGAGATGTTTGGGTATGGAATATTCCCCTGCAGAACAACTGTGAAGTTGAGATGACTGGCCTCCAACAACCTCAAACTATCTTCTTATGTGTCAAGTATGACTCCAACTAGCCAATTGTTTACCTCTGCATATCCATTAATTTCAGTTTTGGTATTTGACGCCATACATGATCCAATATGACCCTGATATCAAGGACCATCATTCTGGCCTCATTCTCCAGTTGTTCAATTCAACTTATTTGTCCATTTTTGTGCCAAGGCTGTAATGAGGTCAGGAGCTCAGTGATCCTGGTGGAAACTGGGCATCACTGAGCAGATAAGTGCTCAGCTGATGCTGGTTGAAATCGTCAATCACTTCACTGATGATCAAGAGTAGACTGATATGGCAGTAATTTGCCAAGTTAGATTTTCTGACTTCTATTGTATGGGAAATACCTGGGCAATTTGCCACATTGTTGGGTAGGTGCCAGTATTGCAACAATATAGGAAAGCATGTCTGCGATGCAGCGAGTTCTGGACCACAGTTCTTCAATTATATTGTCAGGGCACATAGTCTTTGCAGTATCTGGTGCTCTCAATTATTTCCTGACAACACATAGATGAATCAAATGTCTGAAGACTGGCACTTGTGTTGTTGGGGGCCCTCTGTACGAGGCAGAGTTAAATTGCACACTGAGTACATCTGGCTGAAGACTGCTGCTAAGGCTGCAGCCTTATCTTTTGCACTGATATGCTGGCCTCTCCGAGCACTGAGGACATGGATATTTGCGCAGCCTCCTCCTTTTGTGAGTTATTTGATTGTCCACCACAATTCCCAAGTCAGGTGGCAGGACTGCAGGGCTTGGACCTGGTCTGTTGGTTTTTGGATCACAAAGCTCTGTCTCTTATTTGTTGTTTTGGCTGTTTGGTACGCAACTAATCCTGGTTTGTTGCTTCAAAAAGTTATTCATTGTGAGTAAGGTCTCCCCAGTAATTCACTAGTCAGGGATGGACACATGGTTTTGTTAATGGAGGGCGAAGCATTATTAAATAGATTGCATCCATTGAGGAAGTGACAAGAAGCTTGATGAGAGTAGTGCAACAGTCTGTTTTCTACATGGATTTTTGTAAGGCATTTGACTCGGTCCCACATGGCAAACTGTTTAAAAGGTAAACACACGTGGGATACAGGCTCATGTGATGAATTGGATCATAACTTGGTTCACTAACAGCAAACAAAGGGTAATTGTTGATGGCTGCATTTGCGAATGCTTTGCTGCATAGAAAATTTTCCACAGGCTCGGTGTTAGGTTTCAAGGAGAGTTTTATGGTACCTTTAAAGTGTTTTTAATGTCTTCCCCGGAAGTAAAAATGCTTGTATCTTCAAACAGTTTGTGAGGGTGATCGGTTGTGTGTCTTTTCCCACATTGTTTGATGCAACAATTTGGGCTTGGGTTCAAGACAGAAGGAGGAGGAGGCAAAGACCACAGCTGTTTGGAAATAGAGACGAAGCATTAGCTTAGATAAAACATTTTCCAGATCTTTCTTTCATGACCACCTTCGTAAAGAAACATCACAATTATACGGACAAAATATTTCTCATAACAAATTAGGAGTTCAAATTGTCTTCCAAAAAGGGCTTCAGTGTGTTTCGAGAACAATCTAAACCATTTTTATTCAAAAATCTTTTCGACAGCATTCAAAAAAAAATCTCAAATTTCCAATGAAATGAGATTTCACCGTTTTTAAGCTTTTGGAAAATTCCTTGTGTTAATAATGATTTCAGTTGAAGAGAATGTGTGGTCTCATTGTAGCTTGCGTGGGAACTCTTTGTGAGTACGATGCAATTTTCACAGAGGGCTTCTTTAACCTCACTGGGGGAAGCAGACTTGTTGATAACTTCCTTAGCTGTGCCTCAGTGTGGTACTTATTTTCCCACCTTTTGCAACTCCTCAGTTCCATTAAACACCGGCTTTACCTTACTGGCAGAGATGGAACAGTTGGTGAAACACTAACAACTCCATTTTCGAGTTTAACTGCGTTGCCTGGCAAGGTAACAGCCCTAACTGCTGTCTATTCGTGGTTTTCCCTCTGACATGTTTTGACTTTTGCTGTATTGTTATAAAATGGTCATTGAACCCTGACTACCAGAAATAAAACCGGAACACCCAAAGAGGATCACTTCACCCTATAATCTGTAAAGAAGTGTGAAAAGTGAGGTAACCTGTCTTTCAGCAACTTGTAGTTGTTAAATAAATTAAATCCCTGACACACATTTTAAATTCAACAAGTAAAAGCTTTTTCATCTGAATCTCACAGTGAACAAGTTAAATGAACTATTACCAAAGCGAATAAACAACTGCTAACGACTAACTCTTCCTGAATAAAGCAAGATTCCAATGGTATGCTGTTCCACTAAATACAAGACCCACTGATGTAGAAAAAATGAATACAGGCTCTTGAAATTACCAACAGGTTACATGTTGTCTGGAATTTTTTCTGCTTTCTCTGTCAATTCTTCTGTCAACAAACACCTTCTTCATCAATTCTTCTGTCAGGAATATTAACTAGTTGTGCCGTGGGTACCTTCGTTTTTAGATGGTGCTTTATATAAAAAAGAGCGGTGGCTGTGAGAACAAGCGTTTCTCTCTTCAGAGCTGGTAGATATTAGCTCTTGCAGATGGCAATTAGCTCAGTGATGAATCCAACAGCCCGCTTCTTTTATACTGTTGATGACATATCAATACTTCTTACAGTAAGATTCGTCATAAGTTGTCAAAACCATCAGATTTAAATTCAATAGGTTTTTGGGATCTAAGTGCCTCATTCCAATTGATTAGCTAAAAGCAAATGCTTGTTGCCTTGGGAAATCCAACTGCTTGGGCTGTGAACTGTACAGCCTTTTGATGCAAATCTTTCAATTTAGGTGCTTTCTGTGTACTTGGAAACTTTCAAATTACTGCTCACAGGTATCCCCATCAAATCTCTCAGCACAGAATAAGCATCTGATCTTTTAAAATGACCATGCATTAATTTCCACCCTAGCATTTTACAAACACCCCATGTAAAATTCCTGCCTCCCAATCCACATGCAATCTACTAACTTTGCAATGATATCAAAGGAGAAGTCCATCTCATAATCAGTCTGAAGATTAACATGCATTCTGACAAGCTGCGATGCTAGAAGTGTGCAGACATATTCAGAAATTTGAAGCTGTTTGTGAACAAAAATTGGGAAAGGAAAATGTATCCATCCATCCCACTTCAAGCAGAGTGGGTTAGTTAGTCCATGTATCAATGAAAATTCTCTATATTGAATACCTAAATTCTCTGAGCTAATGCAATAGTTTATGCGATGTCTCTTGGACATAATCATGTCAACACCCCCCTCTTCCTCATGGACAGGAGATAAGGTCCATGTGTTATATTTCCTTTCTGAGCACAGGAAACGTATATTTCCCATTTTAGATTTTGCCTTCTTCAAGGCTTTGACACCGGTTTTCTCAGATCTTATCAAAGTGAATTACCTTTCTAATATTCAAATTTTCCTTATCTTTCCAGAGCTCTAATTCACAGCAACAAACATTCATTGAACATACAAAATAGAACAATTCATTCAAGACTAGCAAATCGTATTATCTGGAATGAAAGACCCACTCACACATTTCAATTATATTCGGGTGTTCACTCTGGCCAGAAAATGAAATTCCAACGACAAGAACCAATCACAAAGATGATGAAATTTACCTATTGACCAGGACTCTTGCCTCAAACCAAATACAACACACCTTTCATGGCATTTTGTGGAAAGAGGAAATAAGTTCTGGCATTTAACTTAATGTCTTTACTTCAATTGGTTTCACAAGTCTGCAATCAATTCCAAGAGGAAAATTTAACCAAGCCCTGAAGAAACTAATTTTTCATAAATATTCGATCATAGTTTTTTATTTAAAAAGAGGCTTCATTCATGGGATGAGCATGTCACTGGCTAGGGTAGCATTTATTGTTCTTCCCTAGTTGCGCTGGAGAAGGTGGTCGGCTCACTTTCTGGTCAAAGACAATTCTTCACTTCGATCAAAGAGGATGGGGACATTTGTGGAAACTCCTCCTCGGGTGAGTTGTTGGATTGCCCACCACCATTGAGGCCTGGATGTGGTTGGAGTTAGATCTGATCCTTTAAATGTGGGATTGCTTTGTCCTGTCTATCACTGAATGCTAATGATGTTTACAAGTAGTCTTCTTTGGCAGCTTCACCAGGTTGACACCTGAATTTCAGGTATTTTCCTGACATCCCCCCTGTGCTCTCCATCTGATCAGGGGTGATTGCTTTGTTTGATACAAATTGCTGAGTGGAAGATATGCCAGGCCATGAGTTTGCAGATTGTGCTGGTTGTAGAACATGCATGCATTGATAGCTCCTTAAAGATTTAAATCAAATTACCACCTTGCCAGGGCAAGATTGAAGGCTCAGTCCCGTGATTATCAAATGAGTCTCTGGAATAGTGGTCCATTCCCAGTGCGACAAATCGTTACATCTCGTCCTGTCTGGTCTAGTCGGCAAACATCTATTCTAATCTCTGTTTGCAGCACTTGGTTTGAAGCCGTGAACGTTATGTCATTTCAACTCTCATCTAAGTACTTTTAAAATGACTTAAGGCGTTACTCTGTTCCCAGCCATTTTGACAATGATTTCCAGATAGCCAAAACCCTCTCAGTGAAAACAGTTTTACTGAAATGCTCCAAATTTCTGCCTCTTTATAAATTGGAGAGGTTGTGGAAAATATCTTCCAAGGATCTCACCAGCACTGGAGGGTTTGAGTTATAAGGAGAGGCAGCTGACCATGTATTCTCTCCAACCTGTGAAACTATTGTCACTTATCTGCCCCATTTATTAAAGAACAGTGCTCTGAAATGAAATTCTGATCTCAGAGTAATCCAGTTCAACTGTAAAGTCCCCAGATAGAGGCAGGAAAATCAGGAAATAATTCCCATTCCTGGCAGCATCAACTGGATTAGAAAGTCAGCTTTTCATTCTGATGCTAAGTTATCAGTATTTTATTGCACATATTCAGACTATCTCCTTCTGTCTCATGAAATTGTGAAACCCCACTCCCAATTGTCCACAGCTGAGATTGGTAGCTTCCTCCATTTCTTTCCGTGGGCTTAGGTGGAAACTGTTTGAGCTTTTCACTTATACAGTTTTGTTTTTGGAGATCCATTCATGAATTGTCCACATGGCAAGCCTTGCAATAAATTGGTTTTTAGGGCAAAATTAATCAGACTGAAGACTCGGTGATGCTGATAACTTAGTTCATTCCCCCGCGGTGATCTTAGGGCATCAGAATGTTAAGTGCAATTTAGTTCTGAAGTTTCAAACCCTTCCGCCTGTTCCACGATTGAGCATTTTGCTTGAACGGGTATATGATTGTATTCTTTAGCTCTTATCTGAATTTGACCTTGATGACAGCATAAATAACTGTGTTAGTGCAGGAGCTGAGGAGTTGCAGCATCTTCGCTGTGAGATCTGTGATAAAGCATGTGTCCGTGTAGGAGTAGTAATATCGGTTATCTGTAATTCGTGCATAAATATTGCACACAACCTGGGTCACCCACAACAGCACAACAAAGGTACCCACGGCACAACCAGTTAATATTGCTGACAGAAGAATTCATGAAGAAGGCATTATTGACAGAGAAAGCATAGAAAATTCCAGACGACATGTAACCTGTTGGTAATTTCAAGAGACTGCATTAATTTTTTCTACATCATTGGGTCTTGTATTTTGTGGAACAGCATATCATTGGAATCTTCCTTTATTCAAGAATAGTTCGTCGTTAGCAGTGGTTTATACAGTTTGGTAATAGTTCAGTTAATTTGTCCATTGTTAGATTTAGGTAAACAAATTTTTACTTGTTCAATTTAAAATGTGTCAGGGATTTATTTGATTTAGCAACTACTAGTTTCTGAAAGACAGGTTACCTAAATTTTCACACTCCTTTACAGATCATAGGGTGAAGTGCTCCTCTTTGGGTGTTCCAGTTTTAGTTCTCATGGTAAAGGTTCAATATCCATTTTATAACAATATAGCAAAAAAGCAAAACATGTCAGAGAGAAAACCATGAATAGACTGCAGCTGGGACCTTGCCAGACAATGCAGTTAACCTTGAAAATGGACTTGTTAGTGTTTCTCCAACTGTTCCATCTCTGGCAGTAAGGTAAAGCTGGTGTATAATGCATCTGAGGAGTTGCAAAAGGTGGGAAAATATGTACCACCCTGAGGCACAGCAGAGGAAGTTATCAACAAGTCTGCTTGCCCCAGTGATTTTAAAGAAGGCCTCTGTGAAAAATTCATCGTACTCACAAAGAGTTACCACGCAGGTTACAGTGATCCCACCCCTTATATTCAACTGAAATCAGTACAATTATGAGTTGTCCAAAAGCATCATAGGTTCAAAACAGTGAAATCTCGTTTCATTTGAAATTTGAGATATTTTTTCTTAAGAGTTCTGTAGAAAAGATTTGTGAATAAAAGTGGTTTAGCCTGATTTCGAAACACACAGAAGCCCTTTTTGGAAGACATGCAATTTGAACTCTGACTTTATTATGAGAAATATTTTGTCCGTATAATTGTGATGCTTCTTTTTGAAGGTGGTCATGAAAGAAAGATCTGGAGAATGTTTTCTTTAAGGAAATATAGATTCAAAATGCCAGTTTGAGATTATCAAAAGATATTTTTGACAGTTTATGAACAAAGTACATGAAAGTATGTGACAACACATGGGAACCTGGGTGCTGCCTCTTCACAGATTTAACTCTTCTGTAATCAGTTTTAAAGCTTCTCCCACAAGATCTATATGGTGAGATGTGTTGTGTGGATATTCTTAACTAACTGGGTTTCTTTCTGAGACACCATCGACATGTTCTTTCTTTTTGCGTTGTTGGATAGGTTTCAAGAACAGAGCAAGTGAGCTGGAAGCCTGGAAGACAAGTCCTCGGAATCAGGCGAACCATAAACTGACTACAATCACTGAACTATCTGTAAAAGGGCATTGTTTAAATCCATCAAGTCTGGATGCAATTGTTTCTGAAATTTGGAGAGATAAAACTATTTGATGCAATATGCTAGTTCAAGCAAACAACAGGATACTAAACTTCAGCTTAAATTTCAATTTAAAACAGGAGACAATGGAACAGTCCAGGTGGTTTTAATGTTTGAAAACAAATAAAATACACATATTGCTGGCAAATGACACCGGAGTCCTGTTGATTGTCTTTTGTAAGTTTTTGCACTTGGAATGCATATCAGATACTATGGGGAAAAGACATATAAACTGACATGTTAGCTTGGATTAGAGTGCTAATCTCAACATTTCGCAGGTTGGGCAACAATTGGTATCACAAACAAATACATTTTGAGATGCTGGGATATCTTGTGATGAACATTGAACAGGGTACAAGTGAATCTAGTTCTGGATAGAGCTCAGTGCTTCTTACAACTTAATTGAATTGAAAATCAGTTTCCCCTGGATATATCAGCATATTATTGAATTGATCCATGGACTTGGCACTATTCAATCCATTAAAAAATGTATTTGTGCAGGAACTTAAAATCTGCCACATGTATCTGATTTCTTCAAAGATAACAATAGAATGGGTATAATCTGTACTTTTAGCCTCTCCAATGTCATAATATAAGAATTCTGCATTTGTAGTCAGCCATAAGAGCGTGAAAGTCCCAGAAACAACAAACAGCAAGTCCACATATTTCAGATGATTTGCCATTTCTGGATCTCTGAAATTCCCTCCTCTGTTCTGGACCTCAATCCCTTCTTCTGCTCAGTAAAATGTTTCTGTTGGTCAGAAAGTTGAGCAGCAAAATTGAAAGAAAGGGAATTAATGAAATTATAAGGGAGTCAAACAAGTAAAATATCACCCACACAAGATCAGAAAAGTCATTATCTCTTGTTCAAGAATCCCAAAGTATATTGTCAATAATCTTAGCATTTTGTAGCATAAACTAGGAAAGCAGGGTTTTTAGATGGAACAGTAGAGTGGTTGTTGCAATCACCATAATTGCAGTTCTCCCAGTAGATTTTTTTTTTTTCAGCTTCTGTCAACAAAGTGATCGAAGGTGAAAATGATTGTGTTTTAGCAAACTGGATTATTTGTAGATTTCTAACTTCGAACAGTAATACTACTGCAGGCAGGAGACATGTCGAGGAAGGAATCATGGAAGTAATAACAACAGATCAGATTCAATATGACCTCGTTTATTGCAGCTATTGGATCTGCTATTGCGACGGCAATCAGCTCGTGACTGATTCAAATGGAGGGCCCACACTTTCCTTGGCAAACGATCACAATCACCTGAAAATTAACTGCACAGTGTAGAAAGGAAGAAATGAGATGGAAATTATTGATACACATCTCATTTTTCATGCCTGAGAACAGACAATAAATATTGTAATGTATATGACATCAACAGCATTGCCCCAGTGAACTGCAATAGCGCACGTTAGTTAGATAATTTCTTACATGAAATGGATTTCAAACTTACAGGGAAGTACCTTTTCAGATTCGAGTCAGTGAGCTCGGTGTTCCACCCTCAATCTCAAAACCTGTAATTTGAAGCAGCTTGTTTGGAGCAAATCTTTCACTGCATTGATGTTGAAGTTGTGCAGTGTGAGCTGTTCCAAAACATTGTTCTGCCTTTTCCTGCAACCCCTGTTTGTGGACATCACCATGTCAGTTCTACTTCTCAATTACCTGCTCAAATCTTTTTTGGCATTGCATATGGAAACGTATACATTTTCTCAATTATATGAACATAAAACAACATCACTTCAATGTTCCTCTAGGTTTTGTTGGCAATAATTGTAAATTATCAGCAGAAACTTTATAAGCTGCTTTGAACTCTACTAAATATTAGGGAACTGAAACAAATCCTTCATGAGCAACACTGCATTCTATCTGCTGCCTGACAAAACCACCATGTCTCAGCCTTGTTTCTTTTTATGAAATGAATTCTTTATCTAAGCTAATGCTTCATCTCTAATTCCAAACAGCTCTGGTCTTTGCCTTCACCTGCTTCTGTATTGAAGCCAAGCCCAAAGTGTTGCATAAAACTGTATGGGAAAAGACGACACATCCTCTCACTTTCACAAACTGTTTGAAGATAAAAGCATTTTTACTTCCAGTGGAAGGCAGTGAAAACACTTTAAAGACACGATAAAACTCCTCTTGCCTGTGGAACCCTTTCTGTGCAGCGAACCATTCGCAAATGCAGCCATCGACAATTACCCTTTGTTTCCTGTTAGTGAACCAAGTTTGATCCAATTCATCCCATTAATTTGTATCTCACATGCGTTCACGTTTTGACCAGTTTGCCATGTGGGACCTAGTCAAATGCACTACTAAAATCCATGTTGACAACATCCTTTTGCATTACCCTCAACAATCTTCTTGTCACTTCCTTAATGGATGCAGTCAAATTAATAATGCTTCACCTACCGTTCACAAAACCCTGTGACTATCCCTGACTAGTAAATGACTGGGAAGACCTTACTAACAATTAATAACCTTTTGAAGCAACAAACCAAGATTTGTTGCTTACCAACAGCTAAAACAACAAATGAGAGACAGACCTTTGTGAACCTAAAACAAACGGACCAGGTCCAAGCCCTGCAGTCCTGCCACCACGACTTGGGAATTGTATTGGACAATCACATAACTCACAAGAAGAGGAGACTGCGCAAATATCCATGTCCTGCATTTTGGGAGAGACCAGCACATCAGTGCAAAAGATTAGGTTGTAGCCTTAACAACAGCCTTCAGCCAGATGTGCTCAGTATGCAATTTAACTCTGCCTCGCCCAGAGAGAGCACCCAACAACACAGATGCCAGTCTTCAGACATTTGATTCATCAATGTCATGTCAAGAAATGGCTGAGAGCACCAGATACTGCAAAGACTATGAACCCTGACAATAGTATCGAAGATTTATCGACGCTGCATCACAGACATGCTTTCCTGTAATGTTGGAATACTGCCACCTACCCAACAATGTGGAAAATTGCCCAGGTATTTTCCATACAATAGAAGTTGGCAAATCTAACTTGGCCAGTTACAGCCCCATCAGTCTACTCTTGATCATGGTACAGTGACTGACGGTTTCAAAAACAGTGCTATCAAGTAGCATCAACTTAGCGCTTATCTGCTCAGTAATGCCCAGTTTCCACCAGGACAACTGAGCTCCTGACGGCATTACAGCATTGGTACAAAAATGGACAAATATGTTGAATTGAACAACTGGAGAGTGAGGTGAGACTGAGCAACCATGATACTAAAGTCATATTGGACTGTGTGTGCCGTCAAATACCAAAACTGGAATCAATGGCTAGTTAGAGCCATACCTGACATGTAAGAAGATAGTTTAGGCTGTTGGAGGTCAATCATCTAAACTCGACAGGAGTTCTGCAGGGGAATTTTCTGCACCCAACCATCTCCAGCTGCTTCATCAATGAAATTACCTCTATCATAACATCAGAATTGGGATGCTTGATGATGATTGCACAATGTTCAGCATCATTCACGACTCCTCAGAAGCCAAAGCAGTCCTTGTAGATCTCCTGGACAATGTTGAGGCTTAGGCTAAGGTATGGGAAGTGAAATTTACACCACATGGCAGGCAATGACCACCTCCAATTGTAGAACAACTATCCACTGCCCATTGACTTGTTACCATTCAATTGAGTTACCATAATGAATCTCATACCTTAAGAGTTCCTTGGTCTAAATTCCATGTTACCGCCCATTATGATATTGTGGGTCTATCTGCAGCACATAGACAGCAGAATTGCACGTTAGCAGCTCACCAGCTGCTCCTCAACTGGCATTTTGGGATGACGATAAATGTTGAGAATGTCAGTGGTGCCCAATTCTCACGAGCTAATTTAAAACAAAATGGTAAAATCTTGCCTCTGAGACTACATTGAATCATAATTCAATATCTTTATGAAGAGGCACAGAAAGAAAGAGCATACCCCATTTCTTAGCAAATTGTATTAAATACATCTTATTATAAGTTTGAGTTGTGGTTTGGATTCGGTTTAGGATAAGGGTTGGGGTTGGAGAAGGAGGCATTAATTGCCTCATTGCAAAATGTGTCATACACTTGCACTGGAGTTGGGTTTCAGAGTTAGGATATGTACAGACGAAATTCTCCACCTGACAAGTAAATCATAAGCTGTGTAAACATTGATTCAAAACTTTGCCTTCACCAACTGGCAGTCAGACACTGAACTCTCGGGATCCCACTACCTCAAATGAAGAAACAGACATGCCTTAGAGAATTGAAGTTTGTATTTTTATCTGGGAATCTGCAGAACCAGAATGAATCTGTGTTGCTGGATTCTGTCTACCTTCCAGAGCAGCAACAATTAAGTTAACTGAAAAAACAAGGACCATGGTTTACTGAAAAAGAATCTAAATGAATCTATTCATTATTTATGGGATCAGTTTTTTCTGCATGCATTTTTAGCTTCATTGCATAATGGCGGAACTAATGCTGTCTCCTGAAGTTTGAGACGGTTGTGTTTTGCCCACCATAGTAATCACATCATAGCCAAACCTGTTGACGTAATGTGTTTATTCAAGTTGGTGTTATTAATAGTGATGTCAGGTGTAACTGTATCATTGGAGGCTTACCCTCTATATAATTCGGATCGATTGGAATGGATCAGTTCACAGTTCCTGCCAGCGGCCTGAGACCCAGAACAACCGAAGTTGTTGCTAATCTCAGGAATGGCACATCCAATTGTCTGCAAAATAGAAGATGCTTTCTATCCACTTATTTCAGCCATTGGTGTTCCTGATAAGCTGTTGTTGCAAGTGTTCCTGAAGAAAACTGGTGATAATTTTGCCGTTTAATTGTCATGACTTATCACTGTGTATTTTGCGCAAAGACCTTTCCAAATCATTAAATGCTGAATTGATATCAGCTCCTTCAAACTTCCAGGAAATTCATTTTTCCTTAATGATGGAGGACTAACCTCCTTTGCTTACTTTATTTACCTGTACTATGGATTCCAAAATGCACTGTTCGTAATTGTATTTCGAGTGCGTTATTATTGGAAAGCATGTTAAATGTCAGTATACATCTGTCTTGCAACATCACAGCTGGACATTTTGCCCTAGGCTCTTGCGCATTGTTCTCTGATTCACCACAAGATCTGAAAATATTTACTTCTATTTCAATCTCTTCCCTCACAGTTAACTTGGTAGCAATAAAAATCCTGTCCCGAGGAAAGTGTGGTCACTCTACTTGTGTTACTCGTTACTTTATTGGAATGGCAGTGGCTGATCTCCTTGTTGTTGTATTTGATGCCATATTGCGATTCACTTTTAAAATTTATTTACCAAATTCATTCGTGAAAATAACTCCCGTGTGCAGTATTCTTTCTACCCTGGCGTTAGCAGCCACATTGATTTCTGTCTGGCTCACAGTCATATTCACTTTTGACCGATTTGTGGCCATTTGCTTTGAGAGATTGAAAACAAAATTTTGCACTGAGAGTACTGCAGCGGCATTTCTCGGGACGTTGACCGTATTGGGCTGCCTGGAGCCTCTACCCTGGTATTTTGCATATCAGCCAAAATACATCATTGCTAATATTCCATGGGGTTGCAGCACAGATCTGAGTTATTTCAGTTCCCCTGCATGAGCTGTATTTGAAATCATCAACTACATTTTAACCCATTGTCTTCCATTCTTTCTGATCTTGCTGTTCAACGTGCTGTCAGATGTATTTTAGTGAGCAGTCAAATCCGTAGGGGTCTCCATGGCTAAAGAAGTGGAGAGAAGCAAAAAGATGTGGAGTTACAAAACCAGCGGAAGTCCATCACTTTGCTATTCAGTGTATGGGGCAGTTTTGTGCTTTTGTGGGAGACCAAGCTTATATTCAGTATTTATGGACGAATTTCAGATATCCGATGTCACTACTATTCCGACACAGACCCTTACTTTATCACAGATCACACAGCGAAGATCCTGCAAGTGCTCAGCTCCTGCACCAACATGTGTATATACGCTGTGAGCCAGGCTGAATTCAGGAAAGAGCTGTAGAATGCAATGACATACCCCTTCAAACAAATCATTAAATCATGGAACGAGTTAAACAGTTTGAAACATCTGAATTAAATTTCTCTTCATATTCCAACATCTACAATCACCACGGGAGAAAGAAGTAAGTTCTCAGCATCACAGCCTTCAGTCTGATTATGTTTATTTAAAACATTGAATCATTCCAAGTCTTGCTGTGCAGACAATTCATATATCGATCTCCCAAAACAAAAATGGACAAGTGAGAGTTCAGACCTGATACCAACTAAGGCTGGAGAAAACGCGAATAAAGCTGCCCATCTCTTCTGTGGGATTAATAGAAAAGTGGCTCTGAATTTCACCAGAGATACAGCGATTACCTGAATATGTTCAATACAATGCTGACAATTGATCATTAGTCTGAAAAGTTGACTCTTTCCTGAACATTGCTGCCCAAAATTGGAATTATTTCCGCCGTTTTCTACGTTTATCTGCGGACTTTACAGCTGAATTGGTTTACTGTGAGATCAGAATTTCTTCAGAGCAGTGCTCTTTCAGGAATTGTCAGGCAAATGTCAAAGAGGCAGAATATCAGCTCTGATCCTGATCAAAGTTTCTGTCGAACAGAGACAACACACGGTTAACTGTAGTCCTTGTTCGTCAGATGAGAAATCCAAAAGCAACATTCCCTCTCTCCTGAATAGAACAGGAAATAAATGTCCCCTAATATTGTTTTCTGATGTGGCTCTGAGCAGAAATCAAATCCGTCAAAGCATGTGAGGTCCGAAACAGGTTTAACTGCACATGGAAAGAATATTTTCTGTTGTAGGTCTGTGGAGACTGAAGGGTCATGAGGGTGTCGCTTTTTTTAGAATTAGTGCTTGCCATGATATGAGATGGGCAGAAGCTTTGTTTGCTCTCAGTGATGTGCAAGTTTGGAACACACACCAAAAAGTGGTTGTTGTTTTGGAGTCTGTCGTTGAATATTTTTACAGTGAAGTTAGATAGATTCTTGATAGTAAAGGAAATGAAAGGAAAATTGGAAATGCAGAATCTGAAACGTAAATAAATCAGCAATGATCTGCTGAAATGGCTAAGAAGGCTTGGGAACAATGGTATACTTCTGTTTTGACTTTGTATGTTTGTACATTCATGAACATTGTAAGCTCAACTCCAATCCATTGTTTCGAGCCACGTAAAAATGCATTCATGTGAGCAGATATAGCAAGGGGATACTTTAATTTTCGTCCCGAATTGTGTTTGTGGGAAATTTGACATTTTTGTGAATGGCTACACTCCATATTATTTGCACACCACATTTGCAGCATTCTGAATGAGGTGACAAACAATGTTAAATGCACCTTAGTCATGTTTTCCCTCTCCCCCACACTCACACCATTGAGAATGAGGAAACAGGAACTAAAATCTGTGATTTGAACTGTTCTGTCATTCATGCGCTGCATGCTACTAGTCCTTAAATGAGAGTTAACAGAAGCACGATTCGGCTTTTCAGACCCCCAAGCCTCCTCCATCAAATAAAATGATCATGGCTGATCATTGAACTTAGTGTCATGTTCCCACATTCTCCCCCATACACTTTATTCCCTTCAGCCCATAGAACTATATCTAACTCATTATTGAAGATATTCAATTTTGAGACGTCAACTGCCTTGTGTCGCAGAGAATTCCACAAGCCCACCACTCTCTGTTTAAAGACGTTTCTGCTCATGTCAGTCCTAAGTTCCCTACTCCGTATCATTCAGCTGTGACCCCCTTGTTCTGGAGGCCCCCATCATGACAGCATCCTCCCTGTGTTTGCCCTGTCTAGTCATGTTTGAATTTCTCCAATTTCGATGAAATACACATCAATACATTCTCCTAAGCAGTGGTCAATATAATCCTAACTGAACCATTCTCACTTCATGCATCAGTCCTTTCCCCCCAGGAATCAGTCTGGTAAACTATTGTTGCACTCTCTTCACAGCCACAACTTCATTTATCAGATAAGGAGCATATAACTGCGCAGGTTACTCACGGGGTGGTCTCACCAAGGCCCTTTACAATTGCAGCAAGACATCCCTGCTCGTGTACTCCAACCCTTTCGCTCTGAAGGTCAACATCGTATTTGTCTTCTTCACCGCCTGCTGAAGCTGCATGCTTACTTTCAGCGACTGGTGTAGGAGGGACACCGAGATCTCGTTCCAGCATTGAGATATTTTATCTGCAAGGTTCATTTGATGTGGTTGCAATTGATATACTGAAATGAAAAAAGCTCAAGCAGAGTTTTTGATGCAGTGTGCAAGATTATGAGGTTAGATGAAATAAACCCATTCTCATGAGCAGATAGTATAAGGACTAAGTAGATACACAGTTTAGGTTTTGAGGAAGAGATTTGGGGTGGGCATCGAGTTGTGAGTGATCATTAATAGAGTTTGTTACTCACATAGATTGTAAAAGCAGCAATCATGAAACCACTTCTTAAGGATTTTCCATAGCAATGTTCCTCCTGCCACATTATAATGACTCCGTGACCGCAACACCTTCAATAAAGTTTCCATTCACGTGCGCAGGAGAGCAGAGCACCTTTTTTTTTTCTGATGAAGGGTCTAGGCCCGAAACATCAGCCTTTCTGCTCCTATGATGCTGCTTGGCCTGCTGTGTTCATCCAGCCCTGCACCTTGTTGTCTCGGATTCTCCAGCATCTACAGTTCCTACTATCTCTCACCTCAAAACCTACATCAGCAACAAAAATCCAGACGTCCCAAACTGAAAATCAGTCAATGGCAAGGCCCCACTTCAGCAAGTTTAATTAGGAGTTTATTGTATTCATGAGATGTCAGTGTCACTGAATCGGCCAGCATTTCCTACCCATCCTTAATTAAGCTAAAAATGAGACAAACCGTGTGGTTCAGTGAAGCCATTTCGGAGGGCAGATAAGACTCAAACACATTACTGTTTGTCTGGAGTCATGAGTCGGCCAGACCTGGTAAAGATGGCACATTCCCTTTTGCTAAAGTTTATGAGTAAACGAGAAAGGGTTACGAGCCAATGATTATGTGGGCAACATGATGCTTAATTTTTGGTTTAGATTTTACTGAATTCAAATTTTACCATCTACGTTTGATTGAATTTTAGCGTATCTCTGCAAACTGTTCGGCTGTTCTGCTTTAATGCATTCAGGAGGTGGCTAGATATAGCACTTTGGGCAAATGGGATAAAAGATCATGGGGAGAAAGCATGTACAGGCTATTGAGTTGGACGATCACCCATGTTCTTGATGAAGGACCGAATGGACTCCTACTGCTCGTATCTTCTACGTTTCTACGTTTCTATTCCTAGCTCAATAACATGATCACAGTTCCCAGGCAGAACTTGGGATATCTGTGTTAAGAATTGCATATTAATGGATTGTTTTTTTTCTGAATAGAAGACCAGAAAATAAATTTCCAAAACATCAGTCTGTGATGTTAAGTGATTTGACCCATGAGCAATATTAATTTACTAGGATGACTGAGGTCGATTTTAGGTCAGGGGTATAGATCCTAGTGTGACAATTGAATGTGAATGTGATTTGAGCCGAACGTCATCCTGTGTGGGAGAAGCAATCCACTGATCCGTGTGAATGGGACAAGCACTCATTTACCTACTGAATAGTTATTATTGAGGGTTTACCAGGGCAAAAATAGAAATTGCTGGAAAAGCTGAACAGGTCAGGCAGCATCTGTGGAGAATCATCAGAGTTAACATTTTCGATCGAGTGAACATTCCTCAGAACGGGTCAGTCAGACTTTACAGAGTTTACCAGGATGTTTGCATTCACATCATAAATTCAAAATTAAATCAGATACTCAGAAAAAAAAAGTTTCGTCTGAAAAACTTAGGATGAAATACATTTTTCTAAAGATGTATAGCATTTAATATTTGAAATCTAGCATAACTACACCGTGAATTTTCCAGGTAAATGTCGTGAAAAATTTACATTGAATACAATCCGAGCTACAACTGCCAGCATGTATGTGAAAGGGAAGCATCAGTAATTTCACTCCGTATCTCCTGGGTGAGCAGTCATGATAGATTAGAGGACATGCTGGCCCATGGGTTTCCTAAATGATAGAGTCATCAAGTCAAATAGCACAGAAATCGACTGTTCATTCCAAGTCATATATGCCCGTCACATTTCCCAAGATAAACTAGTCTCATTTGTCTGCATTTGGCCAATATCCGTCTGAACCTTTCCTGTTCATGTATCTGTACAAATGTCTTTTAAATGTTGTAACATTAACTGCCTCAACTACCTCCTCTGGCAGTTTATTCCACGTACCCACCACTATTCCACATAGCCACCGCCCTCTGTGTGAAACAGAAGTCCCACTTTGAAATCTTTCCGCTCTCTCATTAAACAAATGGTCCCCAGTTTTGAACTGTCCTACTCCAGGGAAAAGCCCTATGCTTTTCAGCTTATCTATGCCCTCATGATTTTATAACCCTCTTTGATGTCACCCCTTAAACTTTTTGATTCCAGGAAAAAAAAGCCTATCCAGCGTCTCTGTCTAACTAAAACCCTCTAGTCCTGGTGATATCCTTGTAAATCTTTTCTATATGCTCTCCAATTTAATCATATCCTTCCCACAGCAGGTAGACCAGAACTGTCACAGGACTCCAAAAGTTGCACTACTAATGTCCTGTACAATGGCAACAATGATCTTCCAATTCATACACTCAATGTTCTGAGCAATGAAGGCTGCATGACAAACGCCTTATTTACCATTCTGTCTACCTTTGATGCAACTTTTAAATAAACTATGCACCAGCACTCTTAAGTGTCGCTGTTCAACAACATTCCCAAAAGCCTTATCATTGGCAGTGTCATTCCATAGTTTTCCTTAGAGCAGAGAAGGCCGAAGGTTCTGATTTGCGTTCACAAAGTAACGACAGGTGTCTACGAGGTTGACATGGAGATTTCCCCTTCGTATAGGGTTCGATAACCTGGAGGCATAGACTTAAGATAAAGAGCGGGGAATTTAGAGAATTGTAGGAAAACCGCTTTCACTGAGAGGTTGTGGATATCTAGAACCCACTGTCTAAATGGCTGGTAACAGAATAACGCCTGAAGATATTTAAAAAGAACTTAGTTGAGAGTTTGAAGTGACAAAACATCTACGGTTTCACACCAAGTGCTGAAAAAAAAGACTAAAGTCGATGGTTGATGACCATTCCAGACTGGAGGGGATGTGGTGGTTTTGTGGTACTATGAATAGACTGTAATTCCAGAGACTCAGGTCATGGTCTGGAGACCGAGATTTCAATCTTGCCACTGCACGGAAGTAATGTGAATTCAATCTTTAAGGAACTATTAGTGCTTCAATGATCTGCAAACAACACAATTAGCAACCTCATGGCCTGGAATATCCCCTACTCAGCCATTCCCATCAAACAGCATAAGCAGTAAGGGATAGACAGAGCAAAGTGATCCCACAACAAACGAATCACATCTAAGTCCTGCCACATCCAAGCCTCAATGGTGATGGGCAATTCAATAACTCACTGGAGGAGGAGGCTCAACAAATCTCCTCATACTCACTTGTGGAAGAGAACAAATGCCTTTACAAAAAGAGGGAAAAGGCCACCTTCTCAAGCACAACTTGGGACTGAAAATAAACGCTGCCCTAGCCAGTGACACGCACATCCCATGAACGCAGTTTTTTTTTGAGAAAAAAAAACTTGCTCCTTTGTATCTTCAGGGCTGTGGAGTTAGTTTCTTCAGGGCTTGGCAAAAGTTTCCTCTTGGAATTGGTTGCAGATGCGTGAAACTAATTGAAGTGAAGAAGTTAAGTTAAATGCCAGAACTTACTTACTCTTTCCACGAAATGCCGTACAGTATGTGTTATTTTAGTTCAAGGAAAGAGTCCTGGACAAGACGTAAATTTCACAAATTTTGTGATCGGTTTATCATGCTTGCAATTTCATTTTCTGACCAGTGTGAATATCCAAATATTGTTGGAAGGTGCGAGTGAATCATTACTTCCAGACAATACGAATTGCGAGTCTTCAATGAATTGTTCAAAGTTGTATGTTCCATGAATGCTTGTTGGTTTGAATTGGAGATCTGGAAAGATGAAGAAAATAGGAATTTTGGAAAGGTAATTCACTCTGCAAAGTTTGAGAAAACTGATGTCAAACAGTTTGGGAAAGGTAAAATGCAAAATGCAAGCAGAGTTTTCCTTTGCTCAGAAAGAAAATATAACTCATGACCCTTTTCTCCTGTCCAGGAGGAAGAGGGAGCTGCTAACATAATTATGTCCAAGAGACATCAGATAAACTAGTGCATTAGGTCAGAGCATTTAGGTACTTAATATATATAATTTTCAGAGATACATGGACTAATTAACCCATTCTGCTTGAAGTGGGATGGATGGATATATTTTCCTTTATCACTTCTGAATTTACCAACAGCTTCAAATTCCTGAATATGTCTGCATACTTCTAGCTTCGCTGATGTACTGACTGGATGAAAATGGTGTGTGTGATGACGAGATGTACTTCTCCCTTGATATCGTTGCGAATTTTGATAGAGTACTAGTGCATTAGGATACGCGAGGTTCGAATTTGGCATTTGTAAAATGGATGGTGATGATGATCAAACCCATCGCAGCCAAATGCATATTAGGGATAAATACAAATATGTCAAAACATTTCCAAACTTCGATGAAAGAGATGTAGAAGCCTTTCCCATTTTCTTTGAGGAATTGGCGAGACAGACAAACTGGCCAGAGACTGTATGTGTAATGTTAATTCAGACTAAATTGTCTGGCGGGGCGACTGAGGTGTTTGTAGTGCTGTCAGAGGAGTTTTCAGGAGAACATGAATCAGTAAAACAGGCTATTTTGAGTGTCTACAGATTAGTACCAGAAGAACAGAAATGTAAGAAAGGAACCAGATCAGAATTATGTTGAATTTGAAAGAATTAAAAAGAGCCACTTCAATAGCTGGATGAGAGGATTAAAGACAGAAAAGACAAATGAGGGTCTTAGAGATATTATTCTACTGGAGGAGTTTAAAAACTCAATTCCAGAAGTGATAAGAATGCATGTTGAGGAACAGAAAGTTAAAACAGTGAGAGGAGCTGCAGAAATGGTGGATGAATATGCATTAAGTCGAATTCTAGCTTCTGACAGCAATTTCATTCCGTGAGGGATAAAAATTGGGAAACAGGGAGATCGTTTGATTAAAAAAAACAAAAAGTCAGTCACAATGGGAACAGTATACCACATGTGGAAAAATGAAACCCAAGAGGGTGGAAAAGAGGTGTTTTCACTGCAGTAAGGTGGGACAGACAAACGCACAGTGCTGATTGGTTAAGAGAGGCACTGGGAAAATGGATGTGGCAAAAGAGGCTAAACCAGTGGGATTATTTAAGGCAGTGAAGGAAATCCCAAGAGAACTCAAGGAGTTGCAGGAGAGTGCACTGCCTGGTCACAGGCTGGATAGGGAGATAGAATTTGATCTTTTCAAAGACTGCACGTGTATGGGTCAGATTTACTCAGGCAGACTTGGGAGTAGGTAAACGATTTAAAATATTGTGTTGATTGATCTAGTCAGTCTCCAATAGTAAGAGATGAACATATTTGCACTCTTTCTGAAATATTGCCCAATACAGTGGTAATCTGAGGAATAAATGGAGAGAGGAGTAGTGTTCCCCTGTTTAAGGTTAGGCTAGGAAATCCAATCAGGACTGGTGATATGATGGCGGGAGTGATGGAAAATTTGACTATTCCAGGATTCCAGTTTGTTCTTGGAAACGATATAGCTGTATCAAAAGTGGGTGTTGCAGCCACTGTAGTGCAAAAGCCAAAAGAAAACCAAGGAACTAAGAAGTTAAAAGGAAAATACCCTGGAATTTTTCTGGACTGTGTGTGTTCAGAAGATTCCATAGCATAAGTTAAAATAAGTAGGGAAAACAAAGTGAAAGATGAAGGAGTTAGCTGACATTCTGTTTGATGAGACGTTAAAGGAAAACCCTGTGCAGGTAGAGGGTCAGACAGAGCTATTTATTTCTGAAAGACTAATGGGTTACAACAAAAAGATGAAACAAAAACAGATTTATATCATAACGCCTTCCTGAAAAGCAATCAGAATGCATTCCAAAATGCTATTACCTGAAGGATAGCATCTTGAAGGGGAAATTGAGACCTCAGCAGGTTAGTGCAGAGGAGAAATGGTTGGAAATTCATGAGGTTGTGCTGCCGGTAGCATAAAGACAGGAAGTATTGCGATTAGCACCAGAATTACCGCTTGGAAATCGACTTGGAGCGAGGAAGACTCAGACGAATAGAGAAGCATTTTCATTGGCCATGGTCACATAATGACCGTTGAATCCCTACAGTGTTGAAACAGGTCCTTTGGCCAAACAGGTCCACACCGAACCTCAGACGATCCTACCCAGACCCATCCCACAACAACTCACCTCAATTACACATCGCTGAACACTATGAAGAATTAAGCATGGCCAATCCACCTCGCCTGCACATCTTTGGACTGTGGAGTTCACCGGAGCACCCAGAGAAAACCCATGCAAACACCAGAATGTGCAAACTCCACACAGACATTCACCTGATAATGGAATTGAACCCGGGCCCCTGGTGCTTCTGCAGCAGAAGTGCGAACCACTGAGCCACCGTCATGTTGTTGAATTTCACCATACCTCACATTCATGTCAGAAGGTCAGAAAGGCATTGGCAGTAATTAAAGCAGCATCCTGTATTTGAAGAATCCTTGAAGCAGATCATGATTGATTGTGTCGATCCCCTCCCTGAAAACAAAAGTAGGAACCAGTTCTAGCTCGCCCTAATGCATGCAGCTTCCAGATTTCTGGAGGCAAATTCATGATGGAATTTCAAAGCAAAAAGGTTTGTGAAGGCGTCTCTTGCTTGCATTCAAGCAGACCAAGGGTCCAATTTTACTGCCAAATTAGTTTCAAATTAGTGCCAAATTAGACTCAGTTTACATCATTTGAATTGATATTCGGAAATGAAGTAAGAGGGCCTTTCAAATGAATTAAGAAAATGTCGATAGGTCCAATGTCAGAGATCACACAGTTAGATTATGTATCTGTTGTGAGAGAAAGATTAGACAGAGTAGTTGAATTAGCAAGACAACATTGAGGCCAGAAGCATAAAGGAAAGCTAAATTTCAAACGTTTACCCATGGAGATAAAGTATTGGTGCTGTTATAAATGGTAGGTGATCCCATCAAATCAATGTTTAGTGGTTCTTATCAGATTGAGAAAAAGTTAAATCAGGTGAATTTTCTGGTAAAGATACAAGTTAGGAAAAAAATTATCGAGTAAGTCGTGTAAACATGCTGAAACCTTACTATGACAGGGAAAGCAAAACGGGGAAAAAGGTATTAGTTACTGCCACTCAGAGTGAGGAAACAAGTACAGATGGTTTGGATTTTGATGTCACTCAGAATAAACTGAATAATGAGGATATCTTTAAGGAATGGGATAGGATAGCGATCTATCTGTTCTATGAACAGAGAACTGATTTGAAAGATTTTTTACATTACTGTGAGGATGTATGTAGAAATAGAATAGGGAGGACTTGTGCTATAGTACATGAGGTTGATGTAGGGAATGCTGTTCTTATTAAACAAAAGTCCTTTTGGTTTGATCCTGTCAAAGCAGTGCAAGTTCAGAAGGAAGTACAAGTGATGGTCCAAGAAGACATCATTGTTGATCTCACCAATCATACTGGTTCCCAAACCTAATGGTGCTCAGCAATTCTGTATAGATTATCAGATGGTCAACGCCGTGACCAAATCAGACTCATACCCAATTCCAAGTTTGGAGGACTGTGTGGAATATGTAGGACCAGCCAGTTACATCACAAAGTTGGGCTTATTTTGTGATTACTGTCAGGGACATTTGTCAAAAAGGCATGAAAGCACTTCCTTCTTTTGTAATCTCCAATGCGCTATATCAATTTAAAGTAATACTCTTTGGTCGGGCACCAGCCACTTTTCAAAGGCTCATGAACAGAGTTCTGGCAGGATTGACTAATTGTGCCATTTATATAGACAACTGAATTATCTTTAGCCATTCGTAGAAAAATCACATGGTGGTTTGGCAGAACTCTTTGAAGGACTATGTAAGGCAAAATTGGTCATAAATTTGACAAAGACAGAATTTATGAAGGCAAAAGAGACATTCTTAGAGCACCGCATCAGATAGGGATGACTGACACTGAGGAACGTGAAGATGAAGATCATTGAGGAATTTCCAAGATCATCCTCCAAGAAGGAAGTGCTATGATTTTTAGGATTGAACAGATTCTACAGGAAATTTTATAACAAACTTTCATAGCTTATTGGCACACTTGACGAATTTTTTTAAAAAGAGCACGAAATTTCAGTGGAGAATGAAAGTGATATGGGGGTTGGAGCTGTGCTGTTACAGGAGGATGATTGTGGAATAGAAAGGCCAAATCAGTTATTTTTCAAAGAAATTCAAGATCCTCCTGAAAAAAAATTCAACCATTGGCAAAGAGATGTTGAGTTTGGTAATGACCTCACAATATGTTCATGTTTCTGCTGCAAACAAAGCAACAATGACGATTGCTTATACCAATCACAGACTTTTGATATTTCTTGAAATATTTAAAGACAAGAACGTCAGATTATTTCATTGGAGCCTCATATTACAAGCATTTGATATACAGACAGGACATAAAAATGTTGCGAGTCATAAAACAATTATTGGCCGGTCGTTTATCATGAGCCTAAAAGAAGAATATTTATATAAGATAGAAATGGTACGGTTCAATGTTTTATATGTATAGATTTTTTTAAAAAATTAAAACTTAACATGAACGAGCTTTAGATCTAGTAATATCACACAGTTAAAGTTATTTTTTAGAAAAAAGAAGCCATCTTTTTTGAATAATCGTTCATTTTTTGTCTTACGGGGGGATATGTTGCAATTTTGGGTAAAGTACTCGTGGGTAGGGAAGTAGGAAGTTAGAATTTGATGTTTGTAAAATGCTGGCAGGGAAAGTATTCCGTAGTCCCTCAAGAAGTTCATGTGCCTTTTCTGTGCTGAGAGATTTGAAATGGATGTATGTGAGCAGCAGATTGAAAGTTTGCAAGTACGCAGAACGCACCCAAATTGAAATATTTGTTTAAAAAAGGCCGCACAATTTGCCAGCCAAGTAGTGAGGATGAAGACCATTGAGGAATTTCTAAAGAACATCCTCAAAGAAGGAAGTGCTATGATTTTTTGGATTGGACGGATTCTAGAGGAAATTTGTACCAAACTTTCACAGCGTAGTGGTACTGTTGACGGATTTTTTGAAAAAAATCAGCATGAAATTCCGTTGCCAGAACAATGCCAGGAGGCATTTGAGAATTTAAAAGCAGCCTTAACCAGCACTCCAGATTTCAGCATGCCACATTTTTTAAACTCCGTCAAAGCTACCATTGATGCAAATGATGTAGCGGAGGTGCATTGTTACAGGAGAATGATTGTGGAATTGAAAGGCCCATCA
Source organism: Rhincodon typus (assembly GCF_021869965.1). Lineage (NCBI taxonomy): Eukaryota > Metazoa > Chordata > Chondrichthyes > Orectolobiformes > Rhincodontidae > Rhincodon > Rhincodon typus. The sequence continues at coordinate 7,294,998 of NC_063376.1, forward strand.
GCTATTTTTCAAGGAAACTCAATATCCTCCTAAAAAAAAAATTCAGCTATTGATAAAGAGTTATTGAATTTGGTAATGACCTTACAACATGGTAATGCTTCTGCTACAAGCAAAGCATCAGAGATGAGTGTGTATACCGATCTCAATCCTTTGTATTTCTTGAAATATTTAAGGACAAGTACACCAGATTATTTCATTGGAGTCTCATATTACAAACATTTGATTTACAGCCAGTACATGCTGCGAGTAGTGAAAATATTTTCGGCAGGTACTTTATCGCGAATCAAAAAGACAAATGTTTATATAAAATAGAAATGGTAGTGTTCAATGTTTTATATGTATAGAATTGGTATAAAATTTGTAACTCCAGATGAATGAGCTTTATATCCAGTAATAAAATACAGTGAAGGTTTTTGTTTGAAACCAGCAGCCATCTTTTTCTGATGATCGTTCATTTTTTTTCTTACGGGGGGATATATTGCAAAGTTGGATAAAATACTTGCGGATTGAGAAACAGGAAGTTACTTGTGCTTTTTCTGTGCTTAGAGATTTGAAGCAGATGCCTGTGAGCAGCAGATTGAAAGTTTGCAAGTACGCAGAAAGCACCCAAATTGAAACATTTGTGTCAAAAGACCGTACAGTTTGCAGGCCCAGCAGCATTTTTTTTTTAACAAGGCAACAAGACTTTGAATTTAGTCAATCAATTTGAACCAGGCCCTTAGATACCAAAAAATTATTAAATTTAAATCTGATGTTTTTGATAATAGAGGACCAAGCCTATTGTAAGGAATATTGATATGTTATCAAGGGTATAAAGGAAGGGGGCGATAGGACAGAGATAACTGCCATCCACCAGAGCTAACAGACCTCAGGTCTCAAAAGGCAATCGCTGGGTCTCGAGACCTCCTCTATGCTTCAGAGCATGCAGCATCTATTCAGCAACGAACCCATGGCACAACTAGTTAATATTATTTACAGAAGAATCGGTGGAGAAAGCATTCTTTACAGAAGAATTGATAGAGAAAGGACAGAATAGTCCAGAGGACATGTACCCTGCCTGTAATTTCAAAAGACTAAATTCTTTTTTATTCAACATAGTCGGGACTCGTATTTATTGGAACAACATACCATTGGAATCTTGCATATTTCAGGAATACTTAGTAGTTAGCAGAGTATTATTTGGTTCGTTAATACTTTAATTAATTTGTTCACTGTTACAGTTGGAGAAATAAATTGTTACTTGTTGAATTTCAAATGAGTGTTGAGGATTTATTATATTTATAATAACTAGAAGTTTCTGAAAGGCACGTTATACAATTTTACACACTCCTTTAGAGATTAAAGGTGAGGTGTTCCTGTTTGTGGGTTTCACTTTTGGTTTCACTTGTAGTTCTAAGAGCAGAGGTCAAACTCCACGTTATAACAATATAGCAAAAATCAAAACACGCCAGAGGAAAATATGAACAAACAGCAGCTGGGGCCGTCACATTACAAGATAATGCAGTCAATTACGAGAACGGAGTTACTGGTGTTTCCCCAACTCTTCCATCTCTGGCAGTGAGGTAAAACCGGTGTATAATGGCACTCAGGAGCTGCCAAAGGTGGGAAACTAAGTACAACACTAAGGCACAGCTGAGGAAGAGATCAGCAATTCTCTTTCCCATAATGAAGTTAAAGAAGCCCTCTGTGAAAATTCCATCGCACTCACAAACAGTTCCCACGCAAGTTACAATGAGACCACCCCTTACATTCAAAGGAAATCAATACCAATATAAGGAATCACTCAAGAGCGTCACAAGTTCAAAACTCTGAAAGCTCGTTTCATTGGAAATTTGAGAACTTTTTTCTTGAGAATGCTGTCGAAAAGATTTGTGAATAAAAGTGGCTTAGCTTGTCATCAAAACATACAAAAATCGTTTTTGGAAGACACCCAATTTGATCTCTGAATTTGTCATGAAAAATGTTTTGTTCGTATGCAAGTGCTGTTTATTTTGTAAGTGGTCTTGAAAGAAAGATCTAGAATTTTTTTTTCTTTAACAGCATAGAGATTCAAAATGCCAGTTTGAAATTATGAAAAGGTATTTTGACAGTTTCTGACCTGAGTACATGGAAGTATGATATGACGTCACCTGGAGACCTGCGTTCTGCTCCTTCACACATTTAAATCTTCTGTTGACAGTTTTACACATTCTCCCATAATCTCTATATGGTCAGATGTGTTGTGTGGATATTCATAAATCAGTTGGTTTCTTTCTGAGCCACCATGGATTTAGTTTTTTGGTTTCTTTATGAACAGGTTTAAAGAACAGAACAGGCGGGCTGGAAGCTTGGAAGATAAGTCTTTGTAATCAGGTGAACCATAAACTGAATACAATAACTGGAAACTCCCATATAACTTACCTGCCAAACTCAAACAAGCCTAGATGCAATTGTTTCTGAAATTTGGATTGGAAGTTGCTAGTTCAAGCATACAATAGGTAACTAAACATCATTTTAAATTTTAATTTGAACCAAGATACAATGGAACAGTTTAGGTTGTTTTAATGCTTCAAAACAATAAATACACGTATTGCTTGCGAATGATACCCCAAGTCCTGATGATTCTCTTTCTTATATGATTACACCTGGAATGCTTATCAAATGCTTTGGGGAAAAGGCACATATTATGAGATATTAGAGATAGTAGGAACTGCAGATGCTGGAGAATCCGAGACAACAAGGTGCAGGGCTGGAAGAACACAGCAGGCCAAGCAGCATTATAGGAGCAGGAAGGCTGACGTTTAGGGCCTAGACCCTTCATCAGAAATGGGGGAGGGGAAGGGGGTTCTGAAATAAATAGGGAGAGAGGGGGAGGCGGATAGAAGATGGATAGAGGAGAAGATAGGTGCTTTTTCTGATGAAGGGTCTAGGCCCGAAACGTCAGCCTTTCTGCTCCTATAATGCTGCTTGGCCTGCTGTGTTCATCCAGCCATGCACCTTGTTATTATGAGATATTAGTTTGGATCAGAGTGTTAAGCTAAACATTTCACAGAACAGGCAAGAAACAGTATCACACAGAAATATATTTGAAGGCGCTGGGATATCTTGCGATGAACACTGAACAAGATACAAATAAATGTAGCTCTGGATAGAGCTCGGTGCTTCTTACAACTTAATTGACTTGATATTCAGTTGCTCCTGCATATTTCAGCATGATCTTGAACTGCTCCATGAACTTAATATTCATCACCACATAAATAAATATGTTTGTGCAGGAAATTAATATCAGGAACATTTATCTGACTTCTTCACACATGATAAGAGACTGGGGGCAACCTGTAAAGTTAGACTCTGCAATATCATGACATAAGAATTCTGCAATTGTAGTCAGCCACATGGTTGTAAAATACCCGAAGCAGCAAACAGCAAGATCTCAGACTTCTCTTTGTTTGCAATTTCTGGATCTCTGCAATTTCCTCCCATGTTCTGGACCTCAGTCCCAAAAGGACTTGCATGCTCAGTAAAATGATTCTGATTATGAAACTTGAGCAGCAAAATTGAAACAAAGGGAAGTAATGAAGTTAGAAGGGAGACAACCCAGTCAAATATCACTCACCCAAAATTAGTGAAATCGTTAACTCTTTTTGATTCGTACCACAGTACATTATCAATGATCTTATCATATTGTAAGGCAAAGTATCAAAGCAGGGATTTCAAATGGAAGAGTAAAGTGGTTGCTGCAATCACCATCGTTTCAGTTTTCTCAGTAGGATATTTTCTTTACAGTTCCTGGCAACAACGTGATCAATGGTGAAAATGCCTGTTTACCAAACTGAAGTATTTGTAAATATATGGCTACAAACAATAATAATACAGCAGACATTATTCAGGTTGATTAAGGAATCTGGAAGTAATAACGATTGATCTGATATAATATGACCTCATTGATTGCAAACATTAGATCTGCTGTTGCTCTGGCCACCATGTAATTACAGAAGCAAACTCAGAGCCCACACTTTACTTGGGAAATGATCACAATCACCAGTGAATTAACTGCAAAATGGGGAAGGGAAGAAAACAGGTGGAAATTAGAAAGTAAAACAGCACATAGAATGCAGCAGCGCATATAAACAACTCACCAGCACCTCCTCAACAGGCATTTAGAACATAAGAACATAAGAACTAGGAGCAGGAGTAGGCCGTCTGGCCCTTCGAGCCTGCTCCGCCATTCAATAAGATCATGGCTGATCCTTTCGTGGACTCAGATTCACTTACCCGCGTTCTCACCGTATCCCTTAATTCCTTTATTGTTCAAAAAAAATCTACTTTTTTTTAAACGCGTTTACTGAAGTAGCGTCAACTACTTCACTGGGCAAGGAATTCCATAGATTAACAACCCTCTGGGTGAAGAAATTCCTTCTCAGTTCAGTCCTAAATCTGCTCCCTCTAATCTTGAGGCTATGCCCTCTTGTCCTAGCTTCACCTGCCAGTGGAAACATCCTCTCTACTTCTATCTTATCTATTACCTTCATAATTTTATATGTTTCTATAAGATCCCCCCTCAATGTTCTGAATTCCAATGAATATAATCCCAATCTACTCAGTCTCTCCTCATAAGCCAACCCTCTCAACTCCGGAATCAACCTAGTCAACCTCCTTTGCACCCCGTCCAGTGCCAGTGCATCCTTTCTCAAGTAAGGGGACCAAAACTGCACACAGTACTCCAGGTGTGGCCTCACCAGCACCTTGTACAGCTGTAACATAACCTCTCTGATTTTTATTTCAATCCCTTTAGCAATGAAGGACAAAATTCCATTTGCCTTCCTAATTACTTGTTGTACCTGCAGACCTACGTTCTGTGAATCATGCACAAGGACACCCAGGTCCCTCTGCATAGCAGCATGCTGCAACGTTTTACCATTCAAGTAATAATCCTTTTTACTATTACTCCTACCAAAATGTATGACTTCACATTTATTTGCATTGTATTCCATCTGCCAGACATTTGCCCACTCACTCAATGTATCTATGTTCCTCTGCAAAGTTTCACAGTCCTCTGCACACTTTGCTTTGCCACTCATCTTAGTGTCATCTGCAAACTTTGACACCCTACATGTGGTCCCCAGCTCCAAATCATTTATATAAATTGTAAATAATTGCGGTCCCAACACCGATCCCTGAGGCACACCACTAGTCACTGACTGCCAGCTAGAATAGCACTCATTTATCCCCACTCTTTGCTTCCTGTTAGTCAACCAATCCTCTATCCATGCTAATACCTTACCCTTAATGCCGTGCATCCTTATCTTATGCAGCAGCCTCTTGTGCGGCACCTTGTCAAAGGCCTTTTGGAAGTCTAGGTACACCACATCCACTGGGTCCCCATTGTCCACCTCGCTCGTAATGTCTTCATAGAATTCCAAAAGATTTGTCAAGCATGACCTGCCCTTCATGAACCCATGCTGTGTCTGCCCAATGGGACAATTTCTATCAAGATGCTTTGCTATTTCTTCCTTGATAATAGATTCAAGCATCTTCCCCACTACAGAGGTTAAGGTAACTGGTCTATAATTCCCCATCTTTTGTCTACTTCCCTTTTTAAACAGTGACATCACATTTGCTGTTTTCCAATCTGTTGGGACTGCCCCAGAGTCCAGCGAATTTTGGAAAATTACCGCCAGTGCACCTGCTATTTCTCCTGCCATCTCTTTTAGTACCCTGGGATGCGTTCCATCAGGGCCAGGAGTCTTATCAACCCTTAGCTCCATTAGCTTGCCCAACACTACCTCTTCTGTAATTATGATTGTTTCCAGGTCCTCACCTACCTTCGTCTCTTTGTCTATTACTGGCATGTTATTAGTGTCCTCCACTGTGAAGACCGACACAAAATACCTGTTCAATGCCTCGGCCATTTCATCATATCCCATAACTAAATTCCCCTTCTCATGCTCTAAAGGGCCAACTTTTACTTTAGCCACTCTTTTTCGTTTTATATATTTATAGAAACTTTTCCTATCTGTCTTTATATTCTGTGCTAGTTTTTTCTCATATTCTATCTTACTTTTCCTTATAGCTCTTTTTGTGGCTTTCTGTTGACCTTTAAAGTTTTCCCAATCTTCTAGTTTCATGCTGTTTTTGGCCACTTTGTATGCCTTCTCTTTCAATTTGATAGCCTCCCTTATTTCTTCAGACACCCATGGCAGATTACCCCTTTTCTTACAGTCCTTCCTTCTCATTGGAATATACTTTTGCTGAGCACTTTGAAAGATTGCTTTGAAAGTCCGCCACTGCTCGTCAACAGTCCCACCATAAAATCTTTGTTTCCAGTTTACTTTAGCCAAGTCCTACCTCATTCTATTGTAGTTCCCCTTGTTCAAGCACAGGACCCTTGTATTGGACTTTATCTTCACACTCTCCATCTGTATTCGAAATTCAACCATACTGTGATCACTCCTTCCAAGAGGATCCCTAACTATGAGGTCATTAATTATTCCTGACTCATTACACAGGACCAGGTCTAGGATAGCTTGCTCCCACGTTGGTTCCATTACATACTGTTCAAGAAAACTATCACGGATACACTCAACGAACTCCTCTTCAAGGCTACCCTAACCGAGCTGGTTCGACCAATCTACATGTTGATTAAAATCCCCCATGATAATTGCCGTACCATTTTTACAGCATTAGTTACTTCTTTGTTTATTGCCCGCCCCAATGTGATGTTATTATTTGGTTGTCTATAGACTACGCCTACCAGTGACTTTTTCCTCTTAGAATTTCTAATTTCCACCCAAATGGATTCAACCTCATTCTGCATAGAACCTATATCATCTCTCAGCACCGCCCTGATGGCGTCCTTGAATATCAGGGCTACACCACCTCCCTTACCTTCCTGTCTGTCCTTCCGAATAGTCTGGTACCCTTGAATATTTAACTCCCAGTCGTGACCATCCTGTAACCATGTCTCCATAATGGCTACCAAATCATATTCATTCGCGATGATTTGTGCCGTTAACTCATCAACCTTGTTACGAATGCTATGAGCATTCAGGTAGAGTGCCTTTATGCTAGCTTTCTTACCCTCATGATTTCCAACATCTCTAATAATATCTCTTGAGTTATCCTTCCTTTTTGCTTCTTTCATAGTCTGCCTTGAACTTAAACCCTCCTGCACACATGCTAACCTGCTGCTAACCTTTTTATTTACCATCATACTCCCTGTCGTTTTCACTTTCCCTTTACCCCAACTCACTAGTTTAAAGTCCTAGTGACCACCCTATTTATCCTTTTCGCAAGAACACTGGTTCCAGATTGGTTCAGGTGGAAACAGTCCCATCGGTACAGATCCCTCCAGTTCCAAAACTGATGCCAATGCCCCATGAAATGGAACCCCTCTTTCCCACACCACTCCCTTAGCCACGTGTTTACTTCCCTAATTTTCTTATCCCTAAGCCAATTTGCACATGGCTCAGACAGTAATCCGGAGATTATGACCCTCGAGGACCTGTTCCTTAATTTCGTTCCTAGTGCTTGATAATCCCCAAACAGGTCCTCCATCCTAGCCTTGCCCATGTTGTTAGTCCCAACGTGGACCTCAACAACTGGATCCTCCCCCTCCCGATCCAATGTCCTTTCAAGCCGGTCAGAGATGTCCTGCACCCTGACACCATGCGGGACTCCCGATCCGGCTTGCAAAGGATACTATCTATCCCCCTAATGATAGAATCCCCTATAACTACCACTTGTCTATTTGCTCCCCCCTCTTGAATGGCCTTCTGCACCATGGTGCCGCAGTGAGCTGGCTCATCCTCCCCACAGCCCTTTTCCTCATCCACACAGGGAACAAGTATCTCGTACCTGTTGGATAAGGTCAAAAGCTGAGGTTCCTCCACTCCTGAACTCAGGATCCCCCTACCTGCCTCACTTGCAGTCACACCCTGTTGTCCCTGATCACTAACTGAATTTGAATTACTTAATCTACCAGGTGTGGCTGCCTCCTGAAACAAAGCGTCCAGGTAACTCTCCCCCTCCCGGATGTGCCGCAGTGTTTGAAGCTCCGCTGCCCAAATATATTCCCGGCAGCCCCCTGGTCCTCGCTGTCGCCTCTCTCACTGCTGCTGGAAAATGAAGGCCGCTAACGCTCGAGGTAAGTCCTTTTAAGAGGGAAAGCTTACCTTCCCGGCAGCCCCCTGGTCCTCGCTGTCGCCTCTCTCTCTGCTGCTGGAAAATGAAGGGATGACTATAAATTTTTAAACAGTTAAAGCTGTCCAAGTCCAACGAGTGAATTTGAAAAAAAAAACAAAATGTTAAAAATTTGCCTCTCAGGCTATATTGTAACATAATCCCACTACTTTCATGATGACACAGGCAAAGAAAGAGCATGCTCCATTTCTTAGTCAATTCTACAAAGTAGACTTAAGTGTAAACTTCAGGTTGTGGTTTGGATTAGGGTTAGCATTACGGTTAGAGAAATGGGCATTAATTGCTAATTTGCAAAATCCGTCATGTCGTAGCACTGGAGTTCAGTTCCAGAGTTAGGATTTTTACATCCACTGTTCTCCACTTTACGAATAACTCAAAAACTAAGTCAAGATTGACTTCAATACTATGCCTACACCAACTGTCTGTAATAAATTGAACTCTCGAGATGACACTATCGAAAATGAAGAGACAGGCATCATCGTCCTTCGAGAATTTATAGTTTTTATTTTTAACTGGGAAACTACAGAACCAGAATGAACCCGTGTTACTGGATTCTGTCTACCTTCCAGACCAGCAACAATTAGGGTAACTGAAACAAAAAGGACCATGATTGATAGGGAGACTCTCAATGAAACTATTCAACATTTATGGGATCATTCTTTTCTGCAAGAACTTTTAGCTTCATTGCATAATGGTGGAACTCAAGTTTACTCATGAGCTTTGAGATGGTTGTATTTTGCCTACAACAGTAATCACATCAGAGTCAAAGCTGTTGATGTAATATGTTTGTTCAAGTTGGTGTTACTAATAGTGTTGTCAGATTTAACTATGTTACTGGAGGCTTACCCACTCTAACAGTCAGGATAGAATGGAATGTTCACAGTTCCTGCCAGAAGTGTGAGACCCAGAACAACCAAAGTTGTTGCTAATCTCAGAAATGGGATAACCTATTGTATGGCAAATAGAAGATGCTTTCTACCCTCTTATTTCAGCCATTGGTGTTCCTGGTATGCTGTTATCACAAGTGATCCTGATACAAAATGGTGATATTTTTGCTGGTTAATAGCCATTACTTATCACTGTGCACTTTGCACAAATACCTTTCCTAATCATTAAATGTTGCCATTATATCTGCACCTATACTCTGGAAGGAATTTCATTTTATACTTACTGATGGACTATAAACCTCCTTTGCTTACTTTATTTACTTGTGCTACGGATTCCAAAATATACTGTTTGTAATTGTGATTCATGCATTTCATTAATTAAAAACACGCAATAATTAATTGACACCTGTCATGCAATATCAAAGGTGGAAATTTTGTCCATTGTTCTTTGATTCAGGACATGAACTGTAAAATTTTACTTCTTTTCCAATGTCTTCCCTCAGAATTAACTTGGTGGCAATAATGATCCTCTGCTGAAGAAAGTGCACACTCTTCAAGTGCATCACTCATTACTTGATTGGAATGGCGGGGGCTGATCTCCTTGTCGTTGTATTTGATACCATATTGTGGATCACTGTTCAAATTTATTTTCCGAATTCATTTGTGAAAATTCCTCCTGTGTGTAGTGTTCTTTCTGCCTTGAAGTTAGCAGCCACAATGATTTCTGTCTTGTTCACAGTCACATTCACTTTTGACCGACTTGAGGCCATTTGTTATGAGTGATTGAAAACAAAGTTTTGCACCAAGAGAACTGTCCTGGCAAATCTCGGTACCCTGACCATGCCGGGCTGCGTGGAGCCTCTACAATGGTATTTTGCAATTGAGCCATGATAATATTCCATGGTGTTGCAACCATAAACAGATTTATTACAGTTCTCCTGGATGGAGTGCATTTGAAATTATCAACTACAATTTCACCCCTTGTGTGCCGTTCTTCCTGATCTTGCTGTTCAATGTACGGACAGATAGGCGTATTTTAGTGAGCAGTCAAATCCGTCGGGGTCTCAGTCGTCAAAAAAGTGGAGAGAAACACAAGATTGTAGAGATGGAGAACCTGCTAAAATCCATCATTTTGCTTTTCAGTATTTCGGGCAGCTTTGTGCTGTTTTGGGTGACCCAGGTTGTGTACAATATTTATGCACGAATTACAGATATCCGATATTACTGCTCCGACACGCACAAATGCTTTATCACAGATTGCACAGCGAAGATGCTGCAAATCCTCAGCGCCTGCGCAGACACAAGTGTTTATGCTGTCATCCAGGTTAAATTCAGAAAAGAGCTAAAGAATGCAATGGTATACCCGTTCAAGCAAATTGCTCAGTCATGGAACAGATGGAAGGGTTTGAAACTTGAGAACGAAATTGCACTTAATATTCTGGTGCCCTAAGATCGCCACAGGGGAATGAACGAAGTTTTCAGCATCACAGAATCTTCAGTCTGATTAATTTTGACTAAAAATATCAATTTATTACAAGGCTTACCATGTGGACAATTCATGAATTGATCTACAAAGACAAAACTGCAGAACTGAAAAGCTGAAACAGTTTCCACCTGAGCCCACGGATAAAAAAGGAGGAAGCTATCCATCTCAGCTGTGAGACTATTGGGAGTGGGGTTTCTCAATTTCATGAGACAAAAGAAGATGGTCTGAATATGTGGAATAAAATACTGACAACTGAGCATCAGATTGAAAAGCTGACTTTCTTTTCCCGCTGATGCTACCAGTATTGGGAATTATTTCCTGATTTTCCGGCCTTTACCTTGGGACTTTATATCTGAACAGGATGACTGTGCGATCAGAATATCACTTCAAAGCAGTGTTCTATTATAAATGGGACGTGCAAGTGGCAATGGTTTCGCAGGTTGGAGAGAATACATGGCCATCTGCAGCTCTTCTTCATAAGATGAGAAATACAAAATCACCTTTTTTTGGAAAGAAAAATGCTCCCTAATATTAATTTCTGATGTGGCTCCGAGCATATATGACATTCTTCCAATCTGTCAAAGCATGCAAGATCCTAAACAGTGTTGACAAGGTGCAGATGGAATGGATGTTCCCTCTCGTGGAATAGTGCAGACGTAGGGGTTGGAAGTCTGAGCAGTGGCACTGTTTTAACATGCCAAATATAAGGCGAATTTTTGTTGCCTTTGAGTTTTGTGCAAGTTTGGAACACTCACCAGAAGGCATTTGTGAGGTTGGGGGTGTATCATTGAATATTTTTAAAATCAAGGTAGATAGATTCTTGCGAGCAAAGGAAATGAACGGAAATTGGGAAGATGGAATTTGAAACAGAACCAGGTAATCCCTGATCCTATCAAATGGTGGAGCAGGCTTGAGGGTAATGTTATACTTCAGCACCTATTTCATAAGTTTATACATTCCTCGATGTTTGCAAGTTCAATGTCCATCCACAGTGCTCTCTCACATCTGGTTGAATTGATGCAAGCATTGATGGCAAGGATATCAACTATTGTCCATCCCGAATTGCCCTGCATTTGGCCCATATACCTCTGAACCTTTCCTGTTCATGTACCTGTACAAATGTGTTTCAAATGTTGTAACTGTACCCGCCTCTACCAAACGCCCTGCCAGTTTAGTCCACTTACACACCTCCCTCTGTGTGAAACAGAAATCGCTCAGGTGACTTCGAAAACTTTCCACTCTGTCTCTTTAAACAAATGCCCTCTAGTTTTGACCTGTCCTACTGCCGGGAAAAGACCGGTGCTGTTCACCTTATCCATGCCCCACATGGTTTTATAACCCTGTATGAGGTCATTCCTCAAACTTTTACTTTCCAGGAAAAAAATATCCCAGCCTATCCTGCCTCTCCTTATAACTCAAACTCTCCAGTGCTGGTGAGATCCTAATAAGATATTTGCCACAACCTCTCCAATTTAAGCATATACTTCCCATACAGGGCGACCAGAAACGTACACAGTACTCTGAAAGTTGCAACACTAACATCCTGTAAAACCGTAACATGACATCCCAATTCCGACACACAATGGTCTGAGCAATGCAGGCAAGTGTGACAAATGTCTTCTTTACCACCCTGTCTACTTCAGATGCAATTTTCACAAAAACTATGTAAATGCACTCTTATGTCTTGCTGTTTGACAACATTCCTCAGGGTCTTGCCATTAACTTTGTCATTCCGTAGTTTTCCTTAGAGCAGAGAACGCTGGAGGGTTCTGATATGGGTGTACAAAATAACAAGGGGTCTATGAGTTTGACTTGGAGACTTCTCCATACATTGAATTCTTTTGGATCCCACTACCTCAAATGGAGAAACAGACATGCCTTAAGGAATTGAACTTTAAATTTTTATCTGGTAGTCTGAAGAACCAGAATGAATCTTTGTTTCTGCATTCTGTCTACTTCCAGAGCAGCAACAATTATGTTAACTGAAACAAAAAGGACCACGGTTTGCAGAAAAAGAATCTAAATGAATCAATTCATTATTTGTGGCATCAGTTTTTTTCCGCATGCTTTTTTAGCTTCATTGTATAATGGTGAAACTAACGCTGACGCCTGAAATTTGAGATGGTTGCATTTTCCCCACCATAATAATCACATCAGACTCAGAGCTGTTGACTAGTGTGTTCGTTCAAGTTGGTGTTACGAATAGCGACGTCAGGTCTAACTATGTCACTGGAGGCTTACCCTCCATATAATTCGGATCAATTGGAATGGATCGGTTCATAGTTCCAGCCAGCAGTCTGAGAACCAGAACAACTGAAGTTGTTGCTAATCTCAGAATGGCATATCCAATTGTATGGCAAATAGAAGATGTTTTCTATCCTCTTATTTCAGCCATTAGTGTTCCTGGTAAAATGTTATTGCAAGCGGTCCTGAAGCAAACTGGTGACAATTTTGCTGTTTAGTTATCATGACTTATCACCGCGTATTTTGCACAAAGACCTGTTCTAATCATTAAATGCTGCCATTATATCTGCTCTTTCATTCTTCCAGGAAATTTGTTTTACCCTTAGTGATAAAGTATTAACCTTCTCTGCTCCATTTATTTTCTTGTGCTATGGATTTCAAAATACACTGTTAGTAATTGTGTTTTTTTAGTGTATTGTTATTGTAAAACATGTTATTCTTCAGTATACACCTGTCTTGCAACATAAAAGCTGGATATTTTGCCCAAGGTTCTGTAACATTGTTCTTGGATTCAGAACAAGATCTGAAAATAGTTACTTCTACGTCAATGTCTTCTATCACAGTTAACTTTGTGGCAATAATCATCCTGTCCCGAGGAAAGTGTGGTCTCTCCAAGTGCATCACTCATGTCTTGATTGGAATGACAGTCGCTGATCTCCTTGTCGTTGTCTTTGATGCAATATTTTGTTTCACTGTTCCAATGTCCTTGTCACTTCGTCAAAGGATGCAATCAAATTAGTAAGGCTTGACCTTACATTATCAAAATCATGCTGGCTATCCCTGGAATCAATGCATATCAGGAGGCAAACTCTTGGTTAGTTGGAGTCATATCTGGCATATAAGAAGAGGGTTTAAAGTTGTTGGAGGTCAATCATCTCAACTCCGCAGGAGTTCTTCTGGGGAATCTTCTAAACCCAACCATCTCCAGCTGCTTTATCAATAACTTCCCTCTATCAAAAGATCAGAAGTGAGGATGCTTGATGACGATTGCTCAATATTTAGCATCATTCATGACTCCTCAGACGCCAAAGCAGTCCTTGCACAAATGCAACAATTTCCGAACAGTACTGAGGCTCAGGCGAAGGAGTGGAAGGTGATAGTTACACTACATGGCAGGCAATGGCTTCCTCAAACATGAGTCCAACTAACCACTGCCCCTCGACGTGTTAACATTCAGTTGTGTTATAATACTAAATCTCATCCTTCAGAATTCCTGGGTCTAAATTCCAAGTTTCCCTCCATTATGATATTCGGTGTCTATCGACAACACATAGACTGCAGAAGTGCAGGTAAGCAGCTCACCAGTTTCTCCTCAACCAGCATTTTGGGACGATAATAAAATTTGAACCAGTCAGTGGTGCCCAAGTCCCATGAGGGAATTTTAAATAATCAAACTGGCAAAATTTGCCTCTCAGGCTACATTGAACCATAATCCCAATGTCTTATTGAAGAGGCAGAGCAAGAAACAGCACACTCCATTTCCCAGTTAATCGTAGAAAATAGATTTCAGTGTGGAGTTAGGGTTGTTGTTTGAATTTGGGTTCAGGTTAGGGTTAGAGAAGTTGGCTTTAATTGCCTAATTGTAAAATGTGTCATGTCCTGGCACTAGAGTTGGAAATCAGAGTTACATCTGCAATTCTCCACCTAAAAAATAAATCATAAACTGAGTAAAAATTGACTTCTAAACTATGCTTTCTCCAACTATCTATTAGACATTGAATTTTCAAGATTCCACTGGAGACACCAACGTCAATGTCCTTCGAAAAATGAAGTTTGTATTTTCAACCGGGAATCTGCAGAATTCGAATAAAAATCTTTATTTTTTTCTGGATTCTGCCTGCATTCCAGAGCAGCAACATTTAAGGTAACTGAAGCAATTAGCACCATGCTTTACTGGGAAAATCTAAATGAAGCTATTCATTATTAATGGGATCAGTCTTTTCTGCATGCACCTTTAGCTTGATTGCATGATGGTGGAACTCATGTTTACTCCTGAGTTTTCAGATGGTTGTGTTTTTCCCATCACAGTAATCACATCAGAGTCAAAGCTGTTCATGCAATGTGTTTGTTCAAATTGGTGTTACTAATAGTGATGTCAGGCATCACTACATTACTGGAGGTTTAAACTCTATATTAGTCAGGATTGATCGGAATGGATCAGTTGACAGTTCCTGCCAAAAATGTGAGACCCAGAACAACCAAGCTTGTTGCTAATCCCAGAAATGGCATATCCAATTGTATGGCAAATAGATGTTTTCTTTCCTCTTATTTCAGACATTGGTGTTCCCGGTAAGCTGTTATCAAAGTGTTCCTGATGCAAAATTGCGATTACTTTGCTGCTTAATTGTTATTACTTATCACTGTGTATTTTGCATAAACACCTTTTCTTATCATTCAATGCTGCTATTACATCTACTCCTTCACTCTTCAAGGTCATTCATTTTACACTTAATGATGAACTATTAACTTCCTTTTCTTACTTTCTTTATTTGTGCTATGGATTCAAAAACATACTGCTGGTAATTGTGTTTCAAGCATGTAATTGTAGGAAAGCACGCAATACTTCATTTGACACCAGTCATGAATTGTCACAGCTGGACATTTTGCCCTAGGTTCTGTCACACTGTTCTTTGATTCAGGACAAGATCTGTAAATATTTACTTCTATTTCGTTGTCTTCTCTTAAAGTTAACTTGGTTGCAGTAATGATCCTGTCCCATGGAAATTGTGGTCTCTCCAAGTGCATCACTCATTACATGATTGGAATGGCAGTGGCTGATCTCCTTGTCGTTGTCTTTGATGTCATCTTATGGATCACTGTTCCAATTTATTTGCCACATTCATTCATAAAAATTACCCCCATGTGTCGACTTTTTTCTACCCTGGCATCAGCAGCCACGTTGATTTCTGTCTGACTCACAGTCGCATTCACTTTTGACCGATTTGTGGCTATTTGCTATGAGAGATTGAAAACAAAATTTTGCACCGAGAGAATTGCAGTGGCGTTTCTAAGCACTGTGACCATGCTGGGCTGCCTAGAGTCTCTACCCTGGTATTTTATCTACGAGCCAAAATACATCATTGAGAAAATTCCATGGGGTTGCTCCAAGAAATCGAGTTATTTCAGTTCCCCTGCATGGGCTGCGTTTGAAATGATCAACTACATTTTAACACCTTGTGTGCCGTTCTTTCTGATCTTGCTGCTCAATGTGCTGACTGTCAGGCGTACTTTAGTGAGCAGTCAAATCCGTCGGGGTCTCCGTGGTCAAAGAAGTACAGAGAAACACCACAATTTGGAGATGGAAAACCGGTGGAAGTCAATTGGTTTGATGCTCGGTATATCGTGCAGTTTTGTGCTAATGTGGGTGACACAGTTTGTATACCATATTTATGCACAAATTAAATATATCTGATATTACTCTTCATTTACAGACACATGCTTTCCCACAGATTGCACAGCGAAGATGCTGCAACTGCTCAGCTCCTGCACCAACATATGTATTTATGCTGTGATCCAGGATAAATTCAGAGAAGAGCTGAAGAATACAATGATATATCCCTTCAGGCGAATCATTACATTATGGAACACTTTGAAGTGATTGAAACATGAGTACTAAGTTTCACTTCATGTTCCAACACCGACAATTGGCATGGGCGAAAGAACTAAGTTATCAGCATCACAGTCTTCAGCCTGATTATGTTTGTCCAAAAAATCGATTAATTGCAAGAATTGCTGTGTGGAAAATCCATGAATCGATCTCCAAAGACAAAAATGGAAAAGTGAGAGTTCAGACAGAAACCATATCAGCCCAGGGAAACTGTGAAGAAAGCTGCCCATCTCTGCAGTAGGGATGAATATGAAAGTTCCTCTGAATTTCACCAGAGATACGGCGATTGCCTGAATACATCCAATAAAATGCTGACAATTGAGCATAAATCTGAAAAGTTGACTCTTTCCTGAACATTGCTGCCCAAAATCAGAATTATTTGCTAATTTTCTACCTGTATCTGAGGACTTTACAGCTGAACTGGATGACTGTGAGATCAGAATTTCTTCAGAGCAGTGCTCGTTCAGGAATTGACAGGCAAATGTCAAAGAAGCAGAATATCAGCTCTGATCCTGATCAATATCTCCGAAGATAAGAGAGAACACACGGTTAACTGCAGTCCTTGTTGTTTAGATGAGAAATGCAAAATCAACTTTCCCTCTTTCTTGAATAAGAAAGGAAATAAATCTTCCACAACATTGTTTTCTGATGTAGCTCTGAGCAGAGATTGGGTTGGGGGTGTGTCATTGAAAATTTCTAGAATGAAGTTCGACAAGTACTTGTCAGGAATGGAAATGAAAGGAAAATTGGGAATGCAGAATTTGAGACACAAACAAATAAGCCTTGATCAGATCAAATGTTGGAGGCGGTTTAGGGATGATGGTATACTTTTGTTTTGACTTTGTATATTTGTATGTTTATAAATGTTGTAAGCTCAACTCCAATCCATGGTGCCCATGAGCATATAGATAAATTCACGTGAGCAGTTATAGCAAGGAGATCATTTAATTTCCATCTCGAATTGTGCTTGACAGAAATGAAACATTTTCGTCAATGGATGCAGACCATATTATATGCACACCATATTTGCAACATTATGAAGGAGGAGACAAACAATGGTACTTGTACCTTAGTCACTTGTTCCCTCTCCCCCACCATCATACCATTTAGGAGAAGGAAACAGGAGCTGGATTCTGTGGTTTGAGCTGTTCTGCCAGTCTTGCTCTGCATGCTACTCGTCCTTTAAAATTAGAAAACAGAAACAGGATTACGCTTTTCAGGCCTTTGAACCTGCTGCGCCAGCAACATGACCATGGCAGATCATTGAACTTAGTCCCCTATTCCCACTTCCTCCCCCATACACTTTGTTCCCTTTAGCCCAAAGAACTATATCTAACTCTTACTTAAAGATATTGAATGTTGAGTCCTCAACTGCCTTGAGCAGACAGAATTCCCCAGGATCACCACTGTCTGCGAGAAGACATTTCTCCTCATGTCAGCCTAAGCTCCCTAGTCCATGTCATTCTACTGTGACCCCCTTGTTCTGGAGGCCCCCATCATGAGAACATCTTCCCTGTATTTTCCCTGTCTAGTCCTGTTTGAATTTCTTCAGTTGCGATGAAATACACATCAAAACATTCTACGAACCTCTGGTGAAAACAATCCAAATGGATCAATTTTCTCTTCATGAATCAGCTCTTTCACGCCAGGAATCAGTCTGATAAATGATTTTTGCACAAACTCCATAGCCAGAAAATCATTTCTCAGATAAGCGAATTAAAACTGCACAGGATACTCAAGGAATAGCCTCTCCAAGGCACTGTACGATTGCCGCAAGACAACTCCACTCCTGTACTACAACCTCTCGCTCTGATGGACAACCTCCCCTTTGTCTTCTTCACCGCCTGTTCCAACTGCATGCTTACTTTCAGTGATTGGTGTAGGAGGGACACCCGGGCCTCGTTCCAGCAGTGAGAGATTTTAGCTGCAAGTTTTTGCTGACGTGGTTGCAATTGTTTATCTTGAATGAAGAAGCTCGACCAGAAATTTGAAAGCGCTGTGGAAGATTATAAGGGTAGATAAACAAAACCCATTATCATGAGCAGATAGTATAAGGACTAAGTACAGGCTTTAGGTTTTGCGGAAGAGTTTTGGGAAGGGAATAGAGTGATAGTGCTTATGAAAGGGTTTTGTTGGATGGTAAAATCAGCAATCATGCATGCATTTCTTAACAATTTTGCTTCGGGATTTGCCTCCTGCTATATTATAATGACTCTGCGACCTCATCTCAATACCTTCAACAAAATTTGCTTTCATTTACACAGGGACAGCAAAGCACCATAACACCTCCATCTCCTACAAATGACCAGATGAATCAAAGTGAAATTCAGTCAATGGCAAGGCTCCAATTCAACAAGTTTATTCAAGGGTATATTTTAGTCATGAGAAGTCAGTGTTACTGACTTGGCCAGCATTTATTACCCACCTTTAATTACCTGAAGAATGAGACAAATGAGAGGCTCGCTCGAGCCATTTCCGAAGGCAGTTCAAATTCAAACCCAAAGCTGTTGGTCTAGAGTCATGAGTATGCAAGATCTGCTGAAGATGGCATATTTCCTTTTCTGAAGGGTATGAATGAACCAGATGGGGTTTCAAGCCAATTGTTCCTTGGGCACCAAGAGGCTTGATTTTTGTTTCTCGATTTTACTAAATTCAAACTTTACCATGTACATTGGATAGCATTGGAGCATATCTCTGCAAAGGTTTCGGCTGTTCTGCATTAATGTAATCAAGAGGCAGCTGGACAGAGCACTTGGGGTGAAAGGGATCAATGATTATGGGGAGAAAGCAGGATTAGACTATTGAGTTGGATGATCAGTCATGATCGTGATGAATGTCAGAGCAGGCTCGGAGAGCCGAATGAACTCCTCCTGCTCCTATCTTCTGTGTTTCTATGTTTCTGTTCGTAACATTATCACTGTTCCACCAGGCAGAACTTGCGGATGCTGTGTTAATAATTGAGTATCAGTGGGTATTTTTTTTTAATACAAGACCAGAAATTAAACTTCCAAAACACGAGCTGTGAGTTAACTGCTCTGGGCCATTAGCAATATTATATGACTAGGAGGCGTCAGGTCAACTATAGGTCAGGGCTTTCGATCCTGTTGTGATAGTTGAACGTCAATGTGATTTGAGCCAAACATGATCCTTTGCGGGAGAACAAAGCCGCTGATCAAGGCGACTGGACAACCATTCATCTGCCTCATTAGCCCACTCAGACTGAAGAGTTGTCAGTGAGGGTTTACCAGGACAAAAATCGAAATTACACCTGTGGAGAGACATCACAATTAATATTTTGGAGCGAATTAACCTTCCTTGGAACGGGTCACTCAGATTTCACAGAGTTTACCAGGATGTTGCCATTCACGTCATAAATTCAATGCTATATCAGATACTCAGAGCAAAACTTAGCGAGAAAAAAAACCATATCAAAATCATTTTTTATAGATATATGCATATCATTTACTATTTCAAATCTATGCATAACTACACTTGGTGCGTTTTGCAGTTCAATGTCGCTCAGAATTTACATTGAATACAACCAAAGCTACAACTGCCAGCACGTATGTGAAAGGGAAGTGTCGAGAGTTGTAAAATGTATCACCTGGATTCGCAGTAATGATAGCTTACAAGTATGCGAGGACATGGGGTTCCTATGAAATACAGTCAACAAGTCCTACAGCACAAACACGAGCTGTTCGGTCCAAATTATTCATGCCGATCACATTTCCCAAGATAAACCAGTCCCATTTGTCTGCATCTGGCCTATATCCCTTGGAACCTTTCCTGTTCATATACCTGTAAAAATGTCTTTTAAATGTTGGAACTCTACCTGCCTCGACCACATCCTCTGGCACTTTATTGCACATATGTACCCATACCCCCCACCCGCCACATCCTCGGTGTGAAACAGATGTCACTCAGGTCACATTGAAAACTGTCCACTCTGTCCTTTAAAACACATGGCCTCCAGTTTTGAACTGTCCTACTCCAGGGAAAAGACCTTTGCTGTTCTATCAGACCTGATCTATGCCCCTCATGATTTTACGACCCTACATGAGGTCACCCCTCAAATCTTTGCATTTCAGGACAAAAAGTCCTAGCCTATCCAATTTCTCCAAATAACTTAAACAATTCAGTCCTTGTAATATCCTTGCAAATCATTTCTACACGCCTTCCAATTTAATAATATCCTTCCAATAGCAGGGGAACCAGAACTGCACACAGCACTATGAAAGTGGCATTACTAATGTCCTGTACATCACAACATGGCATCCTAATTCCTGATGTCAATGGCCTGAGCAATGAAGGCAAGCATGCCAAACACCTTCTTTACCATTCTGTCTACCTTTGAAGCAACTTTCAAAAAGCTATGTATCTGCAATCTTCAGTCTCGTTGTTCGAGAACATTCCTCGAGAACATGACCATTAATTGTGTCATTCCATAGTTTTCCTTAGAGCCGAGAAGGCTGGTGTATTCTGGTTTGGGTGAAGAAAACAACAAAGGATGTCAATGACGTTGTTGTGGAGATTTCCCCACAGTATAGGGTTCAATTACCCAGGGGCATAGATTTAAAATAAAGAGCAGGAAATTTAGAGATTTTGATGAAAACTGTTTTCACTGAGAGATTGTGGGTATCTAGAACTCATTGCCTAAATGGCTGATAACAGACCAATGCCTTGAGATATTTAAGAATGACTTAGATGAGAGTTTTACATGACACAACATACACGGTTTTAGACCAATTTCTGCAAAATGAGATTTAAATAGATGTTTGATGACAAGTCCAGATTTGGGAGGATGCGTTGGTTTTGTGCAACTGTGAATGAACTATGATTTCAAAGGCTCAAGTAATAGTCTGGGGACAGAGCCTTAAAT
>NC_063376.1:7361281-7432722 GCF_021869965.1 Rhincodon typus
CATCTTCCCTGTATTTTCCCTGTCTAGTCCTGTTTGAATTTCTTCAGTTCGTAACATTATCACTGTTGCACCAGGCAGAACTTGCGGATGCTGTGTTAATAATTAAATATTAGTGGGAATTTTTTTGAATACAAGACCAGAAAATAAACTTCCAAAACACTAGCTGTGATGCTAACTGCTCTGGGCCATTAGCAATATTGTTTGACTTGGAGGACTCATGTCAATTTTAGGTCAGAACTTTAGATCCTGTTGTGATACTTGAACGTGAATGTGATTTGAGCCGAACATGATCCTATGCAGGAGAACAAAGCCCCTGATCAATGTGACTGAACAAGCACTCATCTGCCTCATTAGCCCAATCAGACTGAAGAGTTGTTAGTGAGGGTTTACCAGGACAAAAGTAGAAAGTGTTGGAAAAGCTCAGCAGTTCAGCCTGCATCTGTGGAGAGACATCACAATTACCATTTTGGAGTGAATGAACCTTCCTTGGAACAGGTCACTCAGATTTCACAGTGTTTACCAGGGTGTTGCCATTCACGTCATAAATTCAATGCTATATCAGATACTCAGAGCAAAATTTAGTGACAAAAAAACCAAATGAAAACATTTTTACAGATGTATGTATATCATTTACTATTTCAAATCTACGCATAACTAGACTTGGTGCGTTTTCCAGTTCATTGTCATTCAGAATTAACATTGAATACAACCAAAGCTACAACTGCCAGCACGTATGTGAAAGGGAAGTTTCGATAAATGTACTCTGTATCACCTGGCTTCGAAGTAATGATAGATTACAAATATGCAAGGACATCGGGTTGCTATGACATAGAGTCATCAAATCCTACAGCACAAACACAAGCTGTTCAGTCCAAATTATTCATGCCGACCACATTTCCCAAGATAAACCAGTCCCATTTGTGTGCATTTGACCCATATCCCTCGAAACCGTTCCTGTTCATGAACCTGTAAAAAAGTCTTTTAAATGTTGGAACTCTACCTGCCTCTACCACGTCCTCTAGCAGTTTACCCACTGCCCCCCCACTTCCTCTTTGTGAAACAGAAGTCCCTCAGGTCACATTGAAAATTGACCACTCTGTCCCTTGAAACACATGGCCTCTAGTTTTGAAGTGTCCTACTCCAGTACAGGGTTCGATTACGCAGAGGCATAGATTTAAAATAAAGAGCAGGAAATTTAGAGATTTTGATGAAAACAGTTTTCACTGAGAGATTGTGGGTATCGAGAACTTGTTGTCTAAATGGCTGATCATAGACCAATGCCTTGAGATATTTAAGAATGACTTAGATGAGAGTTTTAAATGACACAACATTCACGGTTTTCGACCAATTTGTGCAAAATGAGATTTAAATGGATGTTTGATGACAAGTCCAGATTGGAGAGGGTGCGTTGGTTTTGTGCAACTGTGAATGAACTATGATTTCAAAGGCTCAAGTAATAGTCTGGGGACAGAGCCTTATATCTTGCCATTGCAAGGAGGTCATCTGAATTCAACCTTTAAGGAACTATCAATGCTTAATTGATCTGCAACCAGCACAATCCATTACCTCATGGCCTGGCATATCTCCCGCTCTGCCATTCCCATCAAACGAGGGGATCACCCCTCGTTCAATGTAGAGCCCAGGAGGGAATGCCAGATGAATCCCTGAAATTCAGGTGTCAACTTCGTGAAGTTACCAAACAAGACCACTTGCCAAACAGCTTAAGCAGTAAGTGATCAACAGGGCAAAGCGATCCCATAACTAACAGATCAGAACTAACTCCTGCCAGATCCATGCCTGAATGGTGGTGTGCAATTCAACAAGTCACTGGAGAAGGAGGCTCCACAAATATCCCCATCCTCAATGATGGAAGAGAAAAAAATTCTTCACCCAGAGAGTGAGTCGACCACCTTCTCATGTGCAACTAGAGAAGGACAATAAATGTTGCCCGAGCCAGTGATATGCATGTACCAAGAATGAAACATTTTTCAGAAAAAAATCAAAACCTGCTCTGAAGTACTTAAGTGGAATTCTTTCCTTCAGGGCTTGCTAAAGTTTTCCTTTTGGATTTGGTTGCAGACGTGTGAAACCAATTGAAGAACAGAAATTAATTTAAATGCCAGAACTAAATTCCTCTTTCCACGAGTTGTCGTGAAATTTGTGTTGTATTTAGTTTGAGGCAAGGGCCCGAGGTAACTGGTAAATTTCACAACCTTTCTGATTGGTTTATTGTCTTTGGAATGTCATTTTTGGGCCAGAGTGAATATTCAAATAATATTGGAAGATGTGAGTGAACCTTTAATTCCAGATAATACAATTTACCAGTCTTGAATGAATTGTTGTATGTTGCATGTTCTATTGATGTTTCTTGGTGTGAATTGGAGCTCTGGAAAGAGAAGGAAATTGGAATTTTGGAAAAGTAATTCATTCTGCTAACTTCTGAGAAAACTGATGTCAAGAAGGTAAAATCTCAAAATAAAGTGCACTTTTCTTTTGCTCAGAAAGGAAATATAACACATGGCCCTTATCTCCTGTCCATGTGGAAAAGGGGTTGTTGACACGATTATGTCCAAGAGACATCAGATAAACTATTGCATCAAGGTGCAGGGCTGGATGAACACAGCAGGCCAAGCAGCATCATAGGAGCAGAGAGGCTCATCCGCTTAGCCGAACTCGTCCTCACACTCAACAACTTCTCTTTCAATTCCTCCCACTTCCTACAGACAAAGGGGGTAGCCATGGGTACCCGCATGGGCCCAAGCTACGCCTGCCTCTTTGTAGGTTACGTGGAACAATCCCTCTTCCGTACCTACACCGGCCCTAAACCCCACCTCTTCCTCCGTTACATTGATGACTGTATCGGTGCCGCCTCGTGCTCCCACGAGGAGCTCGAACAGTTCATACACTTCACTAACACCTTCCACCCCAACCTTAAATTTACCTGGACCATCTCTAACACCTCTCTCCCCTTCCTGGACCTCTCTGTCTCCATATCGGGCAACCACCTCGAAACCGATATTCATTTCAAGCCCACCGACTCCCACAGCTACCTAGAATACTCCTCCTCCCACCCACCTTCCTGCAAAAATGCCATCCCCTATTCCCAATTCCTTCGCCTCCGCCGCATCTGCTCCCAGGATGAGGCATTCCACTCCCGTACATCTCAGTTGTCCTCATTTTTCAAGGACCGTAACTTCCCCTCCTCGGTGGTCGAGAACGCCCTCAACCGTGTCTCCCACATCTCCCGCACCTCATCCCTCACACCCCGTCCACGCAATAAAAACCAAAAAAGAATCCCCCTCGTCCTCACGTACCACCCCACCAACCTCCGGATCCAACGCATCATCCTCCGACACTTCCGCCATCTGCAATCCGACCCCACCACCAAAGACATCTTTCCCTCCCCACCTTTATCTGCTTTCCGGAGGGACAACTCTCTCCGTGACTCCCTTGTCCGCTCCACACTCCCCTCCAGCTCCACCACACCCGGCACTTTTCCCTGCAACCGCAGGAAGTGCTACACCTGCCCCCATACCTCCTCCCTCACCCCCATCCCAGGCCCCAAGAAGACTTTCCACATCAAGCAGATGTTCACCTGCACATCTGCCAATGTGGTATACTGCATCCGCTGTACCCGGTGTGGCTTCCTCTACATCGGGGAAACCAAGCGGAGACTCGGGGACCGCTTTGCAGAACACTTACGCTCGGTTCGCAACAAACAACTGCACCTCCCAGTCGCGAACCATTTCAACTCCCCCTCCCATTCCTCAGACGACATGTCCATCCTGGGCCTCCTGCAGTGCCACAACGATGCCACCCGAAGGTTGCAGGAACAGCAACTCATATTCCGCTTGGGAACCCTGCAGCCCAATGGTATCAATGTGGATTTCACAAGTTTCAAAATCTCCCCTCCCCCCACCGCATCCCAAAACCAGTCCAACTCGTCCCTGCCTCCCTAACCTGTTCTTCCTCCCACCTATCCCCTCCTCCCACCTCAAGCCGCACCTCCATCTCCTACCGACCAACCTCATCCCGCCCCCTTGACCTGTCCGTCCTCCCTGGACTGACCTATCCCCTTCCTAACTCCCTACCTACACTCACCTTTCCTGGCCCCATCCCCGCCTCTTCGACCTGTTTGTTTCCTCTCCACCTATCCTCTCCTCTATCCCTCTTCTATCCGCCTCCCACTCTCTCCCTATTTATTTCAAAACCCCCTTCCCCTCCCCCTTTTCTGATGAAGGGTCGAGGCCCGAAACGTCAGCCTCTCTGCTCCTATGATGCTGCTTGGCCTGCTGTGTTCATCCAGCCCTGCACCTTGTTGTCTCGGATTCTCCAGCATCTGCAGTTCCTACTATCTCTGAAACTATTGCATCAGTTCAGAGCATGTGCTATTCAATTTCTACAATTTTCATTGATACATGGACTAATTAACCCATTCTGGTTGAAGTGGGATGAATGGATACATTTTCATTTGGTATTTATTTATTTTCCAACGGTTTCAAATTTCTGAATATGTCTGCAGTCTTCTAGCATCGGATGTTTAGAGACTGGATGGTAATTTTGGGGCTAATGACGAGACGGATTTCCCCCTTCATATCGTCGTGAAGTTCGTAGAGTAATTGTGAACTGCAAGTCAGCAAGTTAGAATTTGTTGTTTGGAAAATGCTAGGGGAGATAGCATGCATGGTCCCTTTAAAAGATCATGTGCTTTTTCTGTGTTTGGAGATTTGAAGTGGGTGTTAGCGAGCAGCAGCTTGAAAGTTTGGAAATACGCAGAAAAGTACCTAAATTGAAACATTTGGATCAAAGTCCGTACAGTTCACAGACCAAGCAGGAGGTTTTACCAGCAGAAGAAACATTTGCACTTGTCAATCAATTTGATTCAGGCACTTCGATACCAAAAACCTATTAAATTTAAATCCGATGGTTTTGACAACATAGGACCAATCCTGCTGTCAGAAATGTTGATATGTCATCAAGGTTATAAAAGAAGGAATCAGCTGAGCACAGAACTAACTGTCATCCACCAGAGCTGACAGTACTCAGATTGCAAGAGAAAATTGTTGGCTCTTCCAGCCTCCTCTCTGTCTTCGAGAAGGCACCATCTGAATAACAAAAGGTACCATGGCAAAACTAGTGAATATTCTTCACAGAAGGAACAATGGAAAATGCATTCCTGACAGGAGAATTTACAGAGAAAGCACAGGAAATTGCAGAAGACGTGTAACCTGGATGTAATTTCGAGAGACTAATTACTTTTTTCTATATAAATGGGACTTGCATTTATTGGAACAGCATACCATTAGAATCTTGCTTTATTCATGCATAGTTTATAGTTAGCAGGGGTTTATTCGGTTTGTTAATAGTTTAGTTAGTGTAGAGTTGGATAAATAAGTTTTTACTTGTTGATTTTAAAGTTAGTGTCAGCGGTTTGTTTTATTTAACCACTAGAAGTTACTGAAAGGCTGGTTACCCCATTTTCACACTCCTTTCCAGATTATAGGGTGATGTGCTCCTCTTTGGTTGTTTTGGTTTTAGTTCTCAGAGTGGGCATCAAAGTCCGCTTAATGACAGATTGGGGCCTCGTGTCTGGGACTTGGATGGATTTTGACTGATCTGGACAGGTTTGAACATATTTAGGGTACGGAAGTTCGAAGCAGATTTTAACGGAGTTCGGGCTGAGTGTCCTAGATCTTTGAGTAAAACTTAAGTTATGTGTGTAAAATCTGTTTGATTTCGGTTGCTTGTTGTTGGTTTAATTAAATGTGTCTCTTAACATTGCTAAAGAGGTTCTGGGGGTCGAAGATGCTTCCCAAATTTGCCAAGATAGTTTGGAAAGACAGAAAAGGGTGATAATTTTAGAATTAACAGACAGGCTAAAATTGTGTTTAACCAGGGATAATAAGAAAGTTGAAATTGTAGCGGAGTTCGTCAAGCATTTAGATAGATCAGAGAAACCGTCAAGTGCAGTGGAGTTATAAAAAGTTAAACAACAAATGAGACAACTTAAATTAGACGACAAAGAAAGGGAAGGAAGATTCCTAGCTGAAGAGAAAAAAAAGAAAAGTAGTGTCCTAAGTCAAGAGAAAGAAAGGGAACTGAAACAGTTTGAATTATGTTTAAAAGCAGAGTAAAGACAAGAAGAAAGAATTGCTCTTGCAGAAGACAAACAAAAATAGGAAAGAGTTTGAACTTCAGAAGTTGGCAACTAGACGGGAAAGTCAATGTAAAAGGATGGAGATGAAGGTAGAAGGTAGCCTTAGTGAGGAGGATCCTCATGATGAGCAAACCTATCCTAGCCAAAGGTCTGGTAGGGATAACTACAAATATGTCAAAACGTTATCAAAATTCGATGAAAAAGATTTAGAAGACTTTCTCATTTCCTTTGAGGAATTGGCTAGACGGATGAACTGGCCAGAGAATGTTTGCATAATGTTAATTCAGATCAAGTTGGCAAGCAGGGCTAGTGAGATGTTTGCAGCACTGACAGAGGAGATGTCAGGAGAATACGATGAAGTTAAACATTCTATTTTGACTGTGTACAAAATTGGTACCAGAAGCATGTAGATAATGATTCAGAAACGTAAGAAAGAAACCAGCTCAGAATTATACTGAGTTTGAAATATTTGAAGACAGCAACTTCGATAGGTGGGTGAGAAGCTTATAGATAGAAAAGACTTATGAGGCTCTTAGAGATACTATTCTGTGAGGAGCTTAAAAACTCACTTCCAGAAAAGATAAGAGCTCATGTTGAGGAACAGAAAGTTAAAACAGCGAGAGGAGCTGCAGTGATGCCGGATGAACAACAATTTTATTCATGATGGATCGAAATTGGGGAAGAGAGAGAACTTTCGATTGAAAAGAAAAAAAGTACATCATGCTAGTAACAGTTAACCAAATGAGAAAAAAACAAACACAAGCGGTTGGAAAAGAGGTGAAATGCCTCAGCAGTTTTCACTGCAATAAGGTGGGACACACAAAGTCACAGTGCTGGTTGGTTAACAGAGGCACTGGGAAAAAGAATGTGGTAAAAGAGGCTAAACCAGTGAGGTTAGTTGAAGGAAATCCCAAGAGAAATCAAGGAGCTGCAAGGGAGTGCACAGCCTGTTCATAGGCTCAATAGTAAGATAGTGCCCGATCTTTTCAAAGACTTCAACTGTGTGAGTAAGCTTTACACAGGTAGAATAGGGGGAGTAGGTAAAGAAGTTAAAATATTAAAAGATAATTCACCTAGTCAATCTCCAACAGTAAGAGATGAAAATATTTGCACTCTTTCTGAAATATTGCCTGGAATGGTAATCTGTGGAATAAATGGAGAGAGGAGTCGTGTTCCCCTGTGTAAGGCAAGACTAGAAAGTCAAATCAAAACTGGGGAAGTGACAGTGGGAGTGATGAAAAAATAGTCTATTCTAGGGATACATTTTATTCTTGGAAACGATATAGCGTTATCACAGGTGGGAGTGGTACCCATCGTAGTGGCAAAGCCAGAAGAAAACCAGGGAACTGAGGAGTTAAAAGGAAGATACCCTGGAAATTTTCTGGCCTGCGTGGTAACAAGATCTCACAACGATAAGTTAAAACAAGAAGGGAAAACAAAGAGAAAGATGGAGGAGTCAGCTGATAATCTGTTTGATGAGATGGTAAAGGAAACCATTAAGTGGTTGGAAGATCAGGCAGAGGTGTTTAGTTCTGAAAGACTAACGGAGTTACAACAAAAAGATGAGATGATAGAGGATTTATAGCGTAAAGTCTACTTGAAAAGGAATCAAAATGATTCCAGAGTGCTAGTAACTTAAGGATAAAATCTTAGCGGGGAAATAGAGATCACGGCAGGTTAGTGCAATGGAGAAGTGGGTGGATGTTCACCAGATTGTGTTGCCGATAGCATACAGACAGGAAGTATTGTGGGTAGACATGAATTACCAGTTGCAGTTCATCTGGAGTAGGGAAGACTCAGGTTAAGATACAGAAGCATTTTTAATGGCCTGGATTACATAATGATGTCGTTGAATTTTGCCGTAACTGACATATGAGTCAGATGATTAGAAAGCCAGAGGCAGTGAGAAAAGCAGCACCTTTGGTGCCAATTCTTGCATTTCAAGAACCTTTTACGCGGGTATGATTGCTTGTGTAGGTCCCTTTCCTAAAACCAAAAGTGGGAAACAGTACTTGCTAACCCTAATAAATGGGTCTACAAGATTTCTGGAGGCAAATCCATTACAGAATGTCAAGGCAAAAAAGGTTGCTTGCTTTCTTTACCCGTTACGCCCTACCCAAGAAGATTCAGTCAGACCAAGTGTTCATTTTTACTGCCCATATTATTTGAGTAGGTCATGGATAGTTTGGGCATCAAACGCTTGTTATCAATTCCATACTGTCCTGAATCCCAGGGAGCATTGGAAAGGTGGCATCAGACCCTAAAGACCATGTTGAAGGCTTATTGTCAGGATTACCAAAATGATTGGAGTAAAGTATCCTATTTATATTATTTGCGATTAGAGATGCTCCAAATGAATTGACTCAGTTTACTCCATATGATTTGATATTTGGACACGAAATAAGAGGGCCTTTAAAATTAATTAAGGAAACATTAATAGGTCCAATGTCAGAGATCTCACAGAAGAATTATGTATCTGACATGAGAGAAAGATTAAACAGAGCAGTTGAATTAAGTAGACAATGTTTGAATGTGGCACAGCACCTAATGAAGCAAGAAGCAGATAGGAAATCTGAAATTCATACATTTGCACGTGGAGATAAAGTATTGCTGCTGTTACAAGTGGTAGGATATCCCTTCAAAGCAATGTTTAGTGGTGCTATCAGATTGGAAGGAAGAAGCACACCAGCCAGTTTTCAAAGGCTCATGAACAGACTTGTGGCAGGATTGACTAATTGTGCCATCAAAGAGATGACTTAGTGATATTTAGCCATTCATAGAAAGATCACATGGTGCATTTGGCGGAACTCTGTGAAAGACTATGGAAGGCCAAGCTTGTCGTAAATTTCACGTCTGAATTTGTGAAGGCAGAAGTGACATTCTTATGGAACAACATCAGATATGAATGAATGACACAAAGGAACGTGAAAATGAAGGCCATTGAGGAATTTCCAAGTCCATCCTCGAAGAAGGAAGAGCTATGATTTTTTGGATTGAACGGATTCTACAGGAAATTTCTACCAAACTTTCTTAGAGTAGCGGTACTGGTGATGGATTTGTTAAAAGAGAGCACAAAATTTCGGTGGACGGAACAATGCCAGTAGGTATTTGAGAATTTAAAAGCAGTGTTAATCAACGCACCAGTTTTAGCCACTCCATTTTTTTTGACCCCTTGAAAGTTGCCATTCATGCAAGCGATGTAGGGTTTGGAGCTGTGTTCTTACAGGAGGATGACAGTGGAAATGAAAGGCCAATCATTTATTTTTCAAAGAAACTGAATATACTCCCGAAAAATATATTCAACCATTGAAAAGGAGTTATTGAGTTTAGTAATGATCTGACATTTTAATATTTATGCTGCAAACAAGGCATCCGATGCGATTGTGTGTACCAATCACTGTCTTTGGATATTTCTGGAAAGATTTAAGGACAAGATCACCAGATTATTTCATTGGAATCTCATATTACCAGCATTTGCTTTACAGACTGTACATGTTGTGAGTCATAAAAATATTATCGGTAGATACTTTATCAAAGGTTAAAAGAAAATAGAAGATAGAAATGGTAGTGTTGAATGTTTTACATGTATAGAGTTACAAAAGATTTGTAAATCTAGATTAAGGAACTTTAGCTTTGGAATATAATGCAGTTAAGGTTTTTGTCAAAAAAAAACGTAATCTTTTTGGAATAATCGTTCGTTTATTTTCTTCCGGGGAATTTGTTGCAAAGTTAGGTAAAGTATTTGTGGATTGTGAGGCAGGAAGTTAGAACTTGGTGATTGAAAAATGAAAGGAGTGAAAGCATTACGTGGTCACTTTAAAAGATCATGTGCTTTATCTATGCCAAGAGATTTGAAGCGGATGTCTGTGAGCAACAGTTGAATGTTTGCAAGTACACAGAGAGCACCTGACCTGAAACATTTGCATCAAAAGGCCGTACAGTTTGCAGGCCAAGCAGCAGTTCTCTTTTTTTTACCAAGACAACATGCTTTTGAATTTAGTCAATCAATTTGAAGAAGGCCCTTAGATACCAAAACATAATTAATTTTAAATCAGATGGTTCTGACAATATAGGACAATTCCTACTGTCGGAAATATTGATATGTTATCAAGGATATAAAGATAAGGGGCAGTTGATCAAAGCACAGAGCTCACTGCCATCCACCAGAGCTAACAGACCTCAGCCCTCAAGCGAGACTCGCTTGGTCTCATGTCCTCCTATATGTCTTAGAGAACGCACCATCTATTTAACAAAGGTACGAATGGCAAAACTAGTTAATATTTCTGACAGAATAATCGGTGGAGAAAGCACAGAATATTCCGGAAGCCAAGTAACCTAACTGTAATTTCAAGAGACTGAATTTGATTTTCTATATAAGTGGGACTCGTAGTTCTTGGAACAGCGTACGATTAGTAACTTGTTTTATTCAGGAATAGTAAGTAGTTAGGAGGGGTTTATGCAGTTTGTTAAAGTTTAGTTACTTTGTTCACTGTTAGATTTAGGTAAATAAATTGTTACTTGGTGAATTTAAAATTTAAAATGAGAGTCATGGGTTTATTTTATTTAACCGCTACAGTTGCTGAAAGGCAGGTTAGCCCACTTTTCACACTCGATTACAGGTTATTGGGTGAGGTGCACCTCTTTGGGCATTTCAGTTTTAGTTCTCAGAGCGGGGATCAACCTCTACGTTATAACAAAACAGCATAAATCAAAATACGTCAGAGAGAAAACCGTGAACAGACAGCAGCTGGGGCTGTTACCTTACAAGGCAGCGCAGTTAACCTCGAGAAAGCAGCTGTTAGTGTTTCCTCAACTGTTCCATCTCTGACAGTGGGAGAAAGACGGTGTATAACGGCACTCAGGAGCTGCCAACGGTGGAAAATAAGTACAACACTTTGTCACAGCTGAGGAAGAGATCAAGAAGTCTTTTTTTCCCAGTGAAGTTAAAGAATCCTCTGTTTAGATTGCATCGAATTCACAAAGAGTTCCCACGGAATTTACAATGAGAGCGCTCCTTACAATCAACTTAAATCAGGACGAATACCGGGAGTCATCTGAGAGCATCATAGGTTCAAAACGCTGAGATCTCGTTTCATTGGAAATTTGAGAAAAGTATTTTTCTTCAGAAGGCTTTAGAAAAGATTTGTGAACAAAAATGGTCTAGCTCGTTCTCGAAAAATACATAAATATTTTTTGAGTTGTACTCAACTTGTCATGAGAAATGTTTTGCCCACATACATGAGTTGTTTCTTCTTGAAAGTGGTCTTGAAGGAAAGATCTAGAAAATGTCATCTTTAATGAAATAGAGATTCAAAATGCCAGCTTGAAATTATTGAAAGATTTTTTTTGACAGTTTTTGAACTGAGCACATGAAGGTATGTGTTACATCACCTGGTGATCTCGGTTCTGCCCCTGCACAGATTTAACACTTCTGTTGACAGTTTTAAACCTTCTCCCACAATTTCTATATGGTGAGATGTGTTGTGTGGATATTCTTAACTCACTTGGTTTCTCCCTGCGCCATGGAATTTTTTTTTTGTATTTTATTTTAACAGGTTTCAAAATAGAACAAGTGAGCTGGAAGCTTGGAAGACAAGTCTTTGAAATCAGGGAAAACGTAAAGCGACTATAATCACTGGAATCTCCAATATAACAGCACCACTTTAAAGCACCAAGCCGAGATGCAAATGTTTCTGAAATTTGGATTGGTAAAAATATTTGAATAAATTTGCTAATTCAAGCATACAATAGGAAATTAAACTGAAGATTAAATCCCAAATTTCAACCAAGAGACAATGGAACAGCCTAGGTAGTTTTTATTGAAAACCAAAAGTACAGATATTGCATGTGAATGATACCCCAAGTCCTGCTGATTCTGCTTCGTCAGTGTTTAAACCTGGAATGCTTATCAGATAGTACGGGAAAAGACATGCATGCTGACGTGTTAGTTTGGATCAGAATGTAAAGATTCGACAGGACATGGAAGAAACAATATCGCACAGGAATATATTTTGAGATGCTGGGATATCATGTGATGAGCAATGAACAGGATACAACTGAATGCAGCTCTGGATTGAACTCAGTGCTTGTTACAACTTAATTGATTGACAATCAATTTCCACTGGATATTTCAGCATGACCTTGAAATGTCCCATGAACTTTGTATTCTCATTACCTCATAAATAAATGTGTTTGTGCAGGAACTTACACCATGTATCTGACTTCTTCACTGATAATAAGAGAATGAGTGTAATCTGCAAAGTTAGCCTCCATAATCTTATAACATAAGAATTCTGCAACTGTAGTCAGCCGCAAGATCGTGGAAGTGCCAGAAAAAGCAAACAACAAGAGCACGGACTTCCTGTTGATTGCCATTTCTGGATCTCTGCAATTCCCTCCTCTGTTCTGGACCTCGGTCCCTAAAGGACTTGGCTGCTCAGTAAAATATTAACCCTACAGGAGTATTGTTTTATCAGAACAGCATTCCCTACATCAAACTGCCCATTGTATTTCCACATACGTTCTCATAGCACTGTAACAAATCTTTGAATTCATTTCATGGAACAGATAGATCACTACCTTATCCCATTCCTTAAAGACATCCCCATTATTCAATTTATTCTGAGGCACATCAAAATCCAAACCATCTGGGTTTGTTTCCTCGCTCTGAGTGGCAGTAACTAATAACTGTTTCAACATTTCCCTTTCCCAGTCACAGGAAGGTTTCAGCATGTTGACACAACATACTGGATATATTTTCCTAACTTGCATCTTTACCTGATAATTCACCTAACTGAACTTTTTGCCCATATGATAGGAACCACTAAGCATTTGGAACAACACCAATACTTTATCTCCATGGGCAACTTATGAATTTTATGTTTCCTATTTGCTTCTTGCTCCGTTTGGTGCTGTGCCACCTTCAAATGTTGTCTTGCACATTCAACTGCTCTGTCTAATCTTTCCCTCACCTCAGATATACAATCCAAGTGCGAGTTCTCTGACTTTTTACCGATAAACATTTCCTTAATTAATTTTAAAGGCCCTCTTATTTCGTGTCCAAATACCAATTCAAACGGAGTAAACTGCGTCAATTTATTTGTCGCATCTTCCGTAGCAAATAATATAAATGGAATGTGTTTATCCCAATCATTTGGGAAATCCTGGGTCTTCAGGGTCTGATGCCACCTTTCCAATGCTCCCTGGAATTCAGGATGGTATGCGCTTGATAAAACAGTTTGATGTCCAAACTGTCCATGACTGCCTCAAATAATTTGTCAGTAAAATTGGACCCTTGGTCTGAGTGAATTTCCCTGCAAGCAAGAAACTCCTCCACAACCTTTCTTGCTTTGAGATTCCGTAATGGATTTCCCTCCAGAAATCTGGTAGCCGCATCCATTAAGTTCGGCAACGACTGGTTCCCAATTTTAGTTTGAGGACGGGGGCCTACACAATCAATGATGACCCGCGTAAAGGATTCTTCAAATGCGGGATACTGCTTTTATTACTGCGTATGCCTTTCCAACAATCTGACACGAATGTTACGTATGGCAAAATTCAACCACATCATGATGTAATCCAGGCCAATGAAAATGCTTCTGTATCTTAGCCTGCGTCTTCCTCACTCCAAGGTGACCTCCTACAGGTAATTTGGGTGCAAATCACAATACTTCCTGTCTGTATGCTGCCGGCAACACAATCTGGTGAATTTCTACCCATTTCTCCTCTGCACTGAACTGTCGAGGTCTCCATTTCCCCCTTCATATTTTATCCAAAAGGTAATAGCATTCTGGAGTGCATTCTGATTCCTTTTCAGGGCGACTTTCTGATATAAATTCTTTATCGTTTCATCTTTTTGTAGTAACTCATTAGTCTTTCAGAAATAAATAGGTCAGCCTGATCCTCTACCTGCTGAGGGTTTCCTTTACCATCTCATCAAACGGAATTTTGTTTTTCTATTCATTTGTGGAATGTGGGCGTCGCTGGCTGGTCCAGCGTTTCTTGCCGGTCCCAAGTCGTCCTTGATGAGGTTGTGGTGAGCTGCCTTCTTGAACCACTGCAGTCCTCCTGCTGTGGGTTGACCCACAACGCTATTAGGGAATGAATTCGACAGTGAAGGAACGGCGATATATCTCCTTCCCAGGATGGTGAGTGACTTGGAGGGGAATTTGGAGGTGGTGGTGTTCCCACATGTCTGATGCCACAGTCCTTCTAGATGGAAGCGGTTGTGGGTTTGAAAGGTGCTGTCTGCGGATCTTTAGTAAATTTCTGCAGTGCATCTCGCAAATAGTACACACTGTTGCTATTGAGCACCGGTGGTGGAGGGAGTGAGTGCTTGTGGATGTGGTGCCAATCAAGCGGGGGCTGCTTTGTTCTGGATGTTGTCAAGCTTCTTGAGTGTTGTTGGTGCTGCACTCATCCAGGCAAGTGGGGAGTATTCCATCACACTCCTGACTTGTGCCTTGTAGATGGTGGACAGGCTTTGAGGAGTCAAGAGGCGAGTTACTCGACACAGTATTCCCAGATTCTGGCCTGCTCTTGTAGCCACTGTGTTAATGTGGTGAGTCCAGTTGAGTTTCTGGTCAACCCCAGAAACCCCAGAATGTTAACAGTGGGGGATTCCGCGATGGTAACACCGTTGAATATCAAGGGACGATGATTAGATTCTCTCTTCTTGGTGATGGTCATAGCCTGGCATTTGTGTGGCACCAATACCACTTGCCACTTGTCAGCCCAAGCCTGGATATTGCCCAGATCTTGTTGCATGTTGCTTCAGTATCTGAGGAGTCACGAATGGTGCTGAACATTGTGCAATCATCAGCGAACATCCCCTCTTCTGACCTTATGATGGAGGGAAGGTCATTGATAAACCAGTTGCACATGGTTGGGCCTAGGACACTACCCTGAGGAACTTCTGCAGAGATGTCCTGGAGCTAAGATGATTGACCTCTCACAACTACGACCATCTTCCTACGTGTCAGGTATGACTCCAACCACTGGAGCGTTTGCCCCCAGTACCCTTGATTACAGTTTTTACGAGCTCCTTGATGCCACACTCGGTCGAATGCAGCCTTGATATCAAGGGCTGGCACTCTAACCTCACATCTGGAATTCAGCTCTTTTGTCCACGTTTGAACCAAAGCTGTAATGAGATCAGAAGCTGAGTGGCCCAATCTGAACCCAAACTGGGCGGCATTGAGCAGGTTATTTCTGAGCAGGTGGTCCTTGATAGCACTGTTAATGACATCTTCCATCACTTTACTAATGATCGAGGGCGGTAATTGGCCGGGTTGGATTTGGCCTGCTTTTTGTGTACAGGACATACCTGGGCAATTTTTCCACATTGTTGGGTAGATACCAGTGTTGCAACTGTACTGGAACAGCTTAGCTAGGATAGCAGCAAGTTCTGGAGCACAAGTCTTCAGTGCTATTGCTGGAATGTTGTCAGAGCCCATAGCCATTGCAGTATCCAGTGACTCCAACCGTTTCTTGATATCACGTGAGGTGAATCGAATTGGCTGAAGACTGGAATCAGTAATGTCGGGGACCACTGGAGGAGGCCGAGATGGATCATCCACTCGGCACTTCTGGATAAAGAGTGCTGGGAATGCTTCAGCCTTAACTTTTGCACTGATGTCCTGAGTTCTTCCATCATTGAGGATGGGGATATTTGCGGAGTCTCCTCCTCCGCTGAGTTGTTTAATTGACCACCACCACTCACGACTGATGTGGCAGGACTGCAGAGCTTAGATCTGATCCGTTGGTTGTGGGATCATTTAGCTTTGTCTATCTCTTGCTGCTTTCGCTGTTTGGCATGCAAGCAGTCCTGTTTGGTGGTTTCACCAGGTTGATACCCCATTTTCAGGTATGCCTGGTGCTGCTCCTGGCATGCCCTCCTGCACTCTTCATTGAACCAGGGTTAATCTCCTGGCTTGATAGTAATAGTTGAATGGGAGATATACCAGGCCATGAGGTTACATATTGTGTTGGAGTACAATTCTGCTGCTGTTGATGGCCACAGCGCCTCATGGATGCCCAGTCTTGAGTTGCGAGACCTGTACAAAGTCTGTCCCATTTAGCATGGTGATAGTGCCACACAACATGATGGAAGTTGTTATGAATGCGAAGGCGGAATGCCATCTGCACAGTGAGTGTGCGATCGTAACTCTTACTGATACTGTCATGGACAGATGCAACTACAGCAGGCAGATTAATGAGGATGAGGTCAGGTATGTTTTATCCTCTTGTGGGTTCCCTCAGCACCTGCCACAGACCCTGCCTAGCAGCTATGTCCTTTAGGAACCGACCAGCTCGATCAGTAGTACTGCTGCCAAGCCACTCCTGGTGGTGGACATTGAAATCCCCCACCCAGGTTACATTTTGGGCCCTTGCCATCCTCAGTGCTTCCTCCAAGTCTTGTTCAACATTGAGGAGTACTGATTCATCAGCTGAGAAACAATCAGCAGGAGATTTCCTTGTCCATGTTTAACTTAAAGCCATGGGACTTCATGGGGTTCGGATTCAGTGTTGAGGACTCCTGGAGCAACATCCTCCTGACTGTATATCATTGTGCAGACCCCTCTGCTGGGTCTGTCCTGCCGGGACAGGACATGTCCAGGGATGGTGATGGTGGTGTCTGGGACATTGTTTGTAAGGTATGATTCTGTGAATGTGACTATGTCAGGCTGTTGTTTTACTGGTCTGTAAGACAGATCTGCCAATTTTGGCACTAACCCCCAGATGTTAGTGAGGAAGACTACGCACGGTCGACAGGGCTGTTTCTGCTGCTCTCTTTTCTGGTGCCTAGGTCGATGCCAAGTGATCTGCTTAGTTTCGATTCTTTCAGTCTTTGTAGCGATTGGTATAACTGAATGGCTTGCTAGGCCATTTCAGAGGGCAGTTGAGAGTCAACCACATTACTGTGGGTTTGGATTCACAAATGTAGGCCAGAGCAGGTGAGGGTGGCAGATTTCCTCCACTGAAGGGCATTAGTGAACAGATGGGTTTTCTGACAATTAGCAATGATTTCATGGTGATCAGTAGATTCGTAACTACAGACTTTTTTTTAAAATTCCAATTCCACCATCTGCCATGCTGGGTTTCTGGAATAATAGTCTAGTGATAATACCACGAGGCTATCACTTACCCCATGTCAGCTAACTCCTTCATCGTTCAATTTTGTTTTCTCTCCTTGTTTTAACTTATGGTTGTGGGATTTTCTCACCATGGCGTGCAGAAAAATTCCAGGGTATTTTCCTGTTAACTCCACACTTCCCTGATTTTCTTTTGGCTTTGGCACTACAATGGATACCACGACCACCTGTGATGCAGCCATATCGTTTCCAAGAATAAACCGTAATCCTGGAATACACAACTTTGCCGTCACTCCCACCCTCACATCCCCAGTCCTGATTGGATTTCCTTACTTTACACAGGGGAACACTACTCTTCTCTCAATTTCTTCCACAGATTACCATTCTCTTGGGCAATATTTCAGGAAGAGTGCAAATATTTTCATCTCTTACTATCGGAGAACGACTAGGTCAATTATCTCTTAATATTTCAAGTCTTTTACCTATTTCCCCTGCTCTACCTGATAAATATGAACCGTACACGTGAAGTCTTTGAAAAGATCGGGTGCTATCTCACTATCCAGCCCGTGACCAGGCTGTGCACTCTCCTGCGACTCCTTGAGTTCTCTCAGGGTTTCCTTCATTCCCTTAAATTATCCAACTGGTTTAGTCACTTTTGCCACATCCATTTTCTCAGTACCTCTCTTAACCCATCATGACTGTGCCTTTGTCTGTCCCACCTTACTGCAGTGAAAACACCTGAGGTCTTCCACCTCTTTTCCACCCTCTTGGGTTTCTTTATCCACATGTGGTAAACTGTTCCCAGTGTGATCGACTTTTTTGTTTTTTTTTTCAGTGGATCTCACTATTTCCCAATTTATATCCCTCACAGAATGAAATTACGGTCAACAGCCAGGTTTTGATTTATTGCGAATTCATCTGCCATTCTGCAGCTCCTCTCACTGTTTTAACTTTTTGCTACTCAACATGCATTCTTATCATTTCTGGAAATTAGTTTTTATACTCCTCCAGAAGAATAATATCTCTAAGAGCCTAATTTGCCTTTACTATCGTTAATCCTCTCATCCATCTATTGAATTGGCTGTTTTTAATTCTTTCAAATTCCACATAATTCTGATTTGTTTCCTTTCTTACATTTCTGAAACACCCTCTATATTCTTCTGGCACCAATCTGTAGGCACTCAAAATAGCCTGTTTTACTGATTCATGTTCTCCTGACACCTCGTCTGACAGCATTGCAAACAACTCACCTGCTCTGCCTGACAATTTGGTCTGAATTAATATTACCCACAAAGTCTGGATAGTGGCCAGTTTGTCTGTCTCGCTATTTTCCTCAAAGGAAATGGGAAAGGCGTCTAAACCTTTTTCACACAGGTTTGGTAATTTTTTCGCATTTTTAATTTATCCCTACCAGGTTTGCTCATCATCACTATCCATCTTACAAACACCAAATTCTAACTTCCTGCCTCCCAATCCACAAGTCCCCACCAAAGTTGGCAACAATATCAAGGGAGCAGTCCATCTTGTCATCAGCCCCAACATTAACATCCAGTATGTGTCACTGCGACGCTAGAAGTGTGCAGACATATTCATGAATTCGAAGCAGTTGGCAAATTAAGAAATGAAAAATGTAAATGTATCCATCCATCCCACTTGAAGCAGAGTGGGTTAATTAATCCGTGTACCACATGAAATTGTATATATTGAATGTCTAATTGCTCTGAGCTGATGAGCTAGTTTATCCAATGTCTCTTGGGCATAATTATGTTGTCTCCCTCCTCCTCCTGGAAAGGAGTAAAGGGTCATGAGTTAGATTTTCTTTCTGAGCAAATGAAAAGTCTACTTCCATTTTAGATATTCATTTTTCAAACTCTTGACATCGGTTTTCTTAGATTTTAGCAGAGTGAATTATCTTTCTAAAGTTCCAATTTTCCTTATCTTTCCAGAGCTCCAATTCACACCAACAAACATTCATCGAACATACAACATAGAACAATTAATTCAAGCCGAGTAAATCGTATTATCTGGAATTGAAGATTCACTCACTGCTTCCAATAAGATTTAGACATTCGTTCTGGCCAGAAAACTAAATTCCAAGCATGTTAATCCAATCACAAAGGTTGTGAAATTTACCTATTACCGAGGACTCTTTCCTTAAACTCAATACAACAGATATTGTACAGCATTTCTTGAAAGAGGAAATAAGTTCTGGCTTTTAACTTAATTTCTTTCCTTTAATTGGTTTCATGCGTCTGCAACCAATTCTAAGAGAAAAAAATTACTGAGTCCTGAAGAAACTAAGTCCACATAAATACTGCGTAGCTGGTTTTTTTTCTGAAAAAAAACTTCATTAATGGGATGTGCGTATCACTGGCTATGGCAGGGTTAATGTCCTTCCCTCGTTGCGCTTGAGAAGGTGGTCGACTCACTCTCTGGGTGAAGACATTGTTTCTCTTCCACCATTGAAGATGAGGATATTTGTGAGCCTCTTCCTCCAGTGAGTTGTTGAATTGCCTATGACCATTCAGGCCTTGATGTGGCCGGACTTAGATCTTATCCGTTAGTTATGGGATCGTTTGCCCTGTGCATCACTTGCTGCTTATGCTGTTTGATGCGAATGGCTTATTGGGAGATATGACAGGCCATGAGGTTACGAATTGCTCTAGTTGCAAATCACGTTACCACAGGTAGTTCGTCAAAGATTGAATTCAAATTACCTCCTTGCTTTGGCAAGATTGAAGGCTTGGCTCCCAAAATATTCCCTGAGTCTCTGGAATAATAGTCCATTCAGAGTGCCACAAAACCATCGCATCCCATCCAGTCTGGACCGGTCGCCAATCCTTCATCTTAATCTCATTTTGCAGCACTTGGTGTGAAACCCTGGATGTTATGTCCTTTCAAACACTCATCAAAGTACTTTTTAAATGTCTTCAGGCATTACCATTACCAGCCATTTAGAGAATGAGTTATAGACATCCACAACCTCTAAGTGAAAACATTTTCCTAAAATTCTGTAAATTTCCTTCTGTTTATCTTAAATCTATGTCTCTGGGTTATTGAACCCAAACATAAGGGGAAATCTCCATGTCAACCTCACAGACATCCCTCGTTAATTTGTACACACAAATCAGAACCTTCGGCCTTCTCTGCTCTAAGGAGAATATGGAATGACACTGTTAACAGTAAGGCCCTTGGGAATGTTGTCAGACAGTGAGAACAAAGAATGCAGGTACATAGTTTTTTTGAAAGTTGCATCAAAGGTGGAGACGGTGGTAAAGAAGGCATTTGGCATGTTTGCGTTCATTGCCCAGACCATTGAGTAAAGGAATTGGAATGTCATGTTGCGTTTGTGATGCCTCTTTCATAGTGTTGTGTACATTTCTGGTCGCCTGGCAATGGGAAGGATATTGTTAAATTGGAGAGCGTGTAGGAAAGATTTACAAAAATGTCACAAGGCCTGGGGTGCTGACTTCTAAGGAGAGACTGGAGAGGCTGGGACGTTTTGTCCTGGAAGGTAAAAGTTTGATGGGTGGCCTCATACAGGGTTATAAAATCATGATGGGCATAGGGAAAGGTCTTTTCCCTGGAGTAGGACAGTTCAAAACTGTCAGCCATTTGTTTAAAGAGTTAGAGTGGAAAGTTTTGAAAGTGATCTGAAGCATGTCTGTTTCACAGAGAGGGAAGTGCATACGTGGAATAAACTGCCAGAGGATGTGCTAGAGGCAGGTACTGTTACAACATTTAAAAGACATGTGTACAGGCACACGAACAGGAAGGGTTCAGATGGATATGGGCCAAATGCAGACAAATGGGATCAGTTTAACTTGGGAAATGTGTTCCGCATGAATGA
Source organism: Rhincodon typus (assembly GCF_021869965.1). Lineage (NCBI taxonomy): Eukaryota > Metazoa > Chordata > Chondrichthyes > Orectolobiformes > Rhincodontidae > Rhincodon > Rhincodon typus. The sequence continues at coordinate 7,382,382 of NC_063376.1, forward strand.
CTTTGACCAAACGGTCGCTATTTGTGCTGTATCACTTGATGACTTTATGACTCAGCAACACCATGGGCCAGCATATCCTGTAATCTATCATTACTGCTTACCGAGGAGATACTGAGCATCATTCCTGACACTTGCCTTTCACATACGTACTGACAGTTGTAGCTCGGATTGTATTCAATGTAAATTATTCACGACATTGACACAGAAAAGGTGCCAAGTGTAGTTATGCATAGATTTGAAATATTAAATTCTATACATCTTTAAAAACATTTTTCATTCAGTACTTTTATCACGAAATTTTGTTCTGAGCATGTGATTTAACATTGAATTTACGATGTGAATGGAAACATTCGTTCTGAGGAAGGTTCACTCAATCCAAAATGTTAACTCTGATGTCTCTCCACAGATTCTGCCTGACCTGCTGCGCTTTTCCAAAAATTTCTATTTTTTGTCCTGGTAAACCCTCACTGTGAACTCTTCAAACTGACTAGGTTAGTGAGGCAGATGAGTGCTTGTCCCACTCATATGGATCAGGGGCTTGGTTCTCCCACAGGGGATCACGTTCGGCTCAAATCACATTCTCATTCAACTGTCACAGCAACATCTAAACCCCTGATCTAAAATTGACCTCAGTCCTCCTATTCAACTAATATTGCTAATGGGCCAAAGCACGAAACATCACAGCTAATGTTTTGGAAGCTTATTTTCTGGTCTTCTATGAAAAAAAACACTCTCATGCAATTCTTAAAACGGCATCTGCAAGTTCTGCCTGTGGAAACAGTATTAATGTTGCTGAGCTAGGAATAGACGCATAAAAGATAGGATCAGGAGGAGGCCATTCGGCCCTTCGAGCCTCCTCCACCATTCATCACGATCATGGCAGATCGTCCAACTCAATAGCCTAAACCTGCTTTCTCCACATGACCTTTGATCCCATTCGCCCCAAGCTCTATATCTAGTCACCTTTTGAATACACTAATGCAGAACAGCTGAACATTTTGCAGAGATATGCTCACATTCCATCCAATGCAGATGGTAAAGTTTGAATTCAGTAAAATCTAGAATCAAAAATCAAGCTTCATGTAACCATTGGCTTGAAACCCGAACTGGTTCACTCATAAGCTTCAGAAATGGAAATATGCCATCTTTACCAGGTCTGGCGACACATGACTACAGAACAACAGTAATGTGTCTGAATCTTATCTGCCCTCTGAAATGGCTTGAGCGATCCTTTCACACACTTAGGGTAATTAAGGATGGGTGATAAATGCTGGCCGATTCAGTGGTACTGACATCTCATGAATAAAGTAAACCCCTGATTAAACTTATTGAAGTGGAACCTTGTCATTGACTGAATTTCAGTTTGGGTCATTTGGAATTTTTGGAGATGGATGTTTTGTGGCCCTCTGCTATCCTGTGTACGTGAATGCAAATTTTATTGAAGGTTTTGAGATCATGGAGTCATTATAATGTAGCAGAAGGCAAATTTCGATGGAAAATCTTTAAGAAGTGGCTTCATGATTGCTGCTTTTACCATCCATGTGAGTAACAAACTCCATTCATGACCACTCACCACTCAATACCCTCCCCACAATTCTTCCTCAACACCTAAAGTCTGTATCCCTTTAGTCCCTATACTATCTGCTAATGAGAATGGATGTTGTTTATCTCACCTCATAATCTTGTACACTGCTTTCAAATCTCTGCTCGAGCTTTTTTCATTTCAAGATTAACAATTGCACACCACATCACCAACCGAACCTTGCAGATAAAGTGTCTCAGTGCTGGAACGAGGCCTGGGTGTCCCTCCTGCACCATTTGCTGAATGCAAAGCAGGTGGTGAAGAAGTCAAATGGGATGAGAGTGCAAAAGCAGTGATGTCTTGCTGCAATTGTAAGTGCCTTGGTGAGACTGATTCCCAGCGTGAAAGGACTGATGCATGAAGTGAGAATAGATAGAATCCCTACAGTGTAGAAACAGGCCCTTCAACCCAACAAGGCCAGTCCGAGCATCCCACCCAGACCCATCCCCCTATAACCCACACACCCCCGAACACTACAGACACTTTAGCCCGGCCAATCCACCTAGCCTGCACATCTTTGGACTTAGGGAGGAAACCGGAGCCCCCAGAGGAAACTCACAGGGAGAATGGGCAAACTCCACACAGACAGTCGCCCAAGGCTGGAATTGAACCCAGATCCCTAGTGCTGTGAAGCTGCAGTGCTAACCATTGAACCACCGTGCCTCTACCCCTGTTAGGATCTGTTAGGATTATATTCACCACGGTTAAGAAGAATGTTTTGATGTGTATTTTATTGAAACTGGAGAAATTCAAACAGGACTAAATAGGGCAAACACAGGGAGGATGCTCTGAATATGGGCCTCGAGAACAAGAGGGTGACAGTTGAATGATACAGCGTAGGGAACTTAGGGTTGATATGAGGAGAAATGTCTTCAGACAGACAGTGGTGAGCCTGTGGAATTCTCTGCCATACAAGGCTGTTCAGGACTCAACATTGGATATCTTCAAGAAAGAGTTCGATATAGTTCTTTGGGCTAGGAGAACAAAGTTTATTGGGGACAAAGTGGGAACAGGGGACTAACTTCAATGATCAGCCATGATCATGTTGTTTGACGGACGAGGCTCGAAAGTCCGAAAAGCCTAATCCTGTTTGTGTTATCTATTATTTATTGACTGGTACCATGCAGAGCAAGAATGGCAAAACAGCCCAAACAACAGATTCCAGCCCTTGTTTCCTTCTTCTCAATGGTGAGAGGGTGGGGGAGATGGAACAGATGACTAAGACGCAAAGTTGGTATCATATAATATGGACTGTAGCCATTCCAGAAAACGTTTCATTTCCGTCAAGCACAATTCGTGATGGAAACTAAATGATCTCTTTGCTGTAACTGCTTACGTGAATTCTTCTCGATGTGGGTGGGCACATTGGATTGGAGTTGAGCTGACAGCATTTATGAACATAGAAACATACAAAATTCTGATCTCACGGTAATGCATTTCAGCTGTAAAGTAGACAGATAAAGGGAGAAAAATTGGGAAATTATTCATATTTTTGGCAGGAACGTCCGGGACATAGTCAACTTTTCAGTCCGATACTCAATTGCCAGCATTTTATTACACATATTCAGGCAATCTTCGTATCTTTGACGAAATTCAGACCAGTTTCATATTAATCCCACAACAGAGCTGGGCAGCTTTCACCACGTTTTACTCACCCTTAGTCGGTATCCGTCTGAACCCCATGAAATATTATCAATGATGTATTGTGGCTCATTTATAAAATACCAGGGTAGAGACTCCAGGCAGCCCAGGACAGTCACAGTCCCTAGAAATGTCACTGCAGTTCTCTCAGTACAAAATTTTGTTTTCAATCTTTCATAGCAAATGGCCACAAATCGGTCAAAAGTGAATGTGACTGTGATTCACACAGGAATCATTGTGGCTGCTGACCCCAAGGAAGAAAGAAGATGACACATGGGAGTAATTTTCATGAATGAATGTGGTAAATAAATTGAAACAGTGATCCACAATATGCATCAAAGACAATGACAAGGAGATAGCCACTTCCATTGCAATCAGGTAAAGGGTGAGGCACTTGGAGAGACCACACATTTCTCGGGACAGGATCATTATTGCCACTAAGTTAACTGTAAGGGAAGGCATTGAAATAGCTATAAATATTTACAGATCATGTCCAGAATCAAAGAACAATGTGACGGAAACTGGGAAAAAATTTCAAGCTTTGATGTTGTATGACAGGTCTAAACTGAATTATTGCATGTTTCCCTATAATTACATGTTTGAAGCACAATCACAAACAATATATTTTCAATTCTATAGCACAATGAAGTAAAAGAAGCAAAGGGATTTTATAGCCCATCTTTAAGAGTAAAATGAATTTCCTTGAAGAGTGAAGGAGCAGATATATAATGGCAGCATTTCATGATTAGAAAAGTTTTTCATGAAAAATATACAGTGATAAGTAATGACAATTAAACAGCAAGGTTACGAGCAGTTTGTATCAGGAATACTTGCGATAACAGCTTACCAGGAATACCAATGGCTGAAATAAGAGGAAAGAAAACATCTTCATATTTTCCATACAACTGAATGTGCCATTTCTGGCATTAGCAACAATTTCAGTTGTTCTAGGTTTCACACTTCTGGCAGGAACTGTGAACTGATCCATTCCAATAGATCCTGATTTAAAAAGGGGGTAAGCCTCCTGTGGCATAGTTACACCCAACATTGCTATTTGTAACACCGATTTGAACATCAATAGCTTTGACTTTGATGTGATTACTGTTGTGGGCAAAACATAACCATCTCAAAACTTAGGAGTCAACATTAGAACCACTATTATAGAATGAAGCTAAAAATACTGATCCCATAAATAATCAACAGATTAATTTAGATTTTCCCTGTAAACCATGGTCCTTTTTCTTTCAGTTAACTAAATTGTTTCTGCTCTTGAAGGTAAACAGAATCCAGAATCACAGATTCATTCTGCTTCTGTGGATTTCCGGTTAAAAATACAAAGTTCAATTCTCTAAGGACATTGATGTCTGTCTCTCCATTTGAGGTAGTGGGATCTTGAGAGTTCAATGTCTGACAGCCAGTTGGTGAAGGTAAAGTTTAGAAGTCAATCTTTACTTAGTTTATAATTTATTCGTAAGGTGGAGAACTGGAGATTTATATATCCTAACTCTGAAACACAACTTCAGTGCCAGTACATGACATATTTGGCAATGAGGCAATTCATGCCCACTTCTTTAACCCTAAACCTACCCCTAACCCTGATCAAAACGACAACCCAAAGTCTACACTGAAGTCTATTTTATACAATTATGTAAGAAATTGAGCGTGTTCTTTATTTCTCTGCCTCTTCATTAATTTATTGGTCTATGGTTCATTATAGTCTGACAGGCAAGTTTTTGCATTTTAATATTTTTAAGTCACTCGTGGTACTTGGGCACCAAAGACTGTTTCAACATTTATCATCATCCGAAAATGCCATTTGAGGAGATGCTGATGAGCTGCTTACATGCACTGCTGCAGTCTATGTGCTGGAGGTGGACCCACAGTATCATAATGGAGGGAAACATTGGATATGGACCCAGGAACTCTGAAGTGTTGAGTTTCAGTATGGCAACACAACTGAATGGTATCACGTCAACGGGCAGTGGTTCGTTGGACTCCTTTTTTAGGTAGTCATTACCTGCCGCGTGGTGTAAATCTCATTTTGTATTCCTTAGCCGAAGGCTCAATATTATCTGGAATTTGCTGCATTTGTACACGGACTGCTTTGGTGCCTGAGGAGTCATGAATGATGCTGAACTTTGTGCAATCATCGTCAAGCATCCCAACTTGTGCCCTTACGATAGAGGGCAGGTCATTGATGAAGCAGCTGGAGATGGTTGGGTTTTGAACATTCCCCTGAAGAACTCCTGCAGACTTGAGATGATTGACCTCAAACAACCTCAAACCATCGTCTTATGTGCAAGGTATGACTCAGACTAGCCGACTGTTTGCCTCTGGATATCCATTGATTCCAGTTTTGTTCCTTGATGCCACACATGGTCCAAGATGAACTTGATACCAAGGGTGGTCACTCTCAACTCACTCCCCACTTGTTCAATTCAACTTATTTTTCCAGTCTTGGAAATCTAGGCTGATGGGGCAATAATTGATCATGTTAGATTTGCCTACTTTTATTGTTTGGGAAATACCTCGGCAATATTCCACATGTTTGGGCATGTGCCGGTATTGCAACAATATAGGAATGCATGGCTGCGATGCTGCATGCTCTGGACCAAAAGTCGGAAATACTATTGCCAGTGTTTAGAGCCTTTGTAGTATCCAGTGCTCTCAGGCATTTCTTCACATCATATAATTTAATCAAGTGGCATCTGTGTTGTTGTGGGGGTTCTGGACGAGGCAGAATTCAATTGCACACTGAGCACTTATGGCTGAAGACTGTTGCTAAGGTTACAGTCTTATCTTTTGCACTGGTGTGCTCGCGTCTCCCAACACTGAGGTTGTAGATATTTGCTGAGCCTCCTCCCTTGTGAGTTATTTGATTGTCCACCACCAATCACAAGTCGGGATGGCAGGACTGCAGAGCTTAGAACTGATCTGTTGGCTTTAGGATCACTTAGATCTGTCTCTCACTTGTTGCTTTGGCTGTTTGGTATGCATGTTATCCTGGTTTGTAGCTTCACCAGATTATTGACTAGTCAGGGATAGTCAGCATGGTTTTGTTAACGGAAGGTCAAACCTTACTCATTTAATTGCATCCTTTGAGGAAGTGACAAGGAGATTGAAGAGGGTAATGCAGAGGATGTTGTCTACATGGATTTTAGTGAGACACTTGACTAGGTCCCACATGGCAGACTGGTCAAAAAAGTAAAGACTCATGGGATACAGGTTCATGTGATGAATTGGATCCAGACTTGGCTCATTGACAGGCAAGGAAGTCTATTTGTCGATGGCTACATTTTTGAATGGAAAGCTGTATGGACTGTGTTCCACGGACTCGGTGTTGGGTTTCAAGGAGAACTTTACAGTGTCTTTATTGTGTTTTTATTGTCTTCTCCAGGAAGCAAAATTGCTTGTATCTTCAAATAATTTGTGTGAGAGAGAGGATGTGTGGTCATTTACCATATAGTTTTACACAACACTTTGGACTTGGGTTCAAGACAGAAGGAGTAGAAGGCAAATTCGAAAGCTGTTTGGAATTAGCGAGGATGCGTTAGCTTAGACAAAGAAATGATTGCATGGAAGGAAACAGAACTGAGGCATGGTACTTTCGTCAGGCAGAAGATAAAATGTACTGTTGGTCCTGAAGGATTTGTTTCATCTCCCTCATATTTAGTAGAATTCAGAACAGCTTATAAAGTTTGCGCTGATAATTTACAATTATTGACAACAAAATCTAGAGGAGTACTGAAGTGATTTTGATTTTTGCTCATGGAATTGTGTAATCCTATAAAGCTCCATATGGAATACCAAAAAGGATTTGTTCAGGTAATTGAGAAGTGGAACTGACACAATGATGTCCAAAAACAAGGGTTGCAGGAAAAGGCAGAACAATGTTTTAGAGGTGCATACCTACAACATGATTGCTGTAAAAGGTTAGCTCCAAACGAACTGCTACAAACTCCAGTTTTTGAAATTGAGGACGGAACACCATGCCTCACTGACTCTGAGCTGAAAAGGAACTTTCCTGCAAGCTTGAAATCCATTGTCTGTAAGAAATTATCCAAGTAAAGTGTGCAATTTACATTTCACTGGGCTAAGTATGTTGATGTCATAGACGTTACAATCTATATTGTCTGTTTTCAGGCATAGAGAATGAACTGTTTATCAATAATTTCCACCTCTTTTCTTCCCTTCTCAACTTTGCCGTTGATTTCCTGGTGATTGTATTCCATTCCGAAGGAAAGTGTGGGCTCTCCATTTGTATCAGTCACTACCTGGTAGCCATAGAAAAAGCAGATCTAATGTTTGCAATCAATGAGGTCATATTGTATCAGATCAGTCGTTATGACTTTCAGGATTCTTTCCTCAATATGACTCCTATCTGTAGTATTATTACTGTCCAAAGTTGTACATGTACAAATACTTCAGCTTGATAAATAGTCAATTTCACCTTCAATCACTTTGTTGCCATTTGTTGCCAGAAGCTGAAAAGAAAATATTCTACTGAGAAAACTGCAATAGTGGTGATTGCAACAACCACTCTACTGTTCCATCTCAAACACTGCTTTTCTAGTCTACCTTACAATATGATAAGATAGTTGACAATGTACTGTTCAACAAAAGGTAACTATTCTACTGATCATAGGTGGGTGATATATGACTGGTTTCACTCCCTTCTAAGTTCGTTAATTCCCTCTGTGTCAATTGTGCTGCTCAACTTTCTGACCAACTAAAAGATTTTACTGAACAGCAGAAGGGACAGAGGTCCAGAACAGAGGAGGGAATTACAGAGATCCAGAAATGGCAAGCAAAAGGTAGTCTGTGATCTTGCTGTTTGCTGTTTCTGGCACTTTCATGCTCTTGTGGCTGACTACGATTTGCAGAATTCTTAGTTTATAACAGTACAAAGACTAACTTGGCAGATTACAATCATTCTCTTATTATCTATGAAAAATTCAGATACATGTTGCAGACTTTAATTTCCTGCACAAACATCTTTATTTATGGAGTGACTAATACCAAGTTCATGGATCAGTTCAAGATCATGCTGAAATATCCAATGGAAACTGATTATCAAGTCAATTAAGTTGTAAGAAGCATTGACATCTGTCCAGGCCTGCGTTCACTTGCATGCTGTTCATCGTTCGTCAGAAGATAAAGCAGCATCTCAAAATATATTTCTGTATGAAACTGTTTCCTGCCTGTCCTGTGAAATGTTTAGATTAGCACTCTGATCCAAACTAACATGTCAGTATGTATGTATTTTCCCCATAACACCTGATAAGCATTCCAGGTGTAAAAACTTACAAAAGAGAATCACCAGAACTTGGGGTATCATTTGCAAGCAACATGTGTATTTTTTTGTTTTCAAACATTAAATTCACATTGAGTGTTCTATCGTCTCTTGTTTTAAACTGAGATTTAAGCTTCAGTTTAATTTCCTAATGTATGCTCGAACTAGCAACTTGTATCAAATATTTTTAACAATCCAAAAGTCAGCAACAATTGCATCCAGGCTTGGCGGTTTTAAACAATGCTCTTATACTGGAAATTCTAATGATTGAAGTAACTTTACGGTTCACCTGATTTCAAAGACTTGTTTTCTAAGCTTCCAGCTCCCTTGCTCTGTTCTTGAAAACTATTCAGCAATACAAAAAGAAAGAACATATCCACGGCGGCTCAGAAAGATACCCAGTAAGCTATGAATATCCACGCAAAACATCTCACCAAACAGAAATTGTGGGAGAAGGTTTAAAACTGTCAACAGAAGAGTTAAATCTGTGAAGGGACAGATCCCAGGTCACCATGTGACGCCATATCATCCTTTCATGTAATCAGTTCCAAAACTGTCAAAAACATCTTTTGATAATCTCAAGCTGGCATTTTGAATGTCTATTTTCTTAAAGAAAACATTTTCCAGATCTTTCTTTCATGACCACCTTCAAAAAAAAACAATACATGCATACGGAAAATAGAAATAATTCTCATGACAAATTCAGAGTTCAAATTCGATGTCTTCCAAAAAATGTTTATATATGTTTCGAGAACAAGCTAAACCCCTTTAATTCACAAATCATTTCTACAGCATTCTTAAGAAAAATATTTTTCCCAAATTTTCAATGAATCGAGATTTCAGCTTTTTGAACCTATGATGCTTTTGGGCAAATTTTTGTATTGGTAGTGAGATCATTTGAAGTAAAGGGGATGCTCTGATTGTAAGTTGCGTGCAAAGTCTTTGTGAGTATGCTGCAGTTTTCACAGAGGGTTTCTTTAACGTCACTGCGGGAAAGAGACCTGTTGATCTCTTCCTCAGCTATCACTGTTGTACTTAATTTCCACCTTTTTCAGCTTCTGAGTACCATTATACCTCACTGGCTTTACCTCACTGCCAGAGATGGAACAGTTGGAGAAACACGAACAACTCCATTCTCGAGTTTGACTGCACTGTTTTGCAACATAACAGCCCCATCTGCTGTCTGTTGATGGTTTTCTCTCTGGCGTATTTTGGATTTTGGTATGTTGTTATAAAGTGGAGGTCGACCCCCACTCTGAGGACTAAAACCGAAACACCTAAAAAGGAGCACCTCACCCTATAATCTGTAAAGGAGTGTGAAAAGTGGATAACCTGCCAACTTCTTGTGATTAAATAATATATATCCCTGACACTTCTTATAAAATCATCAAGTTACAATTTATTTTTCTAACTCTAACAGGGAACAAATTATCGAAACAATTAACAAACTGATTTAACCCCCGCTAACTACTAACTATTCCTGAATAAAGTAACATTCCAATGATATGCTGTTTCAATAAATACGAGACCCACTTATACAGAAAAATGAATTTAGCATGTCAAAATTAATGCCAGGTTATACATCTTGTGGAATTTTCTATTTTTTCTCTGTGAAGTCTTCTGTCGGGAATGCCTTCTTCATCAATTCTTCTCTCGGGACTATTAAATAGTTTTGTGATGGGCACCTTTGTTATTTAGACGTTGCTTTATCTAAGACAGAGAGGAAGTGTGAGAACAAACAATTCTCTCTTGAGACATGATGGCTGTTAGCTTTGGCAGATGGAAATTAGCTCTGTGCTTTGTCCAACTGCCCCCTTCTTTTATACTCTTGATGACATATCAATATTTCTTGCAATATTATTGGTCCTAAGTTGTCAATACCATCTGAATTAAATTTAATAGGCTTTTCGAATCTAAGTGCCTGGTTCAAATTGATTGGCTAAATACAAAAGCTTGTTGTCTTGGTTTTAAAAAAACCTGCTGCTTGGCCTGCAAACAATTCATTCAAGACGAGTAAATCGTATTATCTGGAATTAAAGATTCACTCTCACTTTCCAATAATATTTGGACGGTTGCTCTGGCCAGAAAATGAAATTCCAAAGACAATGAACCAATCAGATAGATTATGTAATTTACCTAATACCCGGACTCTTGCCGAAAACTAAATAAAACACACATTGTACGGCATTTCTTGTAAAGAGGAATGATTTCTGGCATTTAATTTAATTTCTTTACTTCAGTTGGGTTCACACGTCTGCAAACAATTCCAAGAGGAATATTTTACCAACCCTTGAACAAACTAATTTCAGATAAATATTCTGTAGTAGGTTGTTTTCCAAAAAAGAAGCTCTTCATTCATGGAATATGCATGTCAATAGCTAGAGCAGCGTTCATTGTCCTTCCCTCGGTGCACTTGTGAAGGTGGTTGACTCACTCTCTGCGTGAAGACAGTTCTTTTCTTCCATCGTTGAGAATTAGGATAATTATGGAGTCTCCTCCTCTATTGAGTTGTTGAACTGCCCACCACCATTCAGGCTTGGATGTGACAGGAGATAGATTTGATCCATTAGTTTTGGGATTGTTTTGTCCTGTCTATCACTTACTGTGTATGCTGTTTGGCAAGTAGTCTTGTTTGGTAGCTTCACCAGGTTGAAACTCGAATTCCAGTATTCTCCTGGCATGCCCTACTGTGCTCTCCATTGAACCACGGGTTATCCCCTCGTTTGATGGGAATGACTGAAAGTATGTCAGGCCATGAGGTTGCAGATTGAACTGGTTGCTGATCATGTAAGCACTAATACTTCCTTAAGGATTGAATTCAAATTACCTCCTTGCCGTGGCAAGATTGAGGGCTCAGTCCCCAGGCTATTGCCTGAGTCTCTGGAATCATCGTCCATTCACAGTGCCACAAAACCGTTACATTTCCTTCAGTCTGGATTGGTCATCAAACATCTATTTTACTCTCATTTTGCAGAACTTTGTCTGAAACCGTGGATGTTATTTCATTTCAAATTCTCTTCGAAGTACCTTTTAGATGACTTAAGGCATTACTCTGCTACCAGCAGTTTAGACAATGAGTTGCATATACCCACAAACTCTCAGTGAAAACAATTTTGTGCAAATTTTCTAAATTTCCTGCTCTTTATCTTAAATCTATGCCTCCAACTTATTGAACTCTATATTGAAGGGAAATCTCCATCTCAAACTCATAGGCCACCCTCATTATTTTGTACACCAAAATCAGTACCCTTCAGCCTTCTCTGCTCTTAGGAAAACAATGGACTGACACAGTTAATGAAAAGGCCCTGAGGAAGTTTGTCAAACAGCGAGACCGAAGAGTGCAGGTGCATTTTTTTGTTAAAAATTGCATCAAAGTTGACAGGGTGATAAAGAAGGTATTTGGCATGATTCCCTTTATTGCTGAGACCATTGCATATAGGAATTGGGATGTCATGTTGGGGTTGCCCAGGACATTAGTGCTGCCACTTTCAGAGTGCTGTGTACAGTTCTGCTCACCCTGCTATGGGGAGGATATGCTGAAATTGGAGAGCGTATAGAATAGATTTACAAGGATATCACCAGGACAAGAGGGTTTGAGGTATAAGGAGAGGCTGGAGAGGCTTGGTCTTGTTTCTTGGAAATAAAAAGTTTGAGGGGTGACCCCGTAGAGGTTTATAAAATCATGAGGAGCATAGATCATGAAACAGAAAAGTTTTCTTTTATTTTTCCCTGCAGTAGTACAGTTCAAAACTGTAAGGCATTTGTTTAAAGAGAGAGAGTGGAAAGTTTTCAAAGAGACCTGAGGGACGTTTGTTTCACACAGAGGGCGGTGGGTATGTGGAGTAAATTTCCAGAGAATGTGCTAGAGGCAGGAACAGTTACAACATTGAAAAGACATTTGTACAAATACATGAACAGGAAAGGTTCAGAGGAATATTGGATATTCAGAGGGATAAATGCAGACAAATAGGACTAGTTTATATTGGGAAATATGGTCGGCATATATGACTTGGACAGTCTGTTTCTGTGTTGTATAAACTGATGGCTCTGTGAGTTAGCAATCCATAGGCCCAGCATATCCTGTAATCTATCATTACAGTTTACTGAGGAGACACTGAGTGCAAGTCCCGACACTTCCCTTTCACATACGTGCTGCCAGTGTAGCTCTGGTTGTATTCAATGTAAATTCTTCATGACATTTACCTGGAAAATGCACCAAGTGAAGTTATGCACAGACTTCAAATATTAAATGCTATACATCTTTGAAACAATGCATTTCATTCTGTGTTTTTCTGCCTAATTTATTTCTGAGTATCTGATTTAACATTTAATTCATGATATGAATGCCAACATCCTGGTAAACTGTGTAAAGTCTGAGAGACCCGTTCTGAGGAAGGTTCACTCGATCCAAAATGTTAACTCTGATGTCTCTCCACAGATGCTGCCTGACCTGCTGAGCTTTAGTCCTGGTAAACGCTCAATGATAAAACTTCAGTTTGAGGGGGTTAATGAGGCAGATGAGCGCTTGGCCCAGTCACATGGATCAGGGGCTTGGTTCTCCCACATAGGGTCACATTCGGCTCAAATCACATTCTCATTCAACTGTCACAACAGGATCTAAATCCCTGATCTAAAATTGACCTCAGTCCTGCTATTCAACTTATATTGTTTATGGGCCAAAGCACTAAACATCACAGCTGATGTTTTGGAAGTTTATTTTCTGGTCTTCTATTCTAAAAAAAAGCTTACATGCAATTCTTAACACAGCATCTGCAAGTTCTGCCTGTGGAAACAGTATTAATGTTGGTGAACTAGGAATAGAAACATGAAAGATAGGATCAGGAGGATGCCATTCAGCCCTTCGAGCCTGCTCGGTCATTCATGATGATCATGGTTCATTGTCCAACTCAATAGGCGAAACCTACTTTCACCCATGACCTTAGATCCCATTCGTCCCAAGTGCTATAACTAGCCACCTCTAGAATTCATTAATGAGGGACAGCCAAACGTTTTGCAGAGATATGCTCAAATTCAATCCAATGCAGACGGTAAAATTTGAATTCAGTAAAATCTGGAATCAAAAATCAAGCTTCATGGTGCCCATATAATCATTGGTTTGAAACCCTACCTGTTTCACTTGTAAACTTTAGAAAAGGAAATACGCCATCTTTACGAGGTCTGGCTGACTCATGACTCCAGACAAATAGTAATGTGCTTGAATCTTATCCGCCCTCTGAAATGGCTTGAGCGAACTTCTCAGGTTGTCACATACTTATAGTAATTAAGGATGGATAATAAATGCTGATCGATTCAGTTACACTGACATCGCGTGAATAAAATAAACCCCTGATTAAACTTGTTGAAGTGGGGCCTTGATATTGACTGAATTTCAGTTTGGGTCATCTAGATTTTTGTTGGAGATGGAGGCTTTGTGGTGCTCTGCTATCCTGTGTACATGAACGCAAATTTTATTGAAGGTCTTGAGGTCATGAAGTCAATACAATGTAGCAGGAGGCAAATTCCTATGGAAAATCTTTAAGAAGTGGCTTCATGATTGCTGCTTTTACCATCCATGTGACTAACAAACCCCATTCATGACCACTCACCACTCGATGCCTTCCCCACAACTCTTCCTCAAAACCCTAAAGCCTGTATCCACTTAGTCCTTATACTATCTGCTAATGAGAATGGTTGTTGTTTATCTAACTTCATAATCTTGCACACTGCTTTCAAATCTCTGCTCAAGCTTTTTCATTTCAAGAGAATCAATTGGAACCATGTCAACTGAACCTTGCAGTTAAAATCTTTCAATGCTGGAACGAGACCTCGGCGTCCCTTCTACACCAGTCGCTGAAAGTAAGCATGCAGCTGCAGCAGGCGGTGAAGAAGAAAAATAGGATGTCGAACTTCAGAGCGAGACAGATAGAGTACTCGAGCAGGGATGTTTTACTGCAATTGTACAGGACCTTGGTGAGACCACTCCTTGAGTATCCTGTGCAGTTTTCTCTGCTTGCCTAACAAAAAGTGTTTTGGCTCTGGAGAGTGTGCAATGATAGTTTACCAGACTGATTCCTGACATGAAAGGACTGATGGATGAAAAGAGAATGGATCTGTTAGGATTATATTCACCATAGCTAAGATGAATGTTTTGATGTGTATTTCATCGAAACTAAAGAAATTCAAACAGGATTAGACAGGCAAAACACAGGGAGGATGTTCTCATGACGAGGACCTCCAGAACAAGGGGGTCACAATTGAATCATACAGCGTAGGGAACTTAGGGCTGACATGAGGAGAAATGTCTCCACACAGACAGTGGCGATCGTGTGGAATTCTCTGCCACATAAGACAGGTGAGGTTTCAACATTGAATATCTGCAAGAAAGAGTTAGATATAGTTCTCTGGCTTAAAGGGAACAAGGTTTATTGGTGAGAAAGTTGAAACAGGGAACTAAGTTCAATGATCAGCCATGATCATGTTGTTTGGCGAAGGAGACTCAAACGTATGAAAAGCCTAATCCTGCTTCTGTTATACGTTATATAATGACCAATAACATGCAGAGTAAGAATGGCAGAAGAGCTCAAACCACAGATTCCAGCCCCTGTTTCGTCCTTCTCAATGGTGTGAGGTTTGGGTAGAGGGAAAACATGACTAAGTATCAAATAACATTGTTCGTCATAATGCTGTATATGTGGTGTCCATATAATATGCCTGTAGCCATTCAAAAAATGTCTTGTTTCTCTCAAGCACAATTGCAGATGGAAATTAAATGAGATTCTTACTTTAACTGCTCACGTGAATCCTTCTAGATGTGGGTGGGCACCATGAATTGGAGTTAAGCTTACAACATTTATGAACGTACTAACGTACAAAGTCAACACAGAAGTGTACCATTATCCCCAAGCCTGTTCCGCCATTTGGTCAGATCATGACTTATTTGTTTGTATTTCAAATTATGCATTTCCAATTTTACTTTCATTTCCATTACTATCAAGAATCTATTTTCTGTTAAAATATTCAATGACACACACCCAACCCATAATCACCTTCTGAGTGAGTTCTAATCTTGCACAACCTTTAGAGAAAACAAAAATTCGCCTCATCTCATATGAGGACAAGCTGTAATTCCAAAACAGTGACACTCCATGACCGCTCAAACTCCACGGACCCACATGAGGAAACATTTTTCCCATTTGCAGTTAAAGCTGATTAGGATCTTACATGCTTTGATGCATTTTATATCTGCTCAGGGCCACATCAGAAAACAATATCAGGGAAAACTTATTTCCTGTTCTATTCAGGAGAGAGGGATAAATGATTTTGGATTTCTCATCTTCAGAACGAGGACAATAGTTAACCACATTTTCTCTCTGATTTGCACCGAGGCTGATCAGGATCAGAATTGTTATTCTGCCTCTTTGCAATTTGCCTGACAATTCCCGAAAGAGCACTGCTCTGAAGAAATTCTGACACCACAGTAATCCAGTTCAGCTGTGAAGTCGGCAGATAAAGATGGAAAAATTCGGAAATAATTCCGATTTTTGGCAGGAACATTTAGGAAAGAGTCAACTTTTCAGACTGATGCTCAACTGTCAGCACTTTATTGCACATATTCAGGCAACTGTAGTATCTTTGATGAAATTCAGAGCCTGTTTCCTATTAATCCCACTGCAGAGATGGGCAGATTTTCCACGTTTTCTCCACCCTCAGTTGGTATCTGTCTGAAGTCTCATTTGCCTACTTTTGCTTTTGGTCATCACTAATGAATTGCCACACAGCAAGTCTTGTAATAAGTCGATTTTTGGATGAACATAATCAGACTGAAGACTGTGATGCTGATAACTGAATTCTTTCCATCCTAGCGATTGTAGGCGGTTAGATTAAGTGAACTTTATGATGCATGACTCAAATTCTTCAATCTGTTCCATAATTTAATGATTTGCTTGAAGGGGTATGTCATTGCATTCTTCAGCTCTTCCCTGAATTTAGCCTGGATCACAGCATAAATACACGTGTTGGTGCAGGAGCTGAGCACTTGCAGCATCTTCGCTGTGCGATCTGTGATAAAGCAAGGGTCTGTGTAGGAGTCATAAAATCGGATATCTCTAATACGTGAATAAATATTGTACACAACTTTGGTCACCCACAAGAGCACAAAACTGGCCGATATACTGAAAAGCAAAACGATGGACTTCCACCGGTTTTCAATCTCCACATCCTTATGTTTCTCTCCACTTCTTTGACCACGGAGACCTCGACGGATTTGACTGCTCACTATAATGCGCCTGACAGTCAACGCATTGAACAGCAAGATTAGAAAGAATGGCACACAAGGGGTTAAAATACCATTGATAATTTCAAACGCAAGCCATGCAGGGGAACTGAAATAGCTCGATTTCTGGATGCAACCCCATGGAATATTATCAATGATGTACCGTGGCTCATATATGAAATACCAGGGTAGAGATTCCAGACAGCCCAGCACTGTCACAGTCACTAGACATGCCGCTGCAGTTCTCTCGGTGCAAAATTTTGCTTTCAATCTCTCATAGCATATGGCCGCAAATCGGTCAAAAGTGAATGTGACTGTGAGCCAGACAGAAATCACTGTGGCTGCTGACCCCAAGGCAGAAAAAAGACTACACATGGGAGTAAGTCTCGCAAATGAATTTGGTAAATAAATTGGAACAGTGATCCACAATATGGCATCAAAGACAACGACAAGGAGATCAGCCACTGCCATTCCAATCAAGTAATAAGTGATGCACTTGGAGAGACCACACTTTCCGTGGGACAGGATCATTATTGCCACCAGGTTAACTAGGGTGGAAGACATTCAAATAGAAGTAAACAGTTACAGATCATGTCCTGAATCAAAGAACAATATGACAGAACCTAGGGAAAAATGTCCACATTAGATGTTGCACTACAGGTCTAAACTGAATTATTGCATAATTTCCTATAACTATATGCTTGAAGCACAATTACCAACACAGCATTTTGGAATCCACAGCACAAGTAAATAAAGTAAGCAAAGGAGGTTTATAGTCTATCACTAAGGTTAAAATGAATTTCCTTGAAGAATGAAGGAGCAGATAAACTGGCAGAATTTAATGATTAGAAAACGTGTTTGTGCAAAATACACAGTGATAAGTAATGGCAATTAAGCAGCAAAGTTATCACCAGTTTGTATCAGGAACACTTGCGATAAAAGCTTACCAGAAACACCAATGGCTGAAATAAGAGGAAAGAAAATATCTTCTATTTGCCATACAATTGGGTATGCCATTTCTGAGATTCGCAACAACTTCAGTTGTTCCGTGTTTCACACTTCTGGTAGGAACTGTGAACTGATCTATTCCAACCTATCATGATTTATAGAGAGGGCAAGTCTCCTGTGACATAGTTACCCATGAGATCGCTATTAGTAAAACCAAGTTGAGCAAACAAATTACATCAACAGCTTTGACTATGAAGTGATTACTGTTGTGGGTAAAACACGACCATCTCAAAATTCAGTAGTCAACATAAGTTCTACCCTTATGCAATGAAGCTAAAAGTGCATGCAGAAAAGTCTGATCCCACAGAGCTTCTGTGTAAACCATCGCCCTGTTTGTTTAAGTTAACTTAATTGTTGCTGTTATAGAACGTAGACAGTCTCTAGAAACATAGATTTGTTCTGTTTCTGCCGATTCCCAGTTAAAAATACAAACTTCAATTCTCTAAGGACATTGAATTCTGTCTCTCCATTTGAGGTGGTGGGATCCCGAGAGTTCAATGTCTGACAACCTGTTGGTGAGGGCATATTTGAGAAGTCAATCTTTACTCAGTTTATGATTTATTTCTAAGTTGGCGAATTGCGGCCATACATATCCTAACTCCAAAACATAACTACACGGCCAGGACATTAAACAATTGCAATGAGGCAATTAATGCCCAATTCTCTAAACCTAACCTTAACCCTGATCTAAACGACAACCCGAAGTCTACACTGAAGTTTATTTTGTACAATTAACTAAGAAAAGGAGTATGCTCTTTCTTTCTCTGCCTCATCATTAAGAAATTATGGTTACATTTCAATGTAGCCTGAGAGGCAAGTTTTTTGCCGTTTTGACTTTTTAAATTCTCTCGAGGGACATGGGCACCACTGACTGGTTCATCATTTATCATCATCCCAAAATGCCGTTTGAGTAGGTGCTGGTTTGCTGCTTATTAAAACTGCTGCAGTCTATATGCTGTAGGTAGAATCAGAATATCATAAGGGAGGGAAACATGGAATTTGTAACAAGGAACGCTGAAGATATGTGGTTCAATATGGTAACACAACTGAGTGGTAACACATCAAGGAGCAGTGGTTAGTTGGACTCCTGTTGGGGGTCGTCATTGCCTGCCACGTCGTGAAAATATCTCCTTTCACTCCTTAGCCTAAGCCTCAATATTGTCCAGAACTTGTTACATTTGTACAAGGACTCCTTTGGCATCTGAGGAGTGGTTAATGGTGCTGAACATTGTGCAATCATCAAGCATCCTCACTTCTGACCTTATGATAGAGGGAAGGTCTTTGATGAAGCAGCTGGAGATGCTTGGGTTTAGAACATTCCCCTGAAGAACTCCTGCCGATTTGACATTATTGGCTTCCAACAACATCAAACCATCTTCTAATGTGCCAGGTATGACTCCAACTAGCCGAGTGTTTCCATCTTGATATCCATTGATTCTAGTTTTTCTCCTTGATGCCACACCTCAATTTCTAGTGTAGCTTTTCTCACCTCACCTCACTCCCCACTTACTCAATTCAATTTATTTGTCCATTTTTGAACCAAGGCTGGAATGAAGTCAGGAGCTGAGAGGTCCTGGTGGGAACTGGGCATCACTGAACAGGTAATTGTTAAGTTGATGCTACTTGCTATCACTGTTGTTGTGAACTTCCAACACTTTACTGATGATTGAGAGTAGACTGATGGGGTGGAAATTGGCCAAGTTAGATTTGCCTACATTTATTGTACAGGAAGTACGGGGACAATTTTCCATGTTGTTAGGTAGTTGCCAGTATTGCTACAATGTACAAAAGCCTGGCTCTGATGTAGCGTGATCGGGACCACAAGTCTTCAATGCTATTGTCAGGGTTCATAGCCTTTCGCAGTATCCAGTGCTGTCAGCCATTTCTTGACATCACGTGGAGTCAATCAAATGGCTGAAGACTGGCATCTGTGTCGTTTGGGGCTGTCTGGATCCAAATTTAAGAAGCAATTGCATCAAGGCGTGTGGTTTTGAGCAGTTCTCTTATATTAGAGACTCCAGTGATTGTATTCAGTTTTCAGTTCGTCTGATTTCAAAGTTTTGTCTTCCAGGCTTTCAGCTCACTTGATCTCTTCTTGAAACCTATTCAACGACACAAAAAGAAAGACCATGTCCAAGGTGGCTCAGAAAGAAATCCAGTGAGTTAAGGACATCCACACAACAGATCTCACCATATAGAAATTGTGGGAGAATGTTTAAAACTATCAACAAAAGAGTGAGTTAAATCTGTGAAGGGGTAGAACCCAGGTCACGAGATGAAGTCATATAATACTTTCATGTTGAAAAACTGTCAAAAATATCTTTGGATACCATCAAACTGACATTTTGAATCTTTATTTGGTTAAAGAAAGCATTTTCTAGACCTTTATGTCAAGACCACCTTCAAAAAGAAACAACACAAGTTTCCAGACAAAGCATTTCTCATGACAAATTCAGAGTTCAAATTGGATGTCTTCCAAACAATGTTTATACATGTTTGACAACGAGCGAAACAACTTTTAATCACAAGTCTCTTCAACAGAATTCCTAGGAAAGATACTTTTCTCATATTTCCAATCAGACAAGATTCTGTTGAACCTATGATGTTGTCGAATGGTTCCATGTGTTAGTATTGATTTCAGTTGAGTATAAGGGATGCTATCATTGTAACTTGCATGGAAACAGTTTGCGAGTATGATGCAATGTTCACACAGGGCTTCTTTAACATCACTGTGGGAAAGAGACTTGTTGGTCTCTTCCTCAGCTGTGTCTAAGTATTGTACTTATTTTCTCACTTTTTGCATTAGACCATTATACACCGGCTTTACCTCACCACCAGAGATGAATCAATTTGGGAAGCACTAACAACCCCATTCTCGAGGTGAACTGCGTTGTCTTGTAGAGTAAAACCCCCAGTTGCTGGCTGTTCATGGTTTTCTCTCTGGTGTGATTTGATTTTTGCTGTATTGTTATAAAGTGGAGGTTGGTCCCCACACTGAGAACTAAATCCAAAACACCGAAAGAGGAGCACCTCACCGTATAATCTCGAAAGGAGTGTGAAAAGTGAGGTAACGTGCCTTTAAGCAACATCTAGTGGTTAAATAAAATAAATCCCTGACACTCATTTTAAATCCAACAAGTAATAATTTATTTGTCTAACTCCAACAGGGAACAAATTAACTAAACTATTAACAAACCGAATAAACACGTGCTAACTACTACCTATTTCTGAATAAAGCAAGATTCTAATGGTACGCTGTTCCAATAAATATGAGTCCCCCTTATAAAGAGAGAGAAAAAAATGAATTCTTGCAATTGCAGTCATAACGCATGTCTTCCGGCATATCTTGTGCTATCTCCATTGAATCTTCTGTCAGGAATGCCTTCCCCATCGATTCTTCAGTCAGGAATATTAACTAGTTTTGCCATGGGTACCATTGTTAAATCAGTAGAGTAAATAATAAATAATGTAGTGCTTTCTCTAAGGCATAGAGAAAGACCTGAGAACCAACGATTCTCTCATGGGACCTGAGGTCTGCTAGCTCTGGTGGATTGCAGTTAGCTCTGTGCTTTGTCCAACTGAAGATACAAACCTGAACACATGCACGAGCAGGTTCAGGAACAACTTCTTCCCAGCCATTATCAGACTGTTGAATGGAATCTAGCCTCAAATAATGTAACCTGCAATGTTATCTGTATGCCTCTAAATCTTTTTGATCTGTATATCCATTGCTTGCTGTGATCTTCCTGTGCCTATCTGCCTCATAAACAAAGCTTTTCACTGTACTTTCACATGACAATAAATCAATCAACTATGTGGTTAATTTATGAACTTGGTGCTCATGTTTTGTTATTTTTAGATTCTGGATAGGACGGATTGAGCAATGTTGACGTGCAGTAATTTTTAAAAAATTTCACTGTGTGGCGAATCCAGTGTTAGTGACTCTGATTTGCTGTGACTTGTGATCCCTCTGTCATTACGGTAGTATGTTTTCCAAAATGTGCAAGTACACACACAATAGTTCTGAATTTGGACAGTTCTCAGTGGCTGAGACCTGCATTATTTTTAAGCCCGACTTAACTCCGCATAATGGAGCTTTACTGATGCTACTTTGAATGCATGAATTCTTGAGTAGGTGGAATAAACCTTTCAACAGCTGTTAAAATGGATCAATTCAGGACAGGCAACAGGAAGTATTTGAGGGAACTGGCCTTCATCAGTCCGGGCGTTGAGTACAGCAGTTAGGAAGTTATCTTGCATTGCACTGGACGTTGGTGAGGCCGCACTTGTAGTATTGTATTAATTTTTTAAACATTGCCATCGGAAGGATGTCATGACACTGGAATGAATGCAGTAGAAATTTACAAGGATGTTGCCAGGACTCAAGAGAGGCGATGGCCGAGTGTTATTATTGCTGGAGTGTTAATCCAGAGAACCAGGTAATGTTCTGAGGACCGGGGTTCAAATCACCGCCATGGCAGATGGTGGAATTTGAATTCAATAAAATTCAATAATAACACTAGGCCATCGCCTCTCCTACAGGTCTGCCAGATCAGTCCTACTGCTGGTCAATCACTCCAATAAGGATACATGGGGACATTAGGGGAGGGAAGAAGACTTTCCTCTGAATTCCCATGGCGTAAAATTGTCTGCAACAGATTACTGTCCTGCATTTCAAATGATGACTCCAAGCTCCATTCTCAGACTTTTGGTACATAAGTATTTACAGAGGGGAGCTCAAAGCAAACATCACATAAAGTCCAAGAGAATCATCAGGACTTGAATATTATTAACCTCCTCACATAGCCCTAAAAAGCTTGGAGATAGGAAGAAATGCAGATCCTGGAGTCAGAGACAAAATAGTGCGGAGCTGGAGGAACACAGCAGGCCAGACGGTATCAGAGGACTAGGAAAGTTAACAATAAAATTAAGCATCTAGTGATGACCATGAACCCATTGTAGATTATTGGGAAAATTCATCTGGTTCACTAATGTCCTTTAGGGAAGGAAACTGCCATCCTTACCTAGTCTGGCTGACATGTGACTCCAGACCCGCAGCAATGTGGTTGACTCTGAACTGCCCTCCAGGCAATAAATGCTGTCTAGCCAGCGCTGCCTCATCCTATCTATGAATTTAAAAAAAGCAAGCCCGCCGACCGACCTCCATCCACACTTCATTATCTTCACTAAATTCTCTCCTTTGAAACAGTCCCAGTGTAGCTAAGTCAGTCCTGTCGTTTCATCATTTCTGGCTGGGTCGTCCCAGGATGGGCCACCCAAACCAGTATGGTAGCGACTTGACTCTT
Organism: Rhincodon typus; assembly: GCF_021869965.1. Taxonomy (NCBI): domain Eukaryota; kingdom Metazoa; phylum Chordata; class Chondrichthyes; order Orectolobiformes; family Rhincodontidae; genus Rhincodon; species Rhincodon typus. Next base: position 7,405,484 of record NC_063376.1, read on the forward strand.
CCTAACTCATGCAGCCATTGATTGGCGGGCCAAGGAAATCGACATAAATTGTACCCAGAGCAGTATGGTGGCCCAGTAGTCAGCACCTTTGCCCAACAGCGCTAGGGATCCGAGTTCGATTCCATCACTTGGTGACTGTGTGGAGTTTGCATGTTCTGCCCGTGTCTGTGTGTGTTTCCTCCAGGGGTTCCGTTTTCCTCTTACAGTCAAAGATATGCAGTCTAGGTGGATTGTCCGTTGTGTTCAGGGATGTATAGAGTAGGTGGGTTATAGGGGGATGGGTCTGGGTGGGATGCTCTGAGGGTCGGTGTGGATTTGTTGGGCCGAAGGGCCTGTTTCCACACTGTAGGGATTGTATGACAGCAAACGTAAAGGTTCTTTTGTGAGACTTGAGGTTATGCTGGGCGTTTCTCAAACCTCCTCCTCCTCATGGCAGCGAGGGCACCTCTTGTGTTCCCCAGGCGGCTGGGATCAAAATGACATTGCACGTGCTCTGAATAGTCGCGCCAACGCGCATGCGCAAATCCCGCTTCGTGGTGAAAATGATAGGGAAGTTTCTGCACTGGGGAGGATGCTGGGTAACAGATCTACCATTGCTAGACTCCAACCGGAATTGCTGGAGACATCTCAGCAGTTCTGGCAGCACACGTGCAGAGAGAAAACAGGCTTAATGTTTCAAGTCCAATCACCTGTCTTCAGAACTGTTGGTAGCAAGGAAACAATGGCATGCATGCAGAAGACAGGACAACGTTGATGGAGATGGGAGGGGGGGAGCAGCCAGCAGAAATGGTGTATGCGATAGGTGGAGACAGAGGCCACAGAGAGCGAAATGAATTTTATGATTATGAACAAGAAGAAGGATTAGAATGGAAATCCTGTCAGAGAGTGGAGCAAAACTTCAAGGTAGGCACACAAGGGAGAGATGTCACAGTGAGTTAAACACTAAAATGAAACAAACTAAAATGAAACGGATGCTGGAAATTTGAAATAAAAACAAAAAAAAAAGTTGGAGAAATTGCTGCCAATGCCAGGCAAAACTGGAAAATTATTTTCCTGAGATCCCATCGAACTTTCAATTCCAAAACCACAAGCAAAAAATCCTCCAAGGAAAACAATGGCGGTCCAGTTGCCAGCAGTGATTAATACTGTTCAGATCCATCGATCCCTGAAGTCACAAGGGTTCTGAAGAAAAACCGAAGCGTTAACACTGCCAGATCTTCTGATTTTCTCCAGAAAGTTCTGTTTTTGTTCCTTGATGGTGTAACTGGGCGTTTTTCCCCTGCAAATGGAGTATTCAGATCTCTCAAACAGAATTACAGAATTGTTATGGTGCAGAAGCAGGCCATTTTGTCCATCTTGTTCACACTGGTTCTCTTTAACAGCCCCGTTTTTCCAAATGAGCAACCTTAGCATCAGAGATATCTACGGCACAGAAAATGGCCCTTCAGCCCATCACATACATGCCAGGCAAAACCAACGTCCTAACTATTCTAATTCCATTTTCCAGCACTTTACCATAGCTTTCTATGCCTTGACATTGCAAGTGCACATCTAAATAGTTTTTGAACGTTATGAAGGGTTTCAGCTTCAACCACCTTTAACAGGCAGTGAGTTCCAGTTTCCCATCACACTCTGGGTGATTCCGTTTCTTCATGTTTCTGCAAAAGTTGATTAATTTTAGAATTGTTATGGTGCAGAAAGAGACCATTCAGCCCATCTTATCTTTACTGGTTGCCTGAACATTTTAACTTCGTGCCAATCTCTCGCCTGTGTCTTGTACCCTGAACTTTGTTTCTGTTTAAGTAATCTCCAATGCTCCCTCGAATCTTCAGTTGAACCTGCCAACACCACACATCCAGGCAGGACATTCCGTATCCTAAAGTACTCCTTAGGTATCAAAAGATTTGCATCAGCCCATCTTTTCTTCTTTAGCACAACACTTTACATCTATGTTGGAGTTACTGCGACGACACTGTGGCTGTAGGAAGTGTGTTTTAACCTTTTTTTTTGTTTTAAGGATGGGCCTTGCAGAATAGTGGAGTTGCTTCCCAGTCAACAAATAACAGGGCTTTTGCCCCTTATAGCCCGAGACCCTTCTGAGAAGTTTCCTGGTATTCACTTATGACTTCAGTCAGGCACCCATTTTCTAATCCAAAAACTGTTGAGCCAATCAAGGTGAATCTTTCTCAAACAATTTTGCCACATCAAGCTTGGATCCGAACCTTTTTCTGCAATCAGTGGGATCTGAACCAACTGCTTCTAATACACGACAATAACCGAAGTTGAACCTTTAATCTGTAAATGTTTCCCGGTATAGGTTCTTAGTCCACCTGAGGTCTTGCGCAAACTTAAGAGGCACAGCCCAAGTCACCATGAAACGTCATATCACAGTTTCACATTATTCCTTTAAAAAGCTGTCGAAAAAACCTTCTGATCGTCTCAAAGTATTATGTTGAATCTTTATTGTCTTACAGAAAAGGTTTTCTAGATCTTTCTTTCAAGACCACCTTCAAAAAGAAACAATGCAAGTACATGGACACAATATTTTTCATTTCAAGTTTGATGTTCAAATTGGATGCCTTTCAAAAAGGTTATCTCTGTTTTGAGAACAAGCGCAACTATTTTTATCCACAGCATCTTGGCTATAGCAGATTCTTTTTAAATAAATGTGTTTTAAACTTTCAAATGAAATAAGATTTCTGTTTTGAACTTGTGATGATTTACAACGACTTCCTGTTTTAGTCAGATTCTGTTGAATATAAGTGATGCTCTCATTGTACCTTGCCTGGTTACACTTTGTGAGTGTAATGGGGTGGCATGGTGGTTTAGTGTTTAGTACTGCTGCCTCACAGCACCAGGTGCCTGGGTTCAATTCCACCTCAGGCGACTGTCTGCGTGGTGGTTGCACATCCTTCCTGTTTCTGCGTGGGTTTCTTCCAGGTGCACTGGTTTCCTCCTGCACTCCAGGGATGTGCAGGCTAGGTAAATTGGTCATGGTAAATTGCCTATAGTGTACAGGGACATGTAGGTTAAGTGTGTCAGCCATGGGAAATTCAGGTTTAAAGGGAAAGTGTAGGGGAATGGTTCTTGGTGGGATGCTCTTCAGAGGGTCAGTGTGGACTTTTTGGGCTGAATGACCTGTTTGCACATTGTTGGGAATCTGTGATTCTGTGAATGCAAATTTCACAGAGGGGGTCTATAACTTAGGGGAAGGGGACTTGCCGATCTTGTCCTTAAATGTGCCGAACGGTCCTAATCATTTTTCCACCCTTTCCAGCTCCTGAGTGACATTACACACTGGCTTTGCCTCACTCGACAGAGATGAAACAGTTGGGGAAACACCAGCAACTCCATTCACTGTTCACTGTTTTCTCTTTGGCGTGTTTCAATCTTTGTGATATCGAGGGAGAAGTCTATCTCATCATCAACCTAAACATTAACATTTAGCCTGTACAGCTGTGACACAGGAAGTGTGTAGACATCTTCAGGAATTCGATGCTAATGGGGAAACAATGTTGAAAAACGAGTGATTATCGATCTATCCCACTTCAAGCTGAATGAGTTAATTAGCCCATTTATCTGTGTTAAATGAAAATTACATATATTGAATATGTAAATGCTCAGAGCTGATGCAATGGCTTATCCAAAGATCTTCGGCATAATTATGTCAACATCTTCCTCTTCTTCGTGGACAGAAGATAAGGGCCATGTGTCATATGTCCTTTCTGAAAGAAGAAAAAGTATATTTACTTCGTCAGATTTTACGTTCTTCAAATTCTTTGACATCGGATTTCCCAAATTTTAGCCACGTGAATTACCTCTCCAAAGTTCCAACTTTCCTTATATTTCCAGAGATCTGATTCACGCTAACAAACATAGATCATAGAACAGTACATTCAAGTCAAACAAATCTCATTATCTGGCTTAAAGATTCAGTCACAAATTGCAATAATATTTGCAAGACTCTTCCCTTAAACTAAATCCAACTGACGTTGTGTAGCGTTTTGAGGAAAAAGGAAATAAATTATGGTACTTAAAAAAAAAATCCTTCCTTCAATTGGTTTCACATGACTGCAACCAATCCCAAGATGTAAATTTTACCGTGCCCATAAGTGACTAATTCCACATAAATACTCTGTAGCAGGTCGTTTGTTTGATTCATTTGTGGGATGTGACTGTTGCTGGCTAAAACAGCATTTATTGTCCGTCCCTAGTTGCCCTTGAGAAGGTGGTGGTGAGCTGCCTTCGTGAACGCTGCCTTCTACCAGTTCTTCCATTATTAAGCACAGGGGTTAATTGTGGAGGCTCCTCCTCCAGTGAGTTGTTGAATTGCTCACCACCATTCATGGCTGGAATGAGATCTGACCCACCGGTTGTGGGATCTCTTTACCCTGTTTATCACTTGCTGCTTATGCTGTTTGGCAAGTAGTTCTGTTTGGTAGCTTTAGGTTCACACCTGATTTTCTTGTGAACCTGGTGCTGCCCCTGGCATGCCCTCCTGCAATCTCCATTGAACCAGGGTTGATCCCCTAGCTTGATGGTCCTGGTTGAGTGGGGGATATGCCGGGCCATGAGGTTGCAGTTTGTTATGGTTGCAGATCATAAAACCACTGATAATTTCTTGAAGGCGCAATGTGTTAAAGCCGCTGCAGATCTTGAGCTCCACGAAGAAAAACACATGTCAGGACTTAGATCAGATTCATTGGTTGTGGGATCCCTTTGCCCTGTCTATCACTTGATGTTTATCGCTGTTTGGAAAATAGTCCTGCTTGGTAGCTTTATGTTAACACCTAATTTTCTGGTGAACCCTACTGCTGCTGCTGGCATGCCCTCCTGAAATCTCCATTGAACCAGGGTTGATCCCCTGTTTTGATGGTACTGGCTGAGTCGGGGATATGCCACGCCATGAATTTTCAGATTGTTCTGCTTCCAGATGACACAACTACTGATAATTTCTTGAAGGCACGTCAAGTTAAAGCCACTCCAGATCTTGAGCTCCACGGAGAAAAAAACATAAACGATACAAGACTGCACTTTGGCAGCCAACAAATGAAAATACATATGAACCAGATCACGAAGGGGTGGCAGTTAGTTCAGAGACTGAAAACATTTGAGGAATTCACATCCAGACAAAAAAGATTTATTAACTCGATCAAACGCAAAAGCTGGTCTCTCTCTCTCTCGCCTACATAGTTAAAGTAAGATGTATAAATAGATTTACATCCAATGATTTATTTTCCAGAACCAGCAGATATAGTACATCATCATGACATTACACTGACTGCTTGGTTTCCAAAAAGATTACCTATTTATTCAAGTATCAGTCATATCAACCTAGCTTTTTCCATTCAAGTCAGCATGGGTTTAGCACAGCGGTTAACACTGCGGTCTCACAGCACCAGGGACCTGGATTTGATTCTCGCCTTTGGTGACTGTGTGCCGTTTTCACATTCTCCCTATGTCTGAGGGCATTTCGGCTAGGTGCTCTGGTTTTCTCTAACAGTCCAAACATGTGCAGGTTTGATGGATTGGCCATGTTAAATTGCCTGATAGTGTCCAGGGAAGGGCTGGCTTAGATGTGGTAGGCATGGTAAACATAGGGTTATGGAGTGGGTGCGTGGGCCTTGGATGGATAGTAATCCAAGGGTTGGTACAGTGCTGATGTACTGAAGGGGCCTCTATCTGCATTTCAGGGATTATATAAGATCGCCCCATCGGCAATCAATCTCAGACTTGTAGCTGCTGTACCTGGTTAAATTTCAACTGTGCAAAATGTTTGTGACTATGCCCCATTGCTTCACACATCTAATTCATTATCGACAACTCTTTGATGTCGTGTGGACCAGTAGATTCAGTAATTGAGAGATAGCAAGAGCCTATCAGGTTCTGCAGGTGCTGCAGTCAGAGACATCACAGAATGGAGCTGGAGGAACACAGCAAGCCAGGCAGCATAAGAGGAGCAGGAAAGTTGACGACTTGGGTCCAGACACTTCTTCAGAAAGAGGACCCTTACTGAAGAAGGGCTCCAACTGGCAATGACAACTTTCCCGTACCTCTAATGCTAGCTGTCCAGCTGTGTTCCTCTATGTCCATACTGTGTTGTCTCTGAATCACTCATTGCGTTCACTCAGTACCCAGAGACCCCGTGCAGCATCAAAGGTTTCACTGTAGGTGTCTTCCTCTCTCTCTCTCACTGAGCTGAAGCTAATAAAGAGAGCACTTTTATGAGATCACCTTCAACATTTCACCTGCTTATTATTCTGGGCTGTGGTCAATTCAAGGCACCTCTACCAGTACAACTTTCTCCTATTCTGCTGTGGCTGGGCAATGTACTGCGTACCTCCTTTAAATCCCCCACCTCCCAAGACAACATCCAGAAGCTGTTAAGCAGAATTAAGCCTTTGTGCGACAGCCTTGGTTTGCGCTGTGAAATCTATTTTCTGCAGATAGCCCTCCCTGACATTGAGCAGCTCATGAGATATTGTTCCAAATAGCCCCCAAAACATACAGAGCCACAACCTAGATACCTAGCTCTCTTGCAGACAGAATCCATCATGAGAGGACCATTATGGGACATGGAATACTTCCGCAGCCTTCTTGAACTTGAATGATTTGCTCATATCCTGCTTGAAGTTCCTTGAATTGCATTGTACTTTTTTGATTAGGTGCAATGTTAGGATAAAAGCACCTTATGTTTTTTTTTAATATCTGATTGAGATGACTACAAGAAGACGTGCGCTTCAATATGAAGCAAATACATTAACTTAATCCACTTACTGCAAAGTAGCGACACATGCAATTCAATGAGTGAATCTGCTGGCTCGTATAAAGAATCAAATGATTCCCACGTAGTTTTCTATCTCTTGGAGACCTTGGCGAAGATATCACTTGTATCTATGTCAGATTACGTGGCACTGGTCTTGCGAACCCTAGCCTGATGGTGAGGGGTGTCATGACTGCAGCAAAGTACCTGTTGTTAATACTATTCACAATCTAAGATTTTGTGCTGAATCTCCATTTCTTGATGACGACAACACTTTTCTATCCTTTAAAATAGGCTGAGAAACAAAACCAGTTGGCCCCGTGTAACTGCAAAATTGGACTATTCTCACAGACAATTCAATGCCATGAGCAATTAATTCTTAAACAATCCTTAATAATCTCGTTTGAAGATGTCATTTTCAAGCCAAACATCACAACTCCCTTCAAGACACTCGCCATCCTGACTTGGAAATACATTGCAGAACCTTCAGTATTTATGGAACAAAATCCTACAACTCCCTGCCTGACTGCCTTGTTTGGGAGCCCCTGCAACACACAGACGACAATGGTGAAAGAAGGCAGTTCACCGCCACTTGTCAAGGGGCATCTGGGGTTCAGCAATAATTGCTGGACCAGAGAGTGAGAGTGACACCATGTCCAAGCGATGAAGAAAACAAAAGGATCAACATGGTGCTCAGTTACGAGTGGTGTACCACAAGGATCTGTTCTGAGTACTCTTTTTGTGATTTTTGAAAATGATTTGGATATAGGAGTGGAGGGGTGGATTAGTAAGTTCGAGGACGATACAAAGGTGGGTCGAGTTGTGTATAGTGCAGAGGGCTATTCTAGGTTACAAAGGGACATTGATAGGATGCAGAGCTGGGCAGAGAAGTGGCAGATGGAGTTTAACCGTGAAAAGTATGAGGTGATTCATTTTGGAAGGACAAACTTGAAAGCAGAATACAGGGTTAACAGAAAGACTCTTGGCAGCGTGGAGGAGCAGAGGGATCTTGGGGTTCATGTCCACAGTTCCCTGAAAGCTGCCACCCAGGTGGATAGAGCTGTTAAGAAAGCGTATGGTGTGTTAGCTTTCATTAATAGAAGGATTGAGTTCAGGAGCCATGAAGTTTTGCTCCAGCTTTACAAAACCCTGGTTCGGCCACATATGGAGTATTGTGCCCAGTTCTGGTCGCCTCATTACAGGAAAGATGTGGAAGCGTTGGAAAAGGTACAGAGTAGATTTACCATGATGTTGCCTGGAATGGAGGGAAGGTCTTATGAGGAAAGGTTGAGAGAGCTAGGGTTTTTCTCTATTGAACAATGAAGGATGAGAGGTGACTTGATAGAGGTGTACAAGATGATCAGAAGTATAGATAGAGTGGATAGCCAGAGACTTTTTTCCTAGGGTGGAGATAGCTATTACAAGAGGGCATAGTTTTAAAGTGAGTGGAGGTAGATAAGGGGAGACGTCAGAGATAGGTTCTTTACTCAGAGAGCGGTGGAGGTGTGATATGCATTGCCAGAGAGGGTAGTGGAGTTGGCCTCATTAGGGGCATTTAAGCTGCTATTAGATAGGCATATGGATGATAATATAAGGTGGGGGTGGAGGTTAGATAGACCTTAGGTTTAGGGTAAAAGTTCGGCACAACATCGTGGACTGAAGGGACTATACTGTTCTATGTTCTATGTTCTATTCGAGAGAATGAAAGTATTCGAAACGATGAAAGAAAAAAGGGAGATAAATAGAGAGCCACAGAGAGAGGAAGAGATTGACAGATCAAACAGGGCAATTGAAGACAATGAAAAGTCATGGAACATAAGAAAGTGAATGGGAAAGGGAGGACGTTAGAACTGCTGGGTTGAAATGACAAACAGTTCTGGTTCCCTAATGACCTTCGAGGTGGGATATCGGATCCCCTTTCCCAGTTAGGACACCAACCACAATGATGAAAACACAAAAAACATTTACTACAAAGCCAGGCTCCGAATCGGAATTTAACGTTCACCAAATCCCACAGTGGGATCTAAACCCTTGACCTCAAGCTGAACTGCGTCCTTCTGGTCAACTAATATTGATAATGGGCCAGAGAACCTAACATAACAGCTAATGTTTTGGAAGTTTATTTTCTTGTCTTCTATTTTGAAAGAAACAAACACAGTAATATTCAATTTTTAACAGACCGCTGGCAAGTTCTGTCTGATGGCACAGTGATGATGTCACTGGGCCAGGAATGCAGAACAGATTAATATTTTACAGAGACAGGTTCAATTCCTATCCAATGCAGATGCCAAAATTTAAATGAGCAAAAGCTGGAGTCATAATGCTAACTGCATGGAGCCCATGTCACCATTGACATAAAATACCATCTGGTTCACAAATGCCCTTTAGGAAAAGAAATACACCGTCTTTACCCAGCCTGGCCTCAACGTGACTTCAGAACAACAGTAATGTGTTGAATCTTATCTTCCCTCTGAAATGACCCAAACGAGTCGATCAGTTGTCTCATTCCCAGTGCAAATATGGTACGGCCAAAACCTCATCCCTGACAGTGACTCTTACATCTCACAACTAAAATAAGCCATTGTTCAATTGCAGCCTTGCCATTGACTGAATTTCAAGTCACTTTTTTCTGGATTTTTTGACACAGAGGTGTTGGGATTATTGGCCACCCTGTGCAAATGAGAGCAAATTTTAATAAAAGTTGTTTGAATAAGTTCACAGAATCATACAATATAAAGGGAAGCTATTCAACATACTGAGTCCGTACTGGCTCTCTGGTAAGTAATCCAGTCAGCCTTAATGACCCACTCGATACCTATAGCCTGTCCAGATTAATTCCTTCAAGTCTCTGTGCAAGATCTTTAAAATCGTTTCGATACTGCTGCTTCATTTAACTATGGAGCCAACAAGCTCGATTTATTACCATTTATCACCCTACACTCTCAAAACTTCTACAGAACCTTAAATCAGTGTTCACTTGTTCCTTATACAATTTGCCAGTGAGAATGGATATTGTTTATCTACTCTCATAATATTGCACAGCGAGTTCCAGTCTCTGCTCGAGGTACTTCGTTTGAAGATAGACAATTGCAACCACGTCAAACGAACTTTGCAGTTAAAATTTCTCACTGCTGGAACGAAGCCAGTCAACAAAATTAAGCATGCAGGTGCAGCCAGCGGTGAAGATGACAAATGGGATGTTGGCCTTCAGAGCAAAAAGATTGGAGTACAGGATTAGGGATGTCTTGCTGGAACTGTACAGGGCCTTGATGAGACAACTCTTTGAGTATCTTGTGCCGTTTTAGTCTCCCTGTCTGAGAAATGATATTCTGGCTATGGAGACTGTGCGATGATAGGTTACCAGACTTATTCCTGGTGTGAAAGGACTGATACATGAAAAGAGAATGGATCCGTTAGTGTTACATTCAGCACAGCTGTTTTGATGCGTATTTCATTGAAATTGAAGAAACTCAAACAGGACTAGACAGGGAAAACACAGGGAGGATGTTCTCATGGCCCCCAGAACAAGTGGGTCATATTTCAATGATACAGGCTAGGGAACTTAGGGCTGACACAAGGAAAAGTGTCTTCACACAGAGAGTGGTGACTCTGTGGAATTCTGTGCCACACAAAGCAGTTAAGGTCTCAAAATTGAATATCTCCAAGAAAGAGTTAGAGAAAGATCTTTGGGCCAAAGGGAACCAAGTGCATGGGGGAGAAAGTATGAACAGGGGACTAAGTTCAATGATCAGCCATGATCATTTTGTTTGGTGGAGCAGGCTTGAAGGGCTGAAAAGCCTAATCCTGATTCTGCTTTCTGTTATTTAAGGACTATTAGCATGCAGAACAAGAATGCAGAAAAGCCCAAACCACAGATTCCAGCAACTGTTTCCTCCTTCTCAATGGTGTGAGGGTAGGGGAGAGGGAACACATGACTAAGTTGCAATTAACATTGTTTGTCCCCCTTCAGAATGCTGCAAATGTGGTGTCGATAAAAAATGGAATGTAGCCATTCATGAAGATGTCTCATTTCCCTCAAGCACAATTCGGGATGGAAATTAAATGATCTCCTTGCTCACGTGAATTCATTTTTATGTTGGTAGGCACAATAGATTGGAGTTGAGCTTACAACGCTCATGAACGTACAAACATCCGAATTCAATACAGGAGAATACCATTATCCCCAAGCCTGCTCCACCATTTGTTCAGGTCATGGCTTATTTGTTTGTGATTCAAATTCTGCATTCCCAATTTTCGTTTCATTTCCTTTACTATCAAGAATCTACCTACCTTCACTCTAAAAATATTGAACAACAGACACCCTACCCACAACTAATTTCTGCTGTGAGGTACAATCTTTTGGGAACTCTGCTGTTTGTGATCTTTATAAATGACTTGAATGAGAAAGTGGAAGGGTGGATTAGTAAGTTTGCCGATGACACAAAGGTTGGTGGAGTTGTGGACAGCGTGGAGGGATGTTTTAGGTTGCAACAGGACATGGACAGAATGCAGAGCTGGGCAAAGAAGTGGCAGATGGAATTCAACCCAGATAAGTGTGAGGTCATTTTGAAAGGTTGAATTTGAGTGCAGAATACAGGGTTAATGGCAGGATTCTCGGCAGTGTGGATGAACAGATGGATCTTGGGGTCTACGTCCATAGATCCCTCAAAGTTGCTACCCAAGTTGACAGGGTATTAAAGAAGGCGTATGACGTGTTGGTTTTCATTGGCAGGGGAACTGAGTGTAAGAGCCGTGAGGTTATGCTGCAGCTCTATAAAAATCTGGTTAGACCACACTTCGAATATTGTGTTCAGTTCTGGTCACCTCATTATAGGACAGATGTGGAAGCTTTAGAGAGGGTGCAGAGGAGATTTACCAGAAAGTTGCCTGGACTGGAGGGCAGGTTTTATGAGGAAAGGTTGAGGGAGCTAGGGCTGTTTTTTCATTGGAGCAAAGAAGGATGAGAGGTGACTTGATAGAGGTTTACAAGATGATGAGAGTCATAGATAGAGTGGATAGTCAGAGACTTTTTCCAGGGTGGAAATGACTATTACGAGGAAGCATAATTTTTAAGTGATTGAACAAAGGTATCGGGGAGATGTCAGAGGTAGGTTTTTCACACAGAGAGTGGTGGGTGTGTGGAATGCGCTGCCGGCAGTGATAGTGGAGTCAGATACTTTACAGACTTTTAAGCGACTCTTGGATAGGCACATGGAGGACAGTAAAATGTAGGGTATGCAGAGTAGATTGATCTTAGTAGAATAATGTCAGCACAACATGGTGGGCCGAAGGCCCTGTACTCTGCTGTACTGTTCTATGCTCGATGTTCTTGCACCACCCTCAGCGAAAACTAAAAGTCTCCTCATCTCAGATAATCACAAGTGCTAATTCGAAAACAGCGACACCCCTCGTGACTCCTCAGTCTCCACAGACCCAAAAGAAGAAACATTCGTTCCACAGAAGAAACATTTCGGATCTTACACGATGCGACGCATTCGATCACTGCTCAAAGCCACATCAGAAAACAATATTAGCTCTCATTGATTTCCTGTTGTATTCTGGAGAGAGGGATAGTTCATTTTGGATTTCACATCTTAAGAAAAAGGACTATAGCTAACCACGTGTTGTCTCTGATCGGCGGAGATTTTGATCAGGATCACAGCTGATATTCTGCCTCTTTGGCATTTGCCTGACAATTTCTGAAAGAGCACTGCTCTGAAGAAATTCAGATCTCACAGTAATCCAGTTCAGCTCTAAAGTTGGCTGATAAAGGTAGAAAATGGGGGATATCATTCCAACTTTGGGCAGCCATGTTCGGGAAACAGTCAACTTTTCAGACTAATGATCAATTGTCAGCATTGTATTGGATGTATTCAGACAATTGTCATATCTCTGGTGAAATTCTGAGACCCTTTTCTATTATTACCAAAGCAGAGATGGGCAGCTTTCTCCACGTTTTCCCGGCCTTAGTTGGTATCAGGTCTGAACTCCCATTCGCCCAACTTTGTGTTGGGAGATCCATTCATGAACCGTCCACACAGCAAGACATGCAATGAATAATTTTTTTGGACAAACATGATCAGACTGAAGACTGTGATGCTGATAACTTACTTGTTTCCCCCTGGGCGATTGGCGAAGTTGGAATAAGAAGTGAAAATTTAATTCTCTAGTTTCAAGCTCTTCAAAATGTTACATGATTTAATGATTCTCTTGAAGGGGTATATCATTACATTTTTCAACTCTTTCCCGAATTTATCCTGGATCACAGCATAAATACAAGTGTTGGTGCAGGAGCTGAGAACTTGCAGCATCTTCGCTGTGCGATCTGTGATAAAGTGAGAGTCTGCGTCGGAGTCGTAGTAAAATCGGACATCTGTAATTCGCGCATGAATATTATAGAAAAGCTGGGTTGCCCACAAGAGCACAAAACTGCTCGATATACTGAAGAGCAATGCGATGGACTTCCACCAGTTTTGCATCTCCACATCCTCGTTTTTCTCTCGAATTCTTTGTCCACGGAGACCCCTACAGATTTGACTGCTCACTAAAATACGCCTGACAGTCAGCACATTGAACAGCAAGATCAGAAAGAATGGCACACAAGGGGTTAAAATGTAGCTGGTCATTTCAAGTGCACCCCATGCAGGGGAACTGAAATAACTCAGTTTATGGGTGCAGCCCCATGGAATATTATCAATGAAATATCGTGGCTCAAATGTGAAATACCAGGGTAGAGACTCCAGGCAGCCCAGCACGATCACGGTCCCTAGAAATGCCGCTGCAGTTCTCTGAGTGCAAAATTTTGTTTTCAATCTCTCATTGCAAATGGGCACGAATCGGTCAAAAGTGAATATGACTGTGAGCCAGACAGAAATCACTGTGACTGCTGACCCCAAGGCAGAAAAAGTACTGCACACGGGAGTAATTTTCACGAATGAATGTGGAAAATGAATTGGAACAGTGATCGAAAATATCGCATCAAAGACAACGACAAGGAAATCAGCCACTGCCATTCCAATCAAGTACTGAGTTACGCACTTGGAGAGACCACACTTTCCTCGGGACAGGATCACTAGGGCCAGCAAGTTAACTATGAGGGAAGACATTGAAATAGAAGTAAATATTTTCAGATCTTATCCTGAATCAAAGAACAATGTAACACAAAGTCGGGCAAAAGGTCCAGAATTTATATGCAAGACTGACGTAAAACATGCTTTCCAATAATAACACACTTGAAACACAATTACCAACATAACATTTTGGAATCCATAGCAGAAGCAAATAAAATAAGCAGAGGAGTTTAATACTCCATCATTAAGAATAAATTGAATTTCCTTGAAGGGTGAAGGAGCAGATATAATGGCAGCATTTAATGATTCGAAAAGTTGTTTGTGCAAAATACACTCTGATAAGTATTGACAATTTGATAGCAAAATTATCACCAATTTTCATCAGGAACACTTGCGATAACAGCTTACCAGGAACACCAATGGCTGAAATAAGAGGAAAGAAAACATCTTCTATTTGCCATACAATTAGATATGCCATTTCTGAGATTAGCAATAACTTCAGTTGTTCTGGGTCTCACACTTCTGGTAGGAACTGTGAACTGATCTATTCAAATCGATCCAAAATATATAGAGTGTAAGCTTCCAGTGACGTAGTTACACCTGACATCGCCATTAGTAACACCAACTTGAACAAACACATTATGTCAACAGCTCTGACGTGATTATTATGGTGGGCAAGACACAACCATGCGAAACTTCAGGAGTCAACATTAGTTCCACCATTATGCAATGAAGCTAAAAGTGCATGCTGCAAAGGACTTATCCCATAAATATTGAATGCATTCATTTCGATTTTTTTTCTTCTGTAAACCATGGTCCTTTTTATTTCAGTTAACTTAATTGTTACTGCTCTGGAAGTCATTCAGAATCCAGAAACACAAATTCATTCTGGTTCTGCAGATTCCCAGATAAAGATATAAACTTCATTCTTCTAAGGCATTGGCGTCTGTCTCTCCATTTGAGGTAGTGGGATCCCGTAAGGTAAGTGTTTGACAGCCAGTTGGTGAAGGCAAAGTTTTGAAGTTAATGCTTACGCAGTTTATGATTTACTTGTAAGGTGGAGAATTGCATATGCACATATACCAACCCTGAAACCCAACTCCAATGACAGCACTTGGTGCATTTTGCAATGAGGCAATTAAAACCTTCTTCTCTAACCCCAACCCTAAGGCTAACCATAATCGAAACCACAACCCAACTCTGCACTGAAGCCTATGTTATACAATTAACTTAGAAATGGAGTAGGCTCTTTCTTTCTCTGCCTCTTCATTTTAATATTGGGACTTAATGTTGTCTGACAGGCAAGTTTTTGCCATTTTTTAAAAATTCACTCGTGGGACTTGGGCACCACTAATTGGTTCAAACTTTATCGTCATCCCAAAATGCCAGTTGAGGAGCAGCTGGTGAACTGCTTACATGCACTGCTGCAGACGATGTGCTGTAGATAGACCCACAATATCATAATGAAGGGTAACATGCGATTTAGACCCAGGTACTCTTAAGGGATGATACTCAGTATGGTAACTCAGTTGAATGGTAACACATCAAGGGGCAGTGGATAGTTGTTCTACTATTGGAGGTGGTTGTCCCTTGTCATGTGGTGGAAATATCACTTTCCACCCCTTAGCCTAAGTCTCAATATTGTCAGAATATGTTGCATTTGATGAAGGACTGCTTTGTTTTCTGAGGAGTCGTGATGATGCTGAACATTGTGCAATCATCATCAAGCATCCCAATTCTGACATTATGATCGAGGGAAGGTCATTGATGAAGCAGTTGGAGATGTTTGGGTTTAGAACATTCCCCTGCAGAACTCCTGTGGAGTTGACACTCATTATAAAATCATCAAGTTACAATTTATTTATCTAACTCTAATAGTCAACAAATTATCTATGTAATTAGCAAACCGAATAAACGCCTGCTAACTACTAACAATTCCTGAATAAAGCAAGATTCCAAAGATATGCTGTTTCAATAAACACGAGACCCGCTTATATAGAAAAATGAATTTAGCCTCTCGAAATTAATGCCAGGTTATACGTCTTCTGGAATTTTCTATGATTTCTCTGTCAAGTCTTCTGCCAGGAATGCCTTCTCAGTCAATTCTTCTGTCAGGAATATTAAATAGTTGTGCCATGGGTTCCTTTGTTATTTAGAAGTTGCTTTCTATAAGACAGAGATGAGTCTCTGAGAACCAGCGATTCTCTCTTGAGACCTGGTGGCTGTTAGATCAAGCAGATGGGAATTAGCTCTGTGCTTTGTCCAATTGCCCCCTTCTTTTACAGCTTTGATGACATGTCAAAATTACTTGCAATATGATTGGCCATAAGTTGTCACAACCATCAGATTTAAATTTAATAGGTTTTTGATATCGAAGTGCCTGGTTCAAATTAATTGGCTAAATGCAAAAGCTTGAACAAAAACAAAGTTTCTGGAAAAGCTCAGCAAGTCTGGCAGCATCTGTGAAGGAGAAAACAGAATTAACGTTGACCCTTCCTCAGAAATGCAAAAGCTTGTTGTCTCAGTAAAAAATAACAACCTGCTGCTTGGCCTGCAAACTGTATGGCCTTCTGGTACAAATGTTTCAATTCAGATGCTTTCTGTGTACCTGCAATCTTTCAATCTGCTGCTCACAGATATCCACTTCAAATCTCTCAGCAAAGAAAAAGCAAATGGCCTCTAAAGGGACCATGCAATGCTTCCCCCCGCAACATTTTACAAACACCAAATTGTAACTTCCCGCCTCCCAATTCACAAGTTGTGTTTTTGTCTTGCCCTGTCTGCCTAACTTCGCAACAATATCATTGGAGACATCAATCTCGTCATCAGGCCCAACATGAACTTTCAGTCTATATAGCTGCAACGCCAGAAGTGCACAGACATATTCAGAAATTTGAATACATTGGTAAATAAAGAAATCAATAAGGAAAATATATCCATCCATCCCTCTTCAAGCAGAATGGGATAATTAGTCCATGTATCAATGAAAATTATATATATTGAATACCAATATTCTCTGAGCTGATGCAATAGTTTGTACATGTCTCTTGGAAATAATCGTTTCAAAACCTCCCTCTTCCTCTTAGGCAGGAGATGAGGGCCATGTGTTATATTTCCTTTGTGAGAAAAGGAAAAGTCTATTTCCTTTTTAGATTTTACCTTTTCCAAACCCTTTGACATCGGTTTTCACAGATTTAAGCAGAATAAATTACCATCCAAAATTCCAATTTTACTTATCTTTCCAGAGATCTAATTCAAACGAACAAACATTCATTGAAAATACAAAATAGAACAATTCATTCAAGACAAGCAAATTGTATTATCTGGAATTAAAGATTCACTCACACTTTCCAATAATATTTAGACGGTTGCTCTGGCCAGAAAATGAAATTCCAAAGACAATGATTCAAAAATTGTGAAATTTATCTATTACCCAGGACTCTTGCCTAAAACTAAATACAATACACATTGTTCGGCTTTTCTTGGTAAGAGGAAATAATACCTGGCATTTAACTTAATTTCCATACTTCAATTGGTTTCACACATCTGCAATCAATTCAAGGAGGAATATTTTACCAAGTCTTGAACAAACTAATTTCAAATAAATATTCTGTCGTGGGTTTTCAAAAAAATCTTCATTCATGGGATGTGCATGTCAATAGCTTGAGCAGCATTTATTGTCCTTCTTGTAGTTGCGCTTGCGAAGGGGGTTGACTCACTCCCTACGTGAAGACATTTTTTTTCTTCCATCAATGAGGATTGGGACATTTGTGGAGACTCCTCCTCCAGTGAGTTGTTGAATTGCCCACAACCATTCAGGCTTGGACATGGCAGGAGTTAGATTTGTTCCGTTAGTTGTGGCGTTGTCTAGTCCTATCCATCACTACTGTGTATGTGGTTTTTCAACTAGTCTTGTTTGGTAGCTTCACCAGGTTGACACCCGAATTCCAGATATTCTCCTGGCATGCCGTCCTGTGCTCTCTATTGAACCAGGGGTGATCCCCTTGTTTGATGGGAATGGCTGAGTGGGAGATATGTCAGGCCATGAGTTTGCGGATTGAACTGGTTACAGATAGGCACTAATAGTTCCTTAAGGATTGAATTCAAATTACCTCCTTGCCATGGTAAGATTGAGGGCCCGAGTCTCTGGAACGAATGTCCATTCACAGTGCCACAAAAGCGCTACATCTCCTTCAGTATGGATTGGTCATCAAACATGTATTCTAATCTCATTTAGCAGCACTTGGTCTGAAACTGTGGATGTTATTTCATTTCCAATTCTCTTTGAAGTCCTTTTTAGATGACTTAAGGCGTTACTCTGCTACCAGCTGTTTAGACAATGAGTTGCACATACCCACAACCTCTCAGTGAAAACAGTTTTATGCAAATTTTCTAAATTTTCTGCTCGTTATTTTAAATTTATTCCTCCAGGTTACTGAACCCTATACTAAAGGGAAATCTCCATGTCAAACTCATAGACTCCTTTGTTATTTTGTACACCCAAATTAGAACCCGTCAGCCTTCTCTGCTCGAAGGAAAACTGTGGACTGACACAGTTAATGAAAAGGCCCTGAAGAATGTTGTCGAATAGCGAGACCGAAGATTGCAGGTACGTTGCTTTTTAAAAGTTGCAACAAAGTTGACAGAGTGGTAAAGAAGACATTTGGCACACTTGCCTTCATTGCTCAGACCATTGCATATAGGAATTGGGATGTCATGTTGCGATTGTACAGGACATTAGTGATGCCGCTTTTAGAGCACTGTGTACAGTTCTGGTCACCCTAGTATGGGAAGGATAGGCTTAAAATTGGAGAGCTTGTAAAAAAGTTTCACAGGGATGTCGCAAGGACTAGATGGTTTGAGTTATAAGGAGAGGCTGGCGAGTCTTGGAACTTTTTTTCCTGGAAATAAAAAGGTTGAGGGGTGACGTCATATAGGGTTATAAAATCATGAGGAACGTAGGTAAGGTGAACGGCAATGGTCTTTTCCATGGAGTAGTATAGTTCAAAACTATAAGCTATTTGTTTAAAGAAAGAGAGTGGATTATTTTCAAAGAGACCTGAGGGACATCTGTTTCACACAGAGGGTGGTGGGTATTTGGAATAATCTGCCAGAGGATGTGGTAGAGGCAGGTATAGTTACAACATTGAAAAGACATTTGTACAGATACATGAACAGGAAAGATTCAGAGGGCTATTGGCCAAGTGCAGACAAATAGGACTCGTTTATCTTGGGAAATGTGGTTGGTATGTATGCTTGGAGTGAATAGTCTATTTCTGTGCCGTATGACTTGACGACTGCATGAGCTAGCAACTCTGGAATGGCCCATCATATCATGTCATCCATCATTATTGCTTACCGAGGAGATACTGAGTACAATTCCTGACACTTTCCTTTCACATACGTGCTGGCAGTTGTAGCTTGGGTTGTACTCAATGTAAATTCTCCACGACATTTACCTGGAAAATGTGCCAATTGTAGTCATGCATAGATTTCAAATATTAAATGCTGTATATCTTTCAAATAATGCATTTCATTCTGCGTTTTACTGCATAATGTTTTTCTGACTATCTGGTTTAACATTTAATTCATGATGTGAATGCCAACATCCTGGTAAACTCTGTAAAATCTGAGTGACCCATTCTGAGGAAGGTGCACTCGATTCAAAATGGTAACTCTGATGTCTCTCCACAGATGCTGCCTGATCTGTTGAGCTTTTACAACAATATCTATTTTTTTGTCCTGGTGAGCCCTCACTGATAGCTCTTCAGTCTGACTGGGTTAATGAGGTGGATGAGTGGTTGTCCCAGTCACATGGATCAGGGGCTTGGTTCTTCAACATAAGAACACGTTTAGCTCAAATCACATTCACATTCATTTGTCACAGCAGGATCTAAACCACTGACCTAAAATTTACCACAGTCATCCCAGTCAACTAACATTGCTAATGGGCCAAAGCATTTAACATCACAGCTAATGTTTTGGAAGTTTATTTTCTTGCCTTCTATTCAGAAAAATAGAAACTAATATGCAATTCTTAATCCGCAAGTTCTGCCTGGTGGAACAGTGATAATGTTAGTGAGCTTGGAATGAAAATGTAGAAACAGAGAAAATAGGAGCAGAAGGAGGTTATTCGGCCCATCAAGACTGCTCCGCCTTCATCATGATCATGGCTGATGGTCTGTACATGCTTTCATACCATGACCTTTGATCCCATTAGCAACAAGTGCTATAACGTGTCAGCTCTTGAATACGTTAATGCAGAACAGCCAAACATTTTGCAGAGATACGCTCAAATTCAATCCAATGCAGCTTGTAAAATTTGAATTTAATAAAATCTGGAATCAAAAATCAAGTTTCATGGTGCCCATATAACCATTGGCTTGAAACCCCATCAGGTTCACTTATAAACTTTAGGAAAGGAAAAGTGCCATATTTACCAGGTCTGGCCAACTCATGACTCCAGCCAAACAGTGATGTGCTTGAATCTTATCCGCCTTCCGGCTAGAGGGAACCTTTCAGGTTGTCTCATACATAGGGTAATTAAGGATGTGTAATAAATGTTGGCCGATTCAGTGACACTGACGTCACATGAATAAAATAAACCTCTGATTAAACTTGTTGAAGTGGGGTCTTGCCATTGACTGAATTTCAGTTTGGGTCATCTGGATTTTTGTTGGAGATGGAGGTGTTGTGGTGCTCTGCTGTCCTGTGTATGTGAACTCAACTTTTATTGAAGGTGTTGAGGTCATAGAGTAATTATAATGTAGCAGGAGGCAAATTCCTGCAGAAAATCTTTAACAAGTGGCTTCCTGATTGCTGCTTTTAACATCCATGTGAGTAACAAACTCATAACCACTCACCACTTGACGCCCTCCCCACAACTCTTCCTCAAAACCTAAAGTCTGTATCCAATTAGCCGTTACACTGTCTGCTAATGAGAACGGGTGTTGTTTATCTGACCTCATCATCTTGCACAATGCTTTCCAATCTCTGCTCGAGCATTTTCGTTTCAAGATAAACAATTACAACTGTTCTGAGGAAGGGTCACCGGACCCGAAATGTTAGCTCTGTATTTTCCTTCACAAAGGCTGCCAGGCCTGCTGAGCTTTTCCAGCAACTTTGTTTTTGTTGCAATTGTACATTGCTTAGGTGATACCATTGCGTGAGTATCCTGTGCAGTTTTAGTCTCCTTATCTGAGAAATGGTGTTCTGGTTACGGAGAGTGTGCAACGATAGTTTACTAGACTGATTCCAGGTGTGGAAGGACTGATGCATGAAATGAGATTAGATCTGTTCGGATTATTTTCACCATAGTTTACAAGAATGTTTCGATGTGTATTCCATTGAAACTGAAGAAATTCAAACAGGACTAGACAGGGCAATCACAAGGAGGATGCTCTGATGATGGGCCCTCCAGAACAAGGGGGTCACAGTTGAATTATATGGGAGAGGGAACTTAGGGCTGACATGAGAAGTAATGCCTTCACACAGAGAGTGGTGAGCCTGTAGTATTCTCTGCCACTCAAGGCAAGTGAGGTCTCAACATTGAATATCTTCAAGAAGGAGTGAGATATAGTCCTTTGGGCTAAAGAGAACAAAGTGTATTGGGGAGACAATGGGCACAGTGGACTATGTTCAATGATCAGTCATGATCATGTTATTTGGCAGAGGGGGCTCAAAGGTCTGAAAAGCCGAATCCTTCTTCTGTTATCTATTATTTAAGGACAAATAGCATGCAGAGCAAGAATGGTAGAACAATTCAAACCACAGATTCCAGACCTGGTTTCCTCCTTCTCAACGGTGTGAGTTTGGGGGAGAGGGAACACATGACTAAGACGCAATTAAAATGGTTTGTCATAATGCTGTATATGTGGTGTCCATATATGGACTGTAGCTATTCAAGAAAATGTCTCCTTTCTCTCAACCACAAATCAGGATGGAATTTAAATGATCTTATTGCTATAACTGCTCACGTGAATTCATTAAGATGTGGGTGGGCACCACGAATTGGAGTTGAGCTAACAACATTTATGAACGTACAACATACGAAGTCAAAACAGAAGTGTATCGTTATCCCCAAGCCTGTTCCGACATTTGATCAGATCATGGCTTATTTGTTTGTATTTCAAATTACGCATTCCCAATTTTCCTTTCATTACCATTACTATCATGAATCTCTTTCCTCTAAAAATATTCAATAACAGACATCCAAACAATCTTGCACAACCTTCAGAGAAAACAAAAATTCTCCTCATCTCACATCAGGGCAAGTTGTAATTCTAAAACAGTAGCACCCCATGACCCCTCAGAATCCACAAACCCAAATGAGGAAACATTTTTTTCCAAGTGCGGTTAAAACTGTTTAGGATCTTGCATGCTTTGATGCATTTTATCTCTGCTCAGCGCCACATCAGAAAATAATACTAGGGAAAATTTATTTCCTGTTCTATTCAGGAGAGAGGGAGGGGAGATTTTGGATTTCTCACCTTCAGAACAAGGACTACAGTTAACCACGTGTTCTCTCTGATCTGCAGAGAGATTGATCAGGATCAAAGCTGTTATTCTGCCTCTTTGCAATTTGCCTGACAATTCCTGAAATGGCACTGCTCTGAATAAGTTCTGATCTAACAGTAATCCAGTTCAGCTGTCAAGACGGCTGATAAAGGTAGAAAAAATGGGAAATATTTCCGATTTTTGGCAGGAACGTTCGGGAAAGAGTCAACTTTTCAGAGTGATGCTCAATTGTCAGCATTTTATTACACATTCAGGCAATCGTCGTATCTTTGTTGATATTCGCAGTCCCTTAAATTCTAATCCCACAACAGAGATGGTCAGTTTTCTCCACAGTTTTCTATGCTCTTAGTTGGCATTTGTCTGAACTCTCATTTGCCCATTTTTGCTTTTGGACATCGATTCATGAAGTGTCCACACAGCAAGTGTTGTAATAAATCGATTTTTTCGTCAAACATAATCAGACTGGACACTGTGAAGGTGATAACTTAATATTTTACCCCGTGGCAATTGTAGGTTTTGGAATAGGAAGTGAAATTTAGTTCACCTGTTTCAAACTCTTCAATCTACTCCATAATTTAATGATAACAAGGTGTAGAGCTGGATGAACACAGCAGGCCAGGCAGCATCAGAGGAGCAGGAAAGCTGACATTTCGGGTCTGGACCCTTCTTCAGAAATGGGGGAGGGGAAGGGGGCTCTGAAATAAATAGAGAGAGGGGAAGGCGATGATAGAAGGTGGATAGATGAGCAGGTAGGTGGAGAGAAGACAGACAGGTCAAGGAGGCGGGCATGAAGC
This sequence comes from Rhincodon typus, assembly GCF_021869965.1. Taxonomy (NCBI): domain Eukaryota; kingdom Metazoa; phylum Chordata; class Chondrichthyes; order Orectolobiformes; family Rhincodontidae; genus Rhincodon; species Rhincodon typus. Next base: position 7,428,628 of record NC_063376.1, read on the forward strand.
CAGTAAAGGTGAATGTAGGTAGGGAGTTGGGATGAGGGTTGGTCAGTGAGGAGGGAGAAGCGGATAAATGGGAGAAAAGACGGACCACAATGACTGCTACATAGAGAACATTCCGATCCTCCAAAAACGTTTTTCTCTGCGACTCCTCAAGCACACACTCGCAGCAATGCGCCGGCTTCTCCTAACCATACAATCAAGCCTACCCCAGCTCAGAGCCCGCCTCTCCCAGACCTGCAAAGGACCTCTCCTGTTTTTCATCATTCTTCGCAGGATCAACAACCTCAACTCACGTTTCTACTTCCCCTTGTTGCTTCCACTCAACCCCACCCAAATCCCCAACCCTGCCCAGGACCTTCCCCACAATGTTCCCGCAACCATTGTCCATGTGGCCAATTCGAGGCACCCGCGGACGATGTCACATCTGCCGACGCCCGGCACGCCACTTCGGGTATGGCTAGCGCCATCCACATCGTTGATACTGCCGCCTCCGCTGCCCAGACCGAAAGCACTACCGATGTCAAGGACGCACCTGCCGACGCCGACACCGCTGCCAACATTGAGGACTCACCTGCCGGCGCCGCCTTGCCCACCACCAATGCCGAAGCCACTCCGCCCACCGCCCCCACAGCCAGCTGCTCCAAAGTAAACACGAGCCTTCAGCCCTGCCAGGTCTTTACCATCCGCCCAGACCTCCCCCTCACTGAGGATGAACGGTCAGTCCCCAGTAAAGGACTCACCTTTATCCCCCTCCACTCAAATATCAATGAATACCACTCACACCTGGACAACTAACAGTTTCCCGCCGCCTCTGCCTCCGTGCTTATTTCTTTAATCGTGAGCTTTAATCTACTGAACTTTTCTCCAGCCTCCAACACACACCTTCCTCCTGGACACCACCACAAGGCTTCCTACCCTCCCTTGACCTCTTCATTTCCAACTGCCATCGCGACATCAATCACCTCAAACTCTCCACCCCCTCTCAGTCACTCCAACCTCTTCCCCCACAGAACGTAAAGCCCTCTGTTTCCTCCGCTCCAACCCCTAACCTCACTATAAAACCCGTGGACAAGAGAGGCGCAGTTGTAGTATGGCGCACTGACCTCTACACGGCCAAGGCCAGGTGTCAACTCTCCGACACCTCCTCCTACCGCCCCTTTGATCATGACCACATTCCTGACCACCAAACCATCATCTCCCAGACCATCCATAACCTCATTACCTCAGGTGACCTCCCACCCACACCTCCAGCCTCATCGTTCCCCAACCTCGCATCACCCGTTTCTATCTCCTTCCCAGAATCCACAAACCCAACTGTCCTGGTCAACCCATTGTCTCTGCCTGCTCCTGCCCCACTGAACTTATCACCACTTATTTTGACTCCATTTTCTCTCCCCCAGTCCAGGAACTCCCCACCTACATCCGTGACACGACCCACGTCCTCCACCTCCTCCAAAACTTCCAATTCCCTGGTCCTCAACACCTCATCTTTACAATAGACGTCCAGTCCCTATATACTTGCATTCCCCATGAAGATGGCCTAAAAGCTCTCCGCTTCTTCCTCTCCCGCAGGCCCAACCAGTCCCCCTCCACTGACACCCTTATCCGCTTAACCAAACTCGTCCTTACCGTTAACAACTTCTCCTTCAACTCCTCCCACTTCTGACAGATGAAAGGAGTGGCCATGGGTACCCGCATGGGCTCAAGCTTTGCCTGCCTCTTTGTAGGTTAAGTGGAACAGTCCCTCTTCCACAGCTACAATGGCCCCATCCTCCACCTCTTCCTCCGTTATATCGATGACTGTATGGGCGCCGCCTCGTGCTCCCATGAGGAGCCCGAACAGTTCATCCACTTTACTGATACCTTCCGCCCCAACCTTAAGTTCACCGGGACCATTTCTGATAGCTGTCTCTCCTTTCTGGACCTCTCTGTCTCTATCTCTGGTAACCACCTGGAAACTGATATCTATTTCAAGCCCACTGACTCCAACAGCTACTTGGAATACACCTCCTCTCACCCACCTTCGTGCAAGAATGCCATCCCCTATTCCCAATTCTTTCGCCTCCACTACATCTATTCCCAAGATTAGGCATTCCACTCCCAGACATCCAGATGTCCTCATTTTTCAAGGAGCTCATTTCCCCTCCACTGTGGTCGAAAACGCCCTCTAGTGCATTGCTCGTGTTTCCTACACCTCAGCCATCACACCCTCTCCCCGCATTAACAACAAAGACAGAATTCCCCTTGTCCTCATGTATCACCCCATCAACCTCCGGATTCAATGCATCATTCTCCGCCACTTCTGCCACCTGAAATCTGACCCCACTACCAAGGAAAACAATTGGAGGCTTAGAGACCGCTTTGTGGAACACCTACACTCAGTTCTTGACAAACAGTCGCAAACCACTTCAACTCCCCCTCCCACTCCTTGGACGACATGCCTATCCTGGGCCTCCTCCAGTGCCACAACGATGCCACCGGAAGGTTGCAGGAACAGCATCTCATATTCCACTTGGGAACCCCTGCAGCCCAATGGTCTCAATGTGGACATCACAAGCTTCAAAATCTCCCCTCCCCCGAACTCATCCCAAGACCAGCGCACCTCGTCCCCGCCTCCTTAACCTGTCCATCTTTCCTCCCACCTATCCGCTCCTCCCAACCTCACTGACCAACCCCCACCCCCACTTCCTACAGTAGCCTCATCCCAGCCTCCTTGAGCTGTCCGTCTTCCCTCCCATCTACCTGCCCCTCCCTCCTCACTGATCAACCCCCATCCTAACTCCCTACCTACACTCACCTTTACTGGCTTCATCCCCACCTCCTTCACCTGTCTTTCTCCACCTATCTGCTCCTGTATCCAAATTCTATCATCGCCTCCCACTCTCTCTATTTATTTCAGAGCCCCCTTCCCCTCCCCCATTTCTGAAGAAGGGTCCAGACCTGAAACATCAGCTTTCCTGCTCCTCTGATGCTGCCTGGCCTGCTGTGTTCATTCCGCTCTACACCCTGTTATCACAGACTCCACCATCGGCAGTTCCGACTAACTCCATAATTTAGTGATTTGCTTGAAGGGGTATGTCATTCTTCAGCTCTTTCCTGAATTTAGCCTGGTGTGCAGCATGAAAACACGTGTTGGTGCAGGAGCTGAGCACTTGCAGCATCTTCGCTGTGCAATCTGTGCTAAAGCAAGGGTCTGTGTAGGAGTCGTAAAATCGTATATCTCTAATTTGTGCATAAATATTGTACACAACCTTGGTCACTCACAAGAGAACAAAACTGCCAGATATACTGAAAAACAAAGTGATGTACTTCCACTGGTTTTCTCTCTCCACATCCTTGTGTTTCTCTCCACTTCTTTTACCACAGAGACCCCGACGGATTTGACTGCTCACTAAAATACGCCTGACAGTCAGCACATTGAGCAGCAAGATCAGAAAGAGTGGCACAGAAGGAGTTAAGATATAATTAAACATTTGAAATGCAGCCCATGCAGGGGAACTGAAATAACACGAATTCTGAATGCAACCCCATGGAGTATTATCAATGATGTATCGTGGCTCATATATAAAATACCACGGTAGAGACTCCAGGTAGACCAGCACGGTCACAGTGCCTAGAAATGCTGCTGCAGTTCTCTCAGTACAAAATATTGTCTTCAATCTCTCATAACAAGTGTGAATGTGACTGTGAGCCAGACACAAATCACTGTGGCTGCTGACCCCAGGGCAGAAAAAACACTACACATGGGAGTAAGTCTCACGGATGAATTAGGGGTAAATAAATTGGAACAGTGATCCACATTATGGCATCGAAGACAATGACAAGGAGATCAGCCACTGCAATTCCAATCAAGTAATGAGTGATACACTTGGAGAGACCACACTTTCCTTAGGACAGGATCATTATTGCCACCAAGTTAACTAGGATGCAAGACACTCAAATACAAGTAAATATTTACAGATCATGTCCTGAATCAAAGAACAATGTGACTGAGATAACAATGTGTAGAGCTGGATGAACACAGCAGGCCAAGCAGCATCAGAGGAGCAGGAAGGCTGACGTTTTGGGCCTAGACCCTTCTTCAGAAATCTGAAGAAG
>NC_063376.1:7433122-7510296 GCF_021869965.1 Rhincodon typus
TTTTCTGAAGAAGGGTCTAGGCCCAAAACGTCAGCCTTCCTGCTCCTCTGATTCTGCTTGGCCTGCTGTGTTCATCCAGCTCTGCACCTTGTTACCTCAGATTCTCCAGCATCTGCAGTTCCTACTATCTCTGAAAAGATGTGACTGAACCTAAGACAAAATGTCCAGCTTTGATGCTGCATGACAGGTCTAAACTTAATTATTGCACGATTCCCGATAATTACATACTTGAAACACAACTGCCAACACAATATTTTGGAATCCATAGCAAATGTAAATAAAGTAAGCGAAGGAGGTTTATCGTCAGTCATTAAGGGTAAAATGATTTTCCTTGAAGAGTGAAGGAGCAAATATAATGGCAGCATTTAATGAATAGAAAAGGTGTTTGTGCAAAATACACAGTGATAAGTAATGACAATTAAACAGCAAAGTTATCACCAGTTTGTCACAGGGAACTTTCGATAATAGCTTACCAGGAACACCAATGGCTGAAATACATCTTCTATTTGACATACAATTAGATATGCTATTTCTGAGATTAGCAACAACTTCAGTTGTTCTGGGTTTCATACTTCTGGCAGGAAGTGTGAAATGATCCATTCCAATTGCCCCTGATTTACATAGAGGGCAAGCCACCAGTGATACCGTTACACCTGACATCGCTATTAGTAACACCAACTTGAACAAATAAATTGCATCAAACTCTAACGTGATTACTGTGTTGGGCAAAAAAAAATCCATCTCAAAATTCAGAAGTCAACATAAGTTCATTGTGTAATGAAGCTAAAAGTGCATGCAGAAAAGACTGATCCTATAAATAATGAATAACTTCATTTAGAGCTTCCCTGTAAAACATCATTCTTTTTGTTTGAGTTAACTTAATTGTTGCTGGTCTGGAAAGTAGTCAGAATCCAGACACATCGATTCATTCTGTTTCTGCAGATTCCCAGTTGAAAATACAAACTTCAATTCCCTAAGGACAATGAATTCTGTCTCTCCATTTGAGGTGGTGGGATCCCGAGAGTGCAATGTCTGACAACCTGCTGGTGAGGGCATAGTTTAGAAGTCATTCTTTACTCAGTTTATGATTTATTTCTAAATTGGAGAATTTTGGTTGTACACATCCTAACTTTGAAACCCAAAACCCGTGCCAGGGCATAACACATTTTGCAATGAGGCAATTAAAGCCCACTTATCTAATCCTAACCTTAACACTAATCTAAATTACAACCCTCTGTCTACACTGAAATTTATTTTGTACATTTAAATAAGAAATGGAGTATGCTCTTTCTTTCTCTGCCTCATTGTTAAGATATTGTAATTATGTTTCAATGTAGCATGAGAAGCAAGAGTCTGCCATTTTGATTTTTTTTTTTAAAAATTCATTCGAGGGACATGGGCTCCACTGACTGGTTCAACATTTATCATAATCCCAAAATGCCGTTTGAGGAGGTCCTGCTTAGTTGCTTATCAAAACTGCTGCAGTCTGTGTGCTGTAGGTAGACCCAGAAAAGGGAAACATGGATTTTGTATCAAGGAACTCTGAAGATATATGGTTCAATATGGTAACACTGCTGAATAGTAACACATCAAGGAGCGGTGGTTACTTGGACTCCTATTGGAGGTCGTCATTGCCTGCCATGTAGTGAAAATATTTACTTCCACTCCTTATCCTAAACCTCAATATTGTCCAGAACTTCTTACATTTGTACAAGGACTGCCTTGGTATCTGACGAGTCGTGAATGATGCTGAACATTGTGCAATCATCAAGCATCCTCACTTTTGACCTTATGATAGAGGGAAGATCATTAATGAAGCAGCTGGAGATGGTTGGATTTAGAACATTCCACTGAAGAACTGCTGATTTGAGATTATTGACCTCCAACAACATGAAACCATCTTCTTATATGCCAGGTGTGACACCTACTAGCCGAGTGTTTGCATCATGATATCCATTGATTCCAGTTTTGCTCCTTGATGCCACACACGGTCCTATATGATCTTGATATCAAGTCTAGTTATTCTCACCTTACTCCCCACTTACTCAATTCAATTTATTTGTCCATTTTTGAACCAAGGCTGTAATGAAGTCAGGAGCTGAGAGGACCTAGTGGAAACTGAGCATCACTGAGCAGGTCATTGTTAAGTTGATCCTGCTTGATAGCACTGTTGTTGACACTGTCCATCACTTTACTAATGATTGAGAGTCGACTGACGGGGTGGTAATTGGCCAGGTTAGATTTGCCTACATTTATTGTACAGGAAATACTGGGTCAATTTTCCACGTTGCTGGGTAGTTGCCAGTATTGCAACAATATAGAAAAGCATGGCTGTGATGTAGCATGATTAGGACCACAAGTCGTCAATGCGATTTTCAAGTTCCATAGCCTTTACAGTATCCAGCCCTCTCAGCCATTTCTTGACATCACGTGGAGTGAATCAAATGGCTGAAGACTGGCATCTGTGTTGTTTGGGGCTGTCTGGATGTGCCAGAGTTAAATTGCACACTGAGCACTTCTGTCTGAAGACTGTTACTAATTCTACAGCCTTATTGTTGCACTGGTGTGCTGTCTTCTCCCAAGACCGGCGACATGGATATTTGTGAAGCCTTCTCCTGTTTGATTGCCGAGCACCATTCCCAAGCCGAGGTGGCAGGACTGCAGTACCTAGGCCTGATCCCCTGGTTTTAGGATCAAACAGCTCTGTCTCGCACTTTTTGCTCTGGTTGTTTGGAACGCAAGTACTGCCAGTTTGTAGCTTCACAAGGATATTAGCAAGATCACCAGGATTGAGAGCAATGTCTTCCCAGTCATTGACTAGTCAGGGATAGTCAGCACAGTTTTGTTAACGAAGGTCAAGCATTACTAATTTGATTGCATCCTTCGAGGAAGTGACAAGGAGATTGATGAGGGTAAAGCAGATTATGTTGTCTAAATGGATTTTAGTGAGGCATTTGACTGGGTCCCACATGGCAGACTGGTCAAAAAAGTAAAGATCCATGGGATACAGGCTGATGTGATGAATTGGATCCAAACTTGGCTCAGTGACAGGCAACAAAGGCTAATCGTTGATGGCTGCATTTGAGAATGGAATGCTGTACAGAAAATGTTCTGCAGCTCAGTGTTTGGTTTCATAGAGAGTTTTAGAGTATCTTAAAGTGTTTGTATTGTCTTCTCCTGGAAGGAAAAATGCTTGTATCTTCAAATACTTCATGAGAGAGAGAGGATGTGTGGTCTTTTGGCGTATAGTTTCATGCAACACTTCGGGCTTGGATTCAATGCCAAAAGAGGAGACGTCCAAGTCGAGAGCTGTTCGGAATTAAAGAGGAAGCGTTAGTTTATATAAAGAATTGATTTCATAAAAGGAAACAGGACTGAGGCATGGTGCTTTTATCAGTCAGAAGATAGAATACACTGTTGCTCCTAATGGATTTGTTTCAACTCGCTAATAATAAGTCGAGTTCAGAGCAGCTTATAAAGTTTGCGCTGATAATTTACAATTATTGGCAACAAAATCTAGAGGAGCACTGGACTGATGTTGATTTTTGTTGATACAAACCTAGAAAGCTCCATGTGAAATGCCAAAAAGGATTTCAGCAGGTAATTGAGAAGTGGAAATGACAGAATGATATTCAAAAACAGGGGTTGCAGGAAAAGGCACAACAATGTTTTTGAGGGGCTAACACAGCATGCCTTCAATGTGAATGCTGTAAAAGATCAGCTCCAAACAAACTGCTACAAATTCCTGGTTTTGAGATTGAGGATGGAACACCGAGCCTCCCTGACTCTTGAGTTGAAAAGGAATTTTTCTGCAAGCTTGAAATCCATTTTCTGAAAGACATTATCCAACTAAATTGTGTAATTGTATTTCACTCGGCTAAGAATTTTGATGTCATATACGTTATAATCTATATTGTCTGTTCTCAGGCATGGAGAGTGAGCTGTTTATCAATAATTTCCACCTCTTTTCCATTCTCCACTGTGCATTTAATTTATTGGTGTTTGTCATACTTTCCCAAGGAAAGTGTGGGCTCTCCATTTGTGTCAGTCACTATCCGGTAGCCATAGCAACAGCTGATCTAATGGTTGCAATCAATGAATCTATATTGTATCAGATCAGTCATTATTGCTTCCATGATTCCTTTCTCGATATGACTCCCGTCTGTTATAGTTTTACTGCCCGAAGTTAGAATCTACAAATAATCCAGTTTGGTAAACAGTCATTTTCATTTTAAATCACTTTGTTGCCATTTGTTAGAAGCTGAAAAGAAAATATGCTGCGAAAACTGAAATGGTAGTGATTGCAACAACCATCCTACTGTTCCATTCTAAAAAAAACCCTACATTTCTGCTTTACCCCACAACATGATAAGATCACTGACAATGTACTGTTGGACTGTTCAACAAAAGGTAACTATTTTACAGATCTTGGGTGGATGATATTTGACTGGTATGCCGCAATTCCAACTTCATTGCTTCCCTTTCCGTTTCAGATTGCTGCTCAACTTTCTCACCATCAGGAAGATTTTACTCAGCAGCCGAGCTCTAGATGTTCTGAGGTCCAGAACAGAGTCGGGAATTGCAGAGATCCAGAAATGGCAAAAAAAAAAGTCTGTGATCTGGCTGTTTGCAGTTTCTGGCAGTTTCACTTGTGGCTGACTACAATTGCAGAATTCTTATATTATTACATTACAGAGACTAACTTTGCAGATTTGTTCACCACACTTCCAGAAGGATGTGGAAGCTTTGGAGAGAGTACAGCGAAGGTTCACCAAGATGTTGCCTCGCCTCCAAGGCATTGACTGTGAGGAAAGGTGAAAAAGACAAGGACTGTTTTCACTGGAAAGATGATGGCTGAGAGGAGACCTGATAGAGGTCTACAAAGTTATGAGAGACATAGATAGTGTGGATAATCAGAGCCTTTTTCCCAGGGTTGAAGTTTCAATTACAAGAGGGCATAGGTTCAAGGTCAGAGGGGGAAAGTTTAAGGGAGATGGGCGAGAGAGGTTTTTTCACGCAGAGAGTGGAAAATGCCTGGAATGGGATACCAGAAGAGGTGGTGCAACTGGGCACATTGAAGACATTTAAGAGGCACCTAGATGGATACATGAATAGGGAGTGAATAGAGGGATACCGATCGAAAAATGGCAGTTTTGGTTTCAGATTAATTGGGACAAGCTTGAAGGGACAAAGGGCCTGTTCCTGTGCTGTACTTTTTAAATTTGATCATTTGTTCCTTACATTAATTCTGTTCTTATCTTTGAAGAGTCAGATACATGTTTCAGATTTGAAGTCCCCGAAGAAACATGTTTATTTATGGGGTGACAAATACCAAGTATATGGAGCAGTTCTAGATATGGTGAAATATCCAGGGATAAAGTGATTGTCAACTCAATTAAGTTGCAAGAAGCACTGAGCTCTGTCCAGAGCTGCATTCAGTTAAATTCTGTTCATTGTTCATCACAAGGCATCCCAGCATCTCAATATATTTCTGTTTGACACTGTTTCTTGCCTGTCCTGTGAAATGTTCAGATTAGCACTCTGATCCAAACCAACATGTCAGTATATGTGCCTTTTCCACAAAGAATCTGATAAGCATTCCAGGTGTAAACACTTACGAAAGAGAATCAGCAGGACTTTGTGTGTCATTCGCAAGCAATATGTCTTTTTTTTTTGTTTTCAAACATTAAAACCACCTAGACTGTTCCATTGTCTCTTGATTTAAATTGAAATTTAAACTTATGTCAAATATTTTTACCAATGCAAATTTCAGAAACAATTGCATCCAGGCTTGGTGGTTTTAAACAGTGCTCTTATATTGGAGATTCCAGTGATTGTATGCAGTTTTCAGTTCGTCTGATTTCGAAATCTTGTCTTCATGGCTTCCAGTTCACTTGCTCTGTTCTTGAAACCTATTCAACAACACGAAAAGAAAGAACATGCCCAAGGTGCCAGAGAAAGAAACCCAGTTAGTTAAGAATAACCATACAACACATCTCACCAAATAGAAATTGTGGAACAACGTTTATAACTGTCAACACAAGAATTAAATCTGTGAAGGGGGAAAACCCAGGTCACGAGGTGAAGTCATATCATACATTCATGTATTCAGTTCAAAAACTGTCAAAAATAACTTTTGATACCATCAAACTGGCATTTTAAATCTGTATTTGGTTAAAGAAAATATTTTCCGGATCTTTCTTTCAAGACCACTCTCAAAAAGAAACAACACAAGTTTCTGGACAAAACATTTCTCATGACGAATTCAGAGTTCAAATTGGATGGCTTCCAAAAAAAGTTTATGTATGTTTCGAGAACAAACTAAACCACTTTTATTCACAAATTATTTCTGCACCATTCTTAGGAAAATATACTTTTCTCAAATTTCCAATGAAACAAGATTCCAGCGTTTTGAACCTATGATGCTTTCGAACGACTCTTTGTATTAGAACTGATTTCAGTTGAAAATAAAATATGCTCTCATTGTAACTTGCATGGGAACACTTTGTTGTGCTACTGTCTGTTCATGGTGTGTTTTGATTTTTGCTATACTGCTACAAAGTGGAGGTTGGCCCCCACTCTGAGAACTAAAACTGAAACAGCCAAGGAGGAGCACCTCATGGGAGCAGAGGTCTGCTAGCTCTGGTGGATTGCAGTTAGCTCTGTGCTTTGTCCCACTGAAGATACAAGCCTTAACACACGCACAAGCAGGTTCAGGAATAGCTTTCTTCCAGTCCGTCATCAGATTTTCAAATGGACTCTAGCCCCAAATAATGCAACCTGCAATTTAACCTGTATGCCTCAAAATCTTTTTGATCTGTACATCCTTTGTTTGCTTGCTGTGATCTGTCTGTACCTATCTGTCTCTTAAACAAAGCTTTTCACTCTATTTTGGTACATATGACAATAAATCAATCAACTATTTGTTTAATTTATGAATTTGGTGCCCAAGTTTTGTTATTTTTAAGAGTCTGGACAGGAAGAATTGAACAATGTTGATGTGTAGTGATTTTTTTAGTTTCACTGTGTTGCAAATCCAATGTTAGTGAGTCTGATTTGGTGTAGCTTGCGACCCCTATGGCGTAACAGTAGCAAGTTTTCCAAAAAGTGCAAGTGCACAAACAATAGTTTTCATCTTGGACGTTTCTCAGTGGCTGAAACCTGCATCATTTATAAGCCCGATTTAACTCCACGTTATGGGCCTTTACTGTTGCTGCTTTGAATGCATACATTCTTAAGGAGATGAAGTAAACCTTTCAACATCTGTTAAAACGGATCAATTCAGAACAATCAACAGGAATTATTTGAGGGAACTGGTTTTCATCAGTCAGGGCATTCAGTACAGCAGTTGGGAAGTTATCTTGCAGGTGTACAGGACTTTGGTGAAGCTGCACTTGGAATATTGTGTTCTGTTTTGGTTAACTTGCCATAGGAAGGATGCCATTGAACTCAAAAGATTGCAGAAGAAATAGACAAGGATGATACCGGGACTCAAGAAACTGGGTTATAGGGAGAGGGTGGGCAAGCTGGACTTCTTTCTTTCGAGTTTAGCAGAATCGGGGGGATCTTATAGAAGTGTATAAGATCATGCGAGGCATGGATAGGGACAATGCACTCAGTCTTTTCACCAGGGTAGTCAAGAACTAGAGGGCATCAGTTTAAACCAAGAGGGGAAAGAATACATGGGAACCTGAAGGGCAAATTGTTTACACGAAGGGTGGTACACATATGGAATTAGTTGCCAAAGGAAGTGGTTGAGGTGGGCAAAATAACAACATTTAAATGCATTTGGACGAATATATGGATAGGAAATATTTAGAAGGATGTGGGCCAAGTGGAGAGAAATGATGTCAGCGTGGACGTACAATTTGGTTGAATGGGACAGTTTGGGCCAAAAGGCCTGTCTCTGTGCTGAAGGAATCTACGGCTCCAAGAGTGTCGTGATAAAGAAAATGCAACATTTGTTTTTGTTTTATGTTTTCATGGGACATGGGTATCACTGATAAGGTCAGCACTCATAGCCTAATTCCAAATTTATTCATCAAATTTAAATTCCATCTGCAGCTGTTGCTGCTGTGCGATTTGAACATGCGTTATTTGAGCATTAGCCTTGATTTCTGAATTAGTCATCCAGTGAAAATTGCCACTATGTTAGGCAGCTCCCAATTGATGCATTATCAACGTGTGTTTGATAATGTGGCTTCGACATAACATTACAGCTCCTGAGTGCACTGGGTAAGGTCATTTTAGAAGGAGTTTGCAATGAATGACAGACAGCGATTGGACATGTATCTGCAAGCTCAGTTTGTCCGAGGATAAAACACGTGAACTGTAATATTGGGGACAGAAGCATTTTAGTAAGATCATCGTGTTGCAAAACATACTCACAGTAACTTATACACATGAAACTCTGTACAGTGAGCCATCCCTCAAGTCAGATCATTTCTCAACCTTTCTCTCAATGTGAACTGGTACTGGAGTCAGATTAGGTGAAGTGCAAATTGTATCCCATGCTCAGTTCAGGTACATATTCTCTTCACCATGAGATTTTACTCGTGTAGCAGGAGGCTGGGTGAATTTCTCAAGGCCTTCCCACACCTATTACGGGACAGCAATGTCTTCCTGGTGTGAACTTGTCGGTCTGGAGTTTGCACAAACTGAAGCCACGCTTCCCTAAATTCATGGTCAACGATCGTGTACTCCATCTCCAGTCTGGAGTGAATGCCTGGTGGCACAGCAGTTTCAGGCGAGGACTGGAAAACTGTTAATGTAACCCCCTCTTTAAGAAGGGAGTAAGGAAAAAGTTAGGAAATTACTGACCGATTAACCTGACCTCTGGGTTTGGTAAGATTTTGGAGTCCATTGTGAAAGATGAGATTTCTGAATACTTGAGTATGCATAGTAAAATAGGGCAAAGTCGGCATGGTTTCATCAAGGGGAAGTCATGCCTGACAAATCTGTTATAATTCTTAGAAGTGGTAACAATCATGTTAGACCAGGGAGAGCCAATGGTTATTATCCACTTGGACTTCCAGAAGGCCTTTGACAAGGTGAGGCACAGGAAGCTGCTGATTAAGATAAGGGCCCATGGTGTTAGCGGCAAGGTACTAGAAAGGGTAGAAGATTGGCTGTCTGGCACAAAGCAGAGAGTGGGGTCAAAACGGTCCTTCCCAGGATGGCAGGCATTTCACAAGGGTCAGTTTTGGGACCACAACTTTTCACTTTATACATTAGTGTTCTAGATGACGGAACTAAGGGCATTCTGGCTCATGAAACAAAAATACGTGGAGAGACAGGTAGTATTGAAAAGCCGGGGGTGGGGACGAAGCTGCAGAATGATATGACAGGTTAGGAGCGTGGGCAAACGCCCTGCTAGCTCAGTCAGTAGAGCATGAGACTCTTAATCTCAGGGTCGTGGGTTCAAGCCCCACGTTGGGTGAAGTATCTTCTTGGGGCGGCACGGTGGCTCAGCGGTTAGCACTGCAGCCTCACAGCGCCAGGGACCCGGGTTTGATTCGAGCCCTCGGGCGACTGTCTGTGCGGAGTTTGCACATTCTCCCCGTGTCTGCGTGGGTTTCCTCCGGGTGCTCCGGTTTCCTCCCACAGTCCAAAGATGTGCAGGCTAGGGTGGATTGGCCATGCTAAATTGCCTGTGGTGTTCAGGGGTGTGTGGGTTATAGGGGGATGGGTCTGGGTAGGATGCTCCAAGGGTCGGTGTGGACTTGTTGGGTCGAAGGGCCTGTTTCCACACTGTAGGGATTCTATGATTCTGTGAAAGAAGTGGCAGATGGAATATAATGGGGAAGGTGTGAGGTCATGCACTTTGGCAGGAAAAATAGAGGTATAGACTGTTTCCTAAATGGGAAGAAAATTCAGAAATCTGAAGTGCAAAGGGACTTGAGAAACCTAGCACAGGCTTGTCTTAAGGTAAACTTGCAGGTTCTGTCAGTAGTTAGGAAGGCAAATACAATGTTGGCATTTATTTCGAGAGGACTAAAATATAAAAACAGGGATGTACCTCTGAGGCTTTTCAGGCTCTGGTCAGGCCAAATTTAGATTATTTGGAGCAGTTTTGAGCCCCATACCTCTGGAAAGATAGTAGCCCTGGAGCGTATCTGGAGGAGGTTCACCAGAATGATCCCAGGGATGAAAGCTTTAACATATGAGGATAGTTTAAGGACTCTGGGTCTATGCTCAATGGAGTATAGAAGGATGAGGGAGGATCTACTGAAACTTATCGAATACTGAATGGCCTGGTCAGAGTGGATGTTGGGAAGATGTTTCCATTGGCAGGAGAGACTCGGATCCGAGCGCACAGCCTTATAGTTAAAGGAAGACCTTTTGATTCGGAGATAAGGAGAAACTTCTTCAGCCGAAGAGTGGTGAATGTATGGAATTAATTGCCACAGAAGGCTGTGGAGATCAGGTCATTGAGTATTACAGACAGAGATAGATAGGTTTCTTCTTGTGAACTTGATCAAATGTTACGGGGAGGAAGTGAGAGAATGGGTTTGAGGAAATTATCAACCATGATTGAATGGTAGGGCAGACTCGATGTGCTGAATGGAATAATTTATGCTCCTATGTGTTATGGTCTTCTGGTCTCCTTACTGTGCACACGATGTTGATCATAGAGTGTGGCTGATCTTGTGACGCCTCTTCCATGCACCGAGCAAGGGAATGGTTTCTCCTATTGTAATAGCAGGCTGCAGGACTGACTGAATCATTTGCCACACAAGCAGAAGCTGAACGGCCTCTCTGCCAGTGCGGGATTCAAACCCGGGTCCCCAGAACATTACCTGGGTCTCTGGATTAACAGTCCAGCAAAAATGACAGTAAGCCATCCCCGCCCCTACATGTCTGCCAGATCAGTCCTGCTGAGGGTCAATCGCTCCATTTAAGGACACATAGGGGTAGTTAAGAGGACTTATCCTGAATGCCCATGACATAATATTATTCCTAGAAATTTTCTGTCCTGCATTTCAAATGATGACTCCAAGTTTCTTTTCAGGCTTTTCTATATGAGAATTTACAGAGGGGAGCTCAAAGCAAACATTACATAAAGTCTAAGAGAATCATTCGGACTCGAATATGATTAACCTCCTCACATAGACCAAGAAATCTTGGAGATAGCAAGAACTGCAGATGCTGTAGTCAGAAACAAAACAGTGTGGAGCTGGAGGAGAAGAGCAGACCAGGCAGCATCAGAGGAACAGTAACGTTGAAGTTTCGAGTCTGGACACTTCTTCAGAAAGGCGACCCTTGCTTAAGAAGGGTCCTGACCCGAAACATTAACTTTCCTCCTTCAATGATGCTGCCTGTCCTACTGGTTCCTCTGGGTCTATGCTGTTTTGTCTCTGAATCACTAATTGAGTTCACTCATCACCAAGAGTCTGTTTGCAGTATCAAAGGGTTCACAGTAGACGTCTCCCTCTCTGTCACTGAGCTGAAGTTAATAAAAAGCTCATTTTTATATGATTCTCCTTCAACATTTCACCTGCTTGTTATGCTGGACTGTAGTCAGTTCAAGCTATCTCTGCCAGCACAACCTTCTGCTTTTCTGCTGCGGCCAGGCAATGTATAGTTCACCTCCTTTAACTCTCCCACCTCTCCAGACAATGTCCAGAGGCTATTCAGCAGAATTAGCCTTTGTGTGACAACCTTGGTTTGTGCTGTAAAAACTATTTCCTGCAGACAGTCCTCTTTGGCATGCAGCAGCTCCATGGGATACTGATCCAAATAGCCCTCAAAATATGGGGAGCCACAACTCAGACACCTAGTTCTCTTGCACACAGAATCCATCATGAGAGGACGATTTTGGGACATGGAATGCTTCCCCAGCCTTCTTCTATTTGAACATTTTGCTCATACCTGCTTGAAGTGCCAAGTGTATTGTATTTTTTTTTTGTTAGCAGTATTGTTAGGCTAAAAGTATCTAGTGGGTTATTTAAGGTCTGATCGAGGTGACTACAAGAAGACATGCGCCTTCCAATATGAAACAAATTCATTAACCGAATCTACATACTACAGATTAGAGACACATGCAATGCAATGAGTTAATCTGTTAGCTAGTACACACAAACAAATGAGTCCTATGTCGCCTTTTGTCCATTGGAGACCTTAGCGATTATGGCACTTGGATCTAAGTCAGATTACATGGCACCAAGCCTAATGGGGAGGAATTTCATGAGTGCAGCAAAGTGCCTGATGTTAATACATTTCTGAATCTAAGATTTTCAGCTGAATCTCTATTTCTTACTGACGACCACATTATTCTATCCTTCTAAATAGGCTGAGAGACAAAGCCAGGTGTCCCCGTGTAACTGCAAATTTGGACAGTTCTCACAGACAATTTAATGACATGAGCAATTAATCCTTAAACAATCCTTAATAGTCTGGTTGGAAGGTAACATTTTCAAGCCTCACATTGCAACTCCCTTCAAGACACTCACCATCCTGACTTGGAAATACATTGCAGTACCCTCAGTATTGTTGGAACAAATTCCTGCAACGCTTTGCCTGACAGCCTTGTGTGGGAGCCCCTGCAACAGACTACAACAGTTTAAGAAGACAGTTCACCGCCATCTCATCAAGGGGAAACTGTGGATGGGCAACAATTGCTGGACCAGCCAGTGACACCCATGTCCCAGTGATGTATAAAACAAAAGGATGAGTGAGAATGAAAGTGTTCAAAGGAAAGAAAGAACAAAGGGATATAAATAAACAGCGACTGACAAAGAAAAAGAGAAAATAGTAAGATATAGTTTGGCAGATTAAAGGAGGAATTGGAGACAGTAAAAATTAATGGGAAATAATGTGAATGGGAAAGGGAGGGCGTAAAAACTGCTGGATTCAAATGACAAACAATTCTGATTCCCTAATGCCCATCGGGGTAGGATATCTGATCCCCTTTCCCAGTTCGGACAACAACCACAATGACAAAAACACAGAAACCTTTAATGCAAAGCCAGGTTCCAAATCAGAATTTAACGTTCACCAAATCCAGCAGTGGGTTCTAACCCTGACCACAAGTTGCCTGCTTCCTCTGAGTCACTAATATTGCTAATGGGCCAGAGTACCTGACATGACAGTTAGTATTTTGGAAGTTTATTTTCAATAAACACAGTAATATTGAATTTTTAACAGTGGCTTGACCGGGCCAGGAATGCAGAAGAGATTATTATGTTGCATAAATAGATTCAATTCACAGCCAATACAAATGGTAAAATTTGAATTGAGCAAAATCTGGAATCAAAATGCTAACCGCATGGTGCCCATGTCACCATTGACATAAAATCTCATCTGGTTCATGAATGCCAAGTAGGAAGAGAAATACGCTGTCTTTACCCAGTCTGGCCTAAACGTGACTCCAGACCAACAGTAATGTGATAACTGTTAACTCCCCTCTGAAATGACCCAAACAAGACTTTCAGTTGTCTCATTCCCAGGGCAAATAAGGCATGGCAATAAATGGTGGCCCAGTCAGTAACTCCCACATCGAATCAGCCCTTGTCCAATTGGAGCTTTGCCATTGACGGAATTTCAAGTCCGGTCATCTGGATTTTTTTGATCTGGAGGTGTTGGAATTATCTGCCATCCTGTGCAAAGGAGAGCAAATTTTATTCAAGGTTTTTCAGATAAGGTCACAGAATCATGACAATATAGAGGGAAGCTATTCAATATACTGAGTTCGTACTGGCGCTCTGGAATTCAATCCAGTCAGTCTTAATTACTCAGTCGATACTCATAGCCTGGCCAGATTAGTTCCTTCAAGTGTCTGTGCAAAATCCTTGAACATGCTTCATGACTGCTGCTTCATCTACCCATGTAGCCAACAAGCTCCATTCATTACCATTCAACACCCTACACTCTCAAAGCTTGTACAGAACCTTAAATCAATGTTCATTTGATCCTTATACTGTTTGCTTATGAAAATGGATATTCTTTAATTACACTCATAATATTGCACACCATTTTCAAATCTCTGCTCGAGCTTCTTCGTTTCAAGAAAGAAAATTGCAATCACGTCACTCAAGCCTTGCACTGATATCCCTCACGGCTGGAACAACGCCTGGGTGTCCCTTTTACACTAGTCACTGTAAGTAAGCGTGCATGTGCAGCCGGCGGTGAAGATGGCAACTGGGATGTTGGTCTTCAGAGCAAAAGGATTGGAGTACAGGAGAAGGGATGTCTTGTTGCAATTGTACAGGGCCTTGTTGAGACCACCCCTTGACTATCCTGTGCCGTTTTAGCCTCCTTACGTGAGAAATGATGTTCTGGCTGTGGAGAATGTGCACTGATAATTTACCAGACTTATTCCTGGTGTGAAAGGAGTGATGCATGAAGAGAGAATGGATCCATTGGGGGTTATATTCACCATGGCTTAGAAGGATGTTTTGACGTGCATTTCATCGAAACTGATGAAATAAAAACAGGACTAGACAGGATAAACACAGGGAGGATGTTCTCATGATGGGGACCTCCAGAGCTTGGGGTCACAGTTGAATGTAACGGGAAGGGAAATTAGGGCTGACATGAGGAGAAATGTCTTCACACAGAGAGTGATGAGTCTGTGGAGCTCTATTTAAGTATCAGTAGCATGAAGGACTGAAAAGCCTAACCTGCTTGTTTTCTATTATTTAAGGATCAAAAGCATGAAGATCAAGAATGGCAGAACAACTCAAACCACAGACTCCAGCCCTGTTTCCTCATTCTCAATGGTGTGAGGGTCGGGGAAAAGGAACACATGACTAAGGTGCAATTAACATTGTTTGTCCCCTCATTCGGAATGCTGTAAATGTGGTGTCCAAATAATATGGAATGTAGCCATTCGCGAATATGTCTGATTTCCCTCAAGCACAATTTGGGATGGAAATTAAATGATCCCTTCGCTATAACTGCTCACATGAATTAATTTTTACGTGGGTGGGCACAATAGATTAGAGTTGAGCTTACAACGTTCATGAACGTACAAACATACAAAGTCGAAACAGAAGTATACCATTATCCCCAAGCCTGCTTAGTCATTTGATCAGATCATGGCTTATTTATTTATGTTTCAGATTCTGCATTCCCAATCTTCCTTTCACTTCCTTTACTGTCAAGAATCTATCTACCTTCTATGTAAAAATATTCAACAACAGACCCCCAAACAATAACCACTTTTTCGTGCGAGTTCCAATCTTGCACAACCCTCAGAGCAAAGAAAAAAAGACTTCTCCCCATCTCATATCACGGCAAGGACGAATTCTAAAACAGTGACACCCCCATGACCCCTCAGTCTCCACAGACCTATAAGAGAAAACATTCCTTCCATGTGTAGTTAACCCTGTTCAGGATCTTACATGCTTTGACGCACTGGGTCTCTGCTCAGAGCCACATCAGAAAACAATATTAGGGGACATTTATTTCCTGTTCTATTCAGGAGAGAGGGAATGTTGATTTTGGATTTCTCATCTGACGAATAAGGACTACAGTTAACCGTGTGCTGTCTCTGTTCGGCAGAGATATTGATCAGGATCAGAGCTGATATTCTGCCTCTTTGACATTTGCCTGACAATTCCTGAAAGAGCACTGCTCTGAAGAATTCTGATCTCGCAGTAAACCAATTCAGCGGTAAAGTTTGCAGATAAAGGTAGAAAACAAGGGATATCATTCCAATTTTGGGCAGATATGTTCGGGGTAGGGTCAACTTTTCTGACTAATGATCAAATCTTCGCATTGTATTGGACGTATTGGGGCAATCACTGTATCTCTGGTGAAATTCACAGCCCTTTTTCTATTAATCCCACAGCAGAGATGGGCAGCTTTATTCGTGTTTTCTCCAGCTTTAGTTGGTATCAGGTCTGACCTCTCATTTGCCCATTTTTGTTTTGGGATATTGATATATGAATTGTCCACACAGCAAGACTTGCAATGAATCAATGTTTTGGACAAACATAATCAGACAGAAGATGAAGATGCTGATAACTTACTTCTTTCCCTCGTGGAGATTATTGACGTTGGAATAGGAAGACAAATTTAATTCACCTGTTTCAAATTCTTCAAGCTGTTACATAATTTAATGATTTGCTTGAAGGGGTACGTCATTGCATACTTTAGCTCTTTCCTGAATTTAGCCTGGAGCACAGCATAAACACATGTGTTGGTGCAGGAGCTGAGCATTTGCAGCATCTTCGCTGTGCGATCTGTGATAAAGTAAGGGTCTTTGTCGGAAAAGTAGTAATATCAGATATCTGCAACTCATCCAAAAATACTGAACACAAGCTGGGTCACCCACAAAAGCACAAAACTTGCCGATATACTGAACAGCAAAGTGATGGACTTCCGCCGGTTTTGCAAATCCACATCTTTGTGCTTCTCTTCACTTCTTTGTCCACGGAGACCCCTACGGATTTGACTGCTCACTAAAATACATCTGACAGTCAGCATGTTGAACAGCAAGATTAGAAAGAATGGCACAAAAGGGGTTAACATGTAGTTGATGATTTCAAATGCAGCCCATGCAGGGTAACTGAAATAACTCAACACACTGATACAACCCCATTCAATATTATCAATGATGGATAGTGGGTAATTTGCAAAATACCAGGGTAGAGAATCCAGGCAGCCCAGCACAGTCACCGTCCCTAGAAATGCCGCTGCAGTCTTCTCAGTGCAAAATTTTGGTTTCAATCCCTCATAGCAAATGGCCACAAATCGGTTAAAAGTGAATGCGACCGTGAACCAGACAGAAATCACTGTGGCTGCTGACACCAGGGCTGCAAAAAGTCTACACATAGGAGTAAGTCTCGCAAATTAATTTGATAAATAAATTGGAACAGTGAAACACAATATGGTATCAAACACAACGACAAGGAGATCAGCCACTGCCATTCCAACCAAGTAATGACTGATGCACTTGGACAGACCACACTTTCCTCGGGAAAGGATCATTATTGCCACCAAGTTAACTGTGAGGGAAGAGATTGAAATAGAAGTAAATTTTTCACCTCTTGTCCTCAATCAATGAACAATGTGACAGAACCTAGGGCAAAACGTCCAGTTTTGATGTTGCAAGACAGATGTATACTGACATATACCATGCTTTCCAATAAAAACACACTCGAAACACAATTCCTTATAGTGCATTTCAGAATCCATCGCACAAGCAAATAAAGTAAGTAAAGGAGGATAATACTCCAGCACTAAGGATAAAATGAATTTCCTGGACGTTTGAACGAACATATATAATGACAGCATTCAATGATTAGAAAAGGTCTTTGTGCAAACTACACAGTGATATCTCATGACAATTAAACAGTAAAATTACCACCAGTTTGTTTCAGGAACACGTGCAATAACATCTTACCAGGAACACCAAAGGCTGAAATAACAGGATAGAAAACATCTTCTATTTGCCAGACAATTGGAAATGCCATTTCTGAGATTAGCAACAACTTCAGTAGTTGTTCTGGGTCTCAGACTTCTGGCAGGAACTGTGAACTGATCTATTGCAATCGATCCAAATTATGTAGAGTGTAAGCTCCAATGATACAGTTACACCTGACATCACCATTAGTAGCACCAACTTGAACAAACACATTATGTCAACAGGTTTGACTATGATGTGATTACGATGGTGGGCAAAACACAACCATCTCAAACTTCAGGAGTCAACATTAGTTCCACTATTATGCAACAATGCTAAAAGTGAGTGCAGCAAAAACTGATCCCATAAATAATGCACAGATTCATTTAGTTTTTTTTTCTGTAAACCATCGTTCTTTTTGTTTCAGTTAATTTAATTGTTGCTGCTCTGAAATATAAGCAGAATCCAGAAACAGATTAATTCTGTTTCTGAAGATTCCCAGTTAAAAATACAAATGTCAATTCTCTCAGGCATGCCTGTCTCTCCATTTGACATTGTGGGAGCCCAAGAGCTCAATGTCTGACAGCCAGTTGGTGAAGGTAAAGTTTTGAAGTCAATGTTTAGTCAGTTTATGATTTACTTGTCAGGTGGAGAATTGTGTATGTATATATCCTAACTCTGAAACCCAAATCCAGTGCCGTACATAACGCATTTTGCAATGAGGCAATTAATGCCTACTTCTCTAACACCAACCCTAACCCTAACCCTAACCCTAATCCAAACCAGAACCCAACTTTATACTGAGGGTATTTTATACAATTAACTAAGAAATGGAGTATGCCCTTTCTTTCTGTACCTCTTCCTTAAGATGTTGGTATTATGGCTCAATGTAGTCTGAGAGGCAAGGTTTTAACCTTTTCTTTTAAATTCTCTCGTGGGACTTGGCACCACTGACTGGTTCAACATTTATTGTCATCCCAAAATGCCAGTTGAGGAGCAGCTGGTGAGCTGCTTACATGCACTGCTGCAACCCATGTGCTGTAGATAGAACCACAATATCATAACGGAGGGTAACATGCAATTTGGACCCAATAACTCTTAAGGGATGAGATTCAGTATGGTCACTAAATTGAATGGTAACACGTCAAGGGGCAATGGATAGTTGTTCTACTGTTGGAGGTGCTCATTGCCTGCCACGTGGTGTAAATATCACTTTTCACCCGTTATTCTAATTCTCAACATTATCCAGAAGATGTACAAGGACTGCTTTGGTTTCTGAGAAGTCGTCCATGATGATCAACATTGTGCAATCATCATCAAGTGTCACAATTCTGGCGTTATGATAGACGGAATTTCATTGATGAAGCAGCCAGAGATGGTTGGGTACAGAAAATTCCCCTGCAGAACTCCTGTGGAGTTGAGATGATTGACCTCCAACAGACTCAAAATATCGTCTTAAGTGTCAGGTATGACTCCAACTAGCCAAGTGTTTGCCTCTCGATATGCATTGATTCCAGTTTTGGTATTTGGTGCCACACACGGTCCAGTATGACTTTCCTATCAAGGGTAGTCTTTCTCGCCTGACTCTCCAGTTGGTCAATTCAACCTATTTATCCATTTTTGTACCAAGGCTGTAATGAGGTTATAAGCTCAGTGGTCCTGGTGGAAACTGGGCATCATGAGACGATAACTGCTAAGCTGATGTGGCTTGATAGCACCCTTGCTGAAACATTCAATCACTTCACTGATGATCAACAGTAGACCGATGGGGCTGTAACTGTCCAAGTTAGATTTGCCAACTTCCATTGTATGGGAAATACCTAGGCAATTTTCCACATTGTCGGTTAGGTGCCAGTTTTGCAACAATATAGGAAAGCATGTCTGCGATGCAGCATGCTCTGGACCACAAGTCTTCAATACTATTATCAGAGTTCATAGTCTTTGTATTATCCGGTGCTCTCAGCCATTTCTGGATATCACATTGATGAATCAAATGACTGAAGACTACCATCTGTGTTGTTGGAGGCTCTCTGGGTGAGGCAGAGTTAAATTGCACACTGAGGACTTCTGGCTAAAGACTGCTGCTAAGGGTAATGCCTTATCTTTTGCACTGATGTGCTGGCCTCTCCCAACACTGAGGACATGGATATTTGTGCAGCCTCCTCCTCTTGTGAGCTATTTGATTGTCCACCACCATTCCCAAATCGAGGTGACAGAACTGCAGAGCTGATCCGTTGATTTTAGGATCACATAGCTCTGTCTCTCATTTGTTGCTTTGGCTGTTTGGTACGCAACTAATCCTGGTTTTTAGTTCCAACAGGTTATTGATTGTGAGCAAGGTCTTCCCAGTCATTCACCAGTCAGCGATATTCAGTAGGGTTTTGTCAATGGAAGGTGAAGCCTTATGAATTAGATTGCATCCATTGAGGAACAGACAAGGAGATTGAAGAGGGCAATGCAGAGGATGTTGTCTACAGGACATTAGGAAGGCATTTGATTAGGTCCCACTTGGCAGACTGGTCAAAAAACTAAATACAAATGGGACACAGGCTAAAGTGGTGAAAAGGGTCCAAACTTGGCTCAGTAACAGGAAACAAAGGGTAATTGTTGATGGCTGCATTTGCGAATGGATAGCGGTTCAGAAAGTGTTCCACAGGTTCGGTGTTAGATTTCAAGGAGAGTTTTAGAGTGTCTTTAAAGTGTTTTTTATTGTCTTTCCCGGAAGTAAAAATGCTTGTATCTTCAAATACTTTGTGAGAGTGAGAGGATGTGTGGTATTGTACCATATAGTTTTATGCAACACTTTGGGCTTGGGTTCAAGACAGATGGGGGAGAATGTAAGGTCGACAGCTGTTTGGAATTAGTGAGGAAGCATTAGCTGAGATAAAGAATTGACTTCATAAAAAAGAAACAAGGCTGAGACATCGTGGTTTTGGCAGGCAGAAAATAGAATGCACTCTTGCTCTTAAAGGATTTGTTTCAACTCTGTAATATTTAGTATTGTTCAGAGCAGCTTATAAAGTTTGTGTTGGTAATTTACAATTATTGATAATAAAATCTAGAGGAGCACTGTTGTGATTTTGATTTATGCTCATAAAATTGAGGAAACGTATAAATTTTCATATGGAATGCCAAAATAGATTTGAGCTCGTAACTGAGAGGCAGAACTTACAGTGTGATGTCCGAAAACAGGGCTTGCAGGAGAAGGCAGAACAATGTTTTTGAGGGGCTAACACTGCGTACTTTCAACAGCAATGCAGTGAAAGGTTAGCTCCAAACAAACTGTGACAAATTCCAAGTTTTTGAGATTGCAGATGAAACACCAAGCTGACTGATTCTGAGCTGAAAATGAACTTTCCTGCAAGTTTGAAATCTATTTTCTGCAAGAAATTGTCTAACGAACGTGTGCAATTGTATGACACTGGGTGAATGATATACATTACAAAATTTATTATCTATTCAAGTGCAGGGGGAATGAGCAACTTATCAATACTTTCCACCTCTTTTGTTCTTTCCTCCATTGTGCAGTTAATTTACTGGTGATTGTGAGCCTTTCCCAAGGAAGGTGTGGGCCCTCCATTTGAATCAGTCACCACCTGGTAGCCAGAGCGACCGCAGATCTAATGTTTGCAATCAATGAGGTCATATTGTATCAGATCAGTCATTATTAATTCCATGATTCCTTCCTCGACATGACTCCTGCCTTTAGTAGTATTACTCTCCGAAGTTTGGTAAAACACAATTATTTTCACCTTCGATCACTTTGTCGCCATTTGTTGCCAGAAGCTGAAAAGAAAACTGCAATGCTGGTGATTGCAGTAACCATTCTACAGTTCTACCTAAAAACCATGCTTTCTGACTTTACCTTACAACATGATAAGATCATTGAGAATGTACTGGGGGATTGTTCAACAAAAGATAACTATTTTTCTAATTTTGGGTGTGTGACATTCGACTGGTTTGACTCCTTTCTAAATTCATTAGTTCCCCTTGTTTCAATTTTTCTGCTCAACTTTCTGACCCAACAGAAACATCTTACTGAGCAGCAGAAGGGACTAAAGTCCAGGACGGAGGTGGAAATTGCAGAGATCTAGAAATGGCAAATAAAAGGAAGTCTGTGATCTTTTTTTATGCTGTTTCATGGACTTTTGTGCTCTTTGGCTGACTATGGTTGCTGAATTCTGATGTTATGACATTTCAGAGGCTAACCTTGCAGATTACCGCCATTCCCTTATTATCTTTGAAGAAGTCAGATAAACGTGACAGATTTTAATTTCCAGCGCAAACACATTTTTTATGGAGTGACAAATACCAAGTACATGGAGCAGTTCAAGATCATACTGAAATATCCAGGGGAAACTGATTGTCAAGGCAATTAAGTTGTAAGAAGCACTGAGCTCTTTCCAGAACTGCATTCACTTGTGTCCTGTTCATTGTTTATCACAAGATATGCCAGGATATCAAAATATTTTTCTGTGTGATACTGTTTCTTGCCTGCCCTGTGAAATGTTTAAATTGACACTCTGATCCAAGGTAACATGTCAGTAGGTATATGTTTTCCCCATAACATCTGATATGCATTCCAGGTGTAAACACTTATAAAAGAGAATCAGCAGGACTCCGGTATCTTTCACAAGCAATATGTGTATTTTATTTGTTTTCAAACATTAAAACGACCTCGACTGTTCCATTGGCTCTTTTTTTTAAAATTCAAATTTAAACTGAAGTTTAGTTTCCTATTGTATGCTTGAACGAGCAATTTGCACCAAATATTTTTATCAATCCAAATTTCAGAAACAATTGCATCCAGGCTTGTTGATTTTAAACAGTGCTCTTATATTGGAGATTCAAGTGATTGTAGTCATTTTATGATTTGCCTGATTTCAAGGGCTTTTCTTCCAG
Organism: Rhincodon typus; assembly: GCF_021869965.1. Taxonomy (NCBI): domain Eukaryota; kingdom Metazoa; phylum Chordata; class Chondrichthyes; order Orectolobiformes; family Rhincodontidae; genus Rhincodon; species Rhincodon typus. The sequence continues at coordinate 7,455,375 of NC_063376.1, forward strand.
GCTTCCACGTCACTTGCTCTGTTCTTGAAACCGATTCAACTACACAAAAAGAAAGACCATGTTCATGGTGGCTCAGAAAGAAAACCAGGGAGTTAAGAACATCCCCACAACACATCTCACCAAATAGATCTTGTGGGAGAAGCTTTAAAACTAACAACAGTCGAGTTAAATCTGTGAACAGGCCGATCCCAGGTCACCATGTGTACTCTGTTCAAAAACTGTCAAAAATATCTTTTGATAACCTCAAACCAGCATTTTGAATCTGTATTTGCTTAAAGAAAACATTATCCAGATATTTCTTTCATTACCACCTTCAAAAAGAAGCAACATAGTTATACAGACTAAACATTTCTCATGACAAATTCAGAGTTCAAGTTGGATGTCTTCCGAAAAAGGCTTCGCGTCTTTCGAGAACAAACTAAACCACTTTTATTCACAAATCTTTTCTACAGCAATCTTAAAACATTTTGTTCTCGGATTTCCAATGAAACGAGACTTCACCGTTTTGAACCTATGACGCTGTTAAAGAACTCTTTGTATTAGTACTGATTTCAGTTGAATATAAGGGGTGTTCTCATTGTAAATTGTATGGGAACTCTTTCTGACTACGATGCAATTTTCACAGAGGGATTCTTTAACTGCAATGCGGGAAAGAGACCTGTTGGTATCTTCCTGAGATGAGCCTACGGGTGGTACTTATTTTCCCATCTTTTGCAGCTTCTAAGTGCCATTATACACCGGCATCACCTCACTGCCAGGAATGGAACAGTTGGGGGAACAGTAACAACTCCATCTCAAGGTTAACTGCATTGTCTGGCAAGTTAACATCCCCAGCTGCTGTCTCTTCATGGTTTTCTCTCTGACGTGCTTTGATTTTTGCTATATTGTTACGAAGCAGAGGTTTGTCCCCGCTCTGAGAATTAAAACCGCAACAATCAAAGAGGAGCACTTCATTCTATAATCTGTAAAGGAGTGTGAAAAGTGAGGTAACCTGCCTTTCAGCAACTTCTAGTTGTGAAATAAAATAAACTCCTGACACTCATTTTAAATTTAACAAAAAAAAGATCTAAAGCTAATCGTGAGCAAATTAACTGATCTATTAACAAGCCGAATAAACCACTACTAATGATTAATTGTTCCTGAATAAAGCAAGATTCAAATGGTATTCTGTTCCAATAAATATGAGACCCGCTGATACAGAAAAATGAATGCAGTCTCTTGAAATTACAAACAGGTTAGACGTCTTCTGGAATTTTCTGTGCTTTCGCTGTCAATTCTTCTGTCAGGAATGCCGTGTTCATCAATTGTTGAGTCAGGAATATGAACTAGTTGTGCCGTGGGTACCTTTATTATTTAGACGGTGCTTTCCATAAAACAGAGAGGAGGCTGTGAGAGCAATCGATTCTCTCTTGAGAGCTGAGAGATGTTCGTTCTTGCAGATGGCAATTCACCCTGTGCTTTTTCCACAGCCTGCTTCTTCTATACATTTGATGACATATCAATATTTCTTCCAACAGGATTGATCCTAAGTTGTCCAAACCATCCATATTTAAATTTAATGGATTTTTGGTATTGACGTGCCTGGCTCCAACTGATTGGCGAAAAGCAAACGCTTGTTGTTTTGGTAAAACCGGTTGCTTGGCCTGTGAACTGTACAGCCTTTTGATGCAAATGTTTCAATTTAGGCGCTTCCTGTGTATCTGCAAACTTTCAAATTGCTACTCACTTCAAATCTCTAAGCACAGAACAAGCATCTGAGCTTTTAAAGGAACCATGCAATAATTTCCCCCTTGTGTTTTACAAATACCAAATTCTAACTTCCTACCTCCCAATCCACATGTACTCTATTAATTTCACAATGATATCAAGGCCGAAGTCCATCTCATATTCAGCCTTAACATTAAGGTCCAGTCTGTATTGCTGTGATGCTAGAAGTGTGCAGACATATTCAGAAATTTGAAGCTGCTTGTGAATAAAGAAATGGAAAAGAAAAATGTATCCATCTATCCAACCTCAAGCAGAATGGGTTAATTAATACATGTATCAATGAAAATTATATATATTGAATACCTAAGTGCTCTGAGCTGATGCAATAGTTCAGCTCATGTCTCTCGGACATAATTGTGTCAACACGTCCCTCTTCCTCATGGACAGGAGATAGGGGCCATGTGTTATATTTCCTTTCTGGTTATAGGAAACATATATTTCCATTTTCAGATTTAACCTTCTTCAGACCCTTTGACATTGGTTTTCTCGGATCGTATCAGAGTGAATTATCTTTCCATATTCAAATTTTCCTTATCTTTCCAGAGCTCCAATTCACACCAACAAACCTTAATTGAACATTCAAAATAGAACAATTCATTAAAGATTAGCTAATTGTATGATCAGGAATTAAAGATTCACTCACACATTCCAATAATATTTGGGTGTTCACTCTGGCAGGAAAACGAAATTCCAAAGACAATGACTCAATCACAAAAGTTGTGAAATTTACCTATGAGCCAGGACTCATGCCTGAAACTAAATACTGCACACATTGTATGGCATTTTGTGTAAAGAGGAAATAAGTTCTGGGATTTGACTTAATTTCTTTTCTTCAATTGGTTTCACATGTCTGCAACCAATTCCAATAGGAAAATTTTGCCAAGCCCTGAAGAAACTAATTTCACATAAATACTCCATGGTGGTTTTCATTTTTTATTAAAAGGAGACTTAATTCATGGGTTGTGTGTGTCACTGGCTCGGGTAAGATTTATTGTCCTTCCCACATTGCACTTGAGAAGGTGGTCGACTCACTCTTTGGGCAAAGACATTTCTTCTCTTCGATCATTGAGAATGGGAGTATTTGTGAAGACCCCGCTTCCAGTGAGTTGTTGAATTGCCCACCACCATTGAGATTTGATGTGGCAGGAGTCAGACCTGATCCGTTAGTGGTGGGATTGCTTTGTACTCTCTGTCACTTACTGTTTATGTTGTTTGGCAAGTATTCTTGTTTGGTAGCTTCACCAGGTTGACAACTGAATTTCGGTATTATCCTGGCATGCTGTCCAAGGATGATCCCCTCGTTTGATGAGAGTTGCTGAGTGGAAGATATGTCAGGCCATGAGGTTGCAGATTGTGCTGGTTGCAGATCACGTAAGCACTGATAATTTCTTAAAGATTGAATTCAAATTAACTCTTTGCCATGGCAAGATTGAAGGCTTAGTCCCCTGACTATCACATGAGCCTCTGGAATAACAGTCCACTCACAGTGCCACAAAACTGTTACATCTCCTCCAGTCTGGACTGGTAGTCAAACATCTATTCTAATCTCTTTTTGCAGCACTTGTTATGAAACTGTGGATGTATGTCATTTCAAACTCTCATCTAAGTACATTTGAAATGACTTAAGGCGTTACTCTGCTACCAGCCATTTAGACAATAATTTCCAGATACCCAAAACCCTCTCAGTGAAAACAGTTTTATTCAAATTCTCTATTGAACCCTATACTAAGGGGAAATCTCCATGTCAAATTCATGGATCCCCTCGGTATTTTATACACCCAAATCAGAACCCTTCAGCCTTCTCTGCTCTCAGGAAAACAATGGGCTGACAGCTAATGGTAAGGCCCTGAGGAATGTAGTCGAACAGTGACACAAAAGAGCACAAGTACATAGTTTTTTTTTAATTGCATCAAGAGTAGACAGGATGGTAAAGAAGGCATTTGTCATGCTAGCCTTCATTGCTCAGACTACTGCATGTAGGAATTGGGATGTCATGTCACAGCTGTACAGGACATTAGTATTGCCACTTTCAGAGTACTGTGTACAGGTTGCCCTGCATGGGAAAGATATGCTTAAATTGGAGACCGTGTGGAAAATATTTCCAAGGATGTCACCAGGACTAAAGGTTTGGATTTATAAGGAGAGGCTGGAGAGGCTGGGACTGTTTTTTCTTGGAAATTAAAAGTTTGAGGGGTGATCTCATACAGGGTTATAAAATCATGAGGGGCAAAGGCAAAGATCCCTTCCTTGGAGTAGGACAGATCAAAACTAGAGGCCATTTGCTAAAGGGTTATAGTGGTATGTTTTCAAAGGGACTTGAGTGATGTCTGTTTTACACAGTGCGGGGTGCATATGTGGAATAAACTGGTAGAGGATTTGATAGAGGCAGGTACAGTTGCAACATTTGAAAGACATTTCTACAGGTATATGAACAGAAAAAGTTCAGAGGGATTTGCCCAAATGCAGACAAATAGGATTAGTTTATCTTGGGAAATGTTGTCGGCATGAATGACTTGAATCAAACAGTCTGTTTCTGTGCTGTATGACTTGACGACTCCATGGCCCAGCATATTTTGTAATCTATCATTACTGATAACCCAGGAGATACTTAGTAAAATTCCTGACACTTCCCTTTCACATACGTGCTGACAGTTGTAGCTTGGGTCGTATTCAATGTAAACTCTTCATTACAAAGACCTGGAAAATTTTATGCACAGATTTGAAATATTAAATGCATCTTTTAAAAAAATGTTTTTCATTCTGTGTTTTTTCACTAATTTTTTTTCTGAGTATGTTATTTAACATTCAATATATGATCTGAATGCAAGCATCCTGGTAAACATTAAAATCTGAGGAAGTTTCACTCAATCCAAAATGTTAACTCTGATATCTCTCCATAGATGCTGCCTGACCTGCTGAGCTTCACAAACAATGTTTATTTTTGTCCTGGTAAGCCCTCTCTGTTCATTCTTCAATCTGACTGGGTTGATGAGGCAGATGAGTGCTTGTCCCAATCACACGGATCAGGGGCTTGGTTCTCCCACAATGGATCACATTTGGCTCAAATCACATTCGCATTCAACTGTTACAACATAATCTAAGCCCCTGACTTACAGTTGACGTCAGTCCTCCGAGTCAACTAATGTTGCTAATGGGCCAAATCACTTAAATTCACAGCTAATGATTTGGAAGTTTATTTTCTGGTCTTCTATGAGGAAAAAAACAACGCACTGATATGCAATTATTAACACAACATCCACCAGTGCTGCCTGGTGGAACAGTAATAATGTAAGTGAGCTAGGAATAGAAACATAGAAACAGGAAGATAGAAGTAGGAGTAGGCCATTTGGCCTTAGAACCTGATCGGCCATTCGTGACGATCATGGTTCATCGTCCAACTCAACAGCGGAAATTTGCTTTCACCCCATGACCTTAGATCCCATTCACCCCAAGTGCTGTAACTAACCACCTCTTGAATACATTAATGTAGAACAGCCAAACATTTTGCAGAGATGTGCTCAAATTCAATCCAATGCAGATGGTAACATTTGAATTCAGTAAAATGTATAATCAAAAATCAAGCTTCATGGTGCCCATATAACCGTTGGCTTGAAACCCCTTCTGTTTCACTCATAAACTTTAGAAAAGGAAATGTGCCATCTTTACCAGGTCTGGCCGACTCATGACTCCAGACTAATAGTTATGGCCTTGAATCATATCGACCCTCTGAACTGGCTTGTGCAAACCTCTCGGGTTGTCTCATACTCATGGTATTTAATTATGGGTAATAAATGCTGGCCGATTCATTGACACTCTCACTCTCTGATCCGTGTGATTGGGACAAGCACTCATCTCATGAATAAAACAAATCCCTGATTAAACTTGTTGAAGTGAGGCCTTGCTATTGACTGAATGTCCGTTTGGGTTATCCGGATTTTTGTTGGAGATGGAGGTTTTGTGGTGCTCTGCTATCCTATGTATGTGAACACAAGTTTTATTGAAGATGTGGAGGGCACGGAGTCATTACAATGTAGCAGATCGCAAATTCCTATGGAAAATCTTTAAGAAGTGGCTTATTGATTGCTGCTTTTAACATCTATGTGAGTAACAAACTCCATTCATGACCACTAACCACTCGTTGCCCTTCCCAAAACTCTTCCTCAAAACCTAAATTCGGTATCCAATTCGTCTTCATACCATCTGCTAATGAAAATGGGTTTATTTTACCTGACCTCATAATCTTGCACACTGGTTTAAAAACTCTGCTCCAGCTTTTTCATTTCAAGATAAATAATTGCAACCACATCAAACGAATCTTACAGATAAAATCTCTCAATGCTGAAATGAGACCTCAGTGTCCCTCCTACACCAGTCACTGAAAGTAAGCATGCAGCTGCAGCATGAGGTGAAGAAAACAAATGGGATGTTGACCTTCTGAGAGAGAGGGCCCCAGTGCACGAGCAGGGATGACTTGCTGCCATTGTACAGGGCCTTGGTGAGACCACCCCGTGAGTATCCTCTGCAGTTTTATTCTCCTTATCGGATAAGTGTTGTTCTGGCTCAGGAGAGAGGGCAACGATAGTTTACCAGACTGATTGCTGGCGTGAAGGGACTGACGCATGACGTGAGAATGGATCTGTTATGATTATAATAACCATAGGTTAGAAGAATGTTTTGATGTGTATTTCATCGAAACTGAAAAAATTCAAACAGGACTAGACAGGGCAAACACAGGGAGGATGTTCTCGTGATATGGGCCTCCAGAATGAGGTGGTGATATTTGAACGATACTGGGTAGGGAGATTACATGAGGAGAAATGTCTTCACTCAGAGAGTGGTGGGCCTGTGGAATTCTCTGCCACACAAGGTAGTTGAGGTCTTAAAATTGAATATCTTTAATATTGAGTTACGTAAAGTTCTTTGGGCTAAAGGGAACAAAGTGTATGCGGGAGAAAGTGGGAACAGGTGATGAAGTTCAATGATCAGCCATGATCATGTTGTTTGGTGGAGGAGGATTGAACTCTGATGTCTCTCCACAGATGCTGCCTGACCTGCTGAGCTTTTCCAACAATTTCTATTTTTGTCCTGGTATAAGGGCAAGCTGTAATTCTAAAACAGTGACACCCTTTGACCCGTCAGACTCCACAGACCCACATGAGGAAGCATTTTTTTTCCCAATTGCAGTCAAAACTGTTTATGATCTTACATGCTTTGATGCATTTTATCTCTGCTCAGGGCCACATCAGAAAACAATACTAGGGAAAATTCATTTCCTCTTCTATTCAGGAGAGAGGGAAAAGTGATTTTGGATTTCTCATCTTCAGAACAAGGATTGCAGTTAGCAGATGTTCTCTCTGATCTGCGGTGAGGTTGATCAAGATCAGAACTGTTAATCTGCCTCTTTGACACTTGCCTGACAATTCCTGAAAGAGAGCTGCTCTGAAGAAATTCTGATATTACAGTAATCCAGTTCAGCTGTAAAGTCGGCAGATAAAGGTGGAAAAATTGGGAATTAATTCCGATTTTTGGCAGAAACGTTTGGGAAAGAGCGAACTTTTCAGACTGATCTTCAATTGTCAGCATTATATTGCACATATTCAGGCAATTGTCATATCTTTGTTGCACTTATTCCAGTTTGATAAAGCACAATAATTTTCACCTGGCAAAAATATCTTTTGATAATCTTTAACTGGCATTTTGAATCTCTATTTCGTTAAAGGAATTATTTTCCAGATCTTTCATTCATGACCACCTTCAAAATAAAAGCAACACCATTATACAGACAAGACATTTCTCATGGCAAATTCAGATTTCAAATTGGATGTCTTCCAAAAAAACGCTCTGTATCTTTTGAGAACAAGCTGAAACATTCTCATTCACAAATCTTTCTAGCAAATTGCTTGGGAACTCTTTGTGAGTACGATTTAATTTTCACAGAGGCTTTCTTTAACTTCGCTGTGGGAAAGAGGCTTGTTGGTCTCTTCCTCAGGTGTGCCTAGCGTGGTTCTTATTTTTCCACCTTTTGCAGCTCCTGAGTGCCATAAAACACCGACTTTACATCACTGCCAGGGAAGGAACAGTTGGGGAAACACTGACAACTCCATTCTCAAGTTAACTGCATTGTATGGCAAGGTAACAGCCCCAGCTGCTGTCTATTCATGGTTTTCTCTAGGGCGTGCTTTGATTTTTGTTCTTTTGTTACAAAGCAGATGTTTGTCCTCGCTCAGAGAACTAAAACCAAAACACTCAAAGAGGAACACTCCACTCTATAATCTGTAAAGGAGTGTGAAAACTCGGGTAACCTGCCTTTCAGCAACTTCTCGTGGTTAAATAAAATAAATCCCTGACACTCATTTTAAATTCAACAAGTAAAAATTTATTTATCTAGATCGAGCAGTGAACAAATTAACTGAATTATTACCAAACCAAATAAACAACTGCTAATGACTAACTATTCCTGAATAAAGCAAGATTCCAATGGTATGCTGTTCAATTAAACACAAGACCCACTGATGTAGAAAAATGAATGCACTCTCTTGAATTTACCAACAGGTTACATGTCATCTGGGATTTTCTTTGCTTTCTCTGTCAATTCTTCTGTCAGGAATGCCTTCTTCATCAATTGTTCTGTCAGGAATATTAACTAGTTGTGCCATGGGTACCTTTGTTGTTTAGACGGTGCTTTCTATACAACAGAGAGGAGGCTGTGAGAGCAAGTGATTCTCTCTTGAGAACTGAGAGATGTTAGCTCGTGAAGATGGCAATTCGCTCTGTGTTTTCTCCAGCAGCCTGCTTCTTTTATACACTTGGTGACATATCAATATTTCTTCCAATACGTTTGGTCCTAAGTTGTCAAAACCATCAGATTTAAATTCAGAGATAGTAGGAATTTAATAGTTTTGTTAGAATCTAAGTGCCTGGTTCTAATTGAATACACAAATGATCTGAGCTGATGCAATAGCTTAGCCGTTATCTCTTGGACATAATCGTGTCAACACCTTCCTCTTCTTCATGGACAAAAGATAGGGGCCATGTGTTACATTTCCTTTATGAGCATAGGAAAAGTATATTTCCTTTTTTTAGATTTTACCTTCTTCAAACCCGTTGATATTGGTATTCTCAGATCTTATCAGAGTTAATTACCTTTCCAAAATTCAAAATTCCCTTATCTTTCCAGAGCTCGAATTCACACAAACAAACCTTCATTGAACATACAAAATAGAACAATTCATTCAAGACGAGCAAATCGTATTTTCTGGAATTAAAGATTCACTTACACATTCCAATAATATTTGGACGTTCACTCTGGCCAGAAAATGAAATTCCAAAGACAATGATTCAATCACAAAGATTGTGAAATTTACGCATTAGCCAGGATTCTTGCCTGAAAAATAAATACAACACGCATTGTATGGCATTTTGTGGAAAGAGGATGTCTGTGTCACTGGCCAGGGTAGAATTTATTGTCCTTCACTAGTTGCACTTGAGAAGGTTGTTGATTCACTCTCTGGGCAAAGACATGTGTTCTCTTCAATCATTGAGGATGGGGATATATGTGGATATATCAGCTGTCCTCGGCAACTAATATTGCTAATGGGCCAAAGCAATTAACATCACATCTGATGTTTTGGAATTTTATTTTCTGGTCTTCTATTAAGAAAAAAAAACACTAATATGGAATTCTTAACACAGCATGTGCAAGTTCTGCCTGGTGGAACAATGATAATGTTAATGAGCTAGGAATAGAAACATAGAAGATAGGAGCAGGAGGAGGACATTCGGCTCTTTGAGCCCATCCTCCATTCATAACGATCATGGTTGATTGTCCAACTCAGTAGCCTAAAACTGCGTTCTCCCCATAAGCTTTGATCGCATTCAGCCCAAGTGCTATATCAAGCCACCTCTTCAATACATTAATGCAGGACAGCCAAACATGTTGCTGAGATATGTTTAAATTCCTTCCAATGCAGATGCTAAAGTTTGAGTTCAGCAATATCAAGAATCAAAAAGCAAGCCTCATGGTGCACAAACCATTGGCTTGAAACCCCATCTGGTTCACTCATAAATGTCAGAAAAGGAAATATGCCATCTTGACCAGGCCTGCCTTGCTCAAGACTGCAGACCAACAGTAATGTACTTGAATCTTAACTGCCCTCTGAAATAGTTTGAGCAAGCCCCTCAGTTGTCTCAAAGTTAGGGTCATTAAGGATGGGTAATAAGTGCTGGTCCAGTCAGTGACACTGATGTCTCACGGTCAAAATAAACCCCAGATTAAACTTGTTGAACTGAGGGCTTGCCATTGACTGAATTTCAGTTCGGGTCATTTGGATTTTTGTTGACCATGGAAGTTTTGTGTTGCTTTGCAGTCCTGTGTAAGTGAAAGAAAATTTTATTGAAAGTGTTGAATAAGGTCACGCAATCAATATATTAAAAGGAGGGGGCACATTCCTACGCAAAATCCTTAAGAAATGGCTTCATGATTGCTGCTTTTACCATCCATAAGAGTAAAAAATTCCATTCATGACCACTCACCTCTCAACACCCTCTCCACAACTCTTCCTCAAAACTCAAAGTCTGTATCCACTTTGTCCTTATACCATCTGCTGATGAGAATGGGTCTCGTTTATCTAACCTCATACTCTTGCACACAGCTTTCAAATCTCTGCACGAGCTTCTTTATTTTAAGATAAACGATTGCACCCACGTCAACCCATCCTTGCAGCTAAAGCCTCTCACTGCTGGAACGAGGCCTTGGTGTCACTTGTACACCAGTCACTGAAAGAAAGCATGCAGGTGCAGCAGGCGTTGAAGAAGGCAAATGGTATGTTGGCCTTCAGAACGAGTGTGCTGGAGTACAGAAGTGGAGGCGTCTTGCTGCAATTGTACAGTGCCTCAGTCAGACCCTTTATAGCGCTCCGCGTTCAGTTTTGATCTCCTAGTCTGAGGAAGGATAGAAAAGAATCCCGACAGTGTGGAAACAGCCCATTCAGCCCTACAAGCCCACACCAACTCTCTGAAGAGCACCCCATCCAGACCCACTACCCCCATCCCTATCCTTGAAACCCTGCATTTCCCACGACAAAAGCTCCTAACCTACATATCCCTCTATGCTACGGGCAATTTAGCAGAGCCAATTGAACTAAAATGCAATCTCTGGACGGCAGGAGGAAAGCAGAGCACCCACAGGAAACCCACACAGACACAGGGAGAATGTGCAAACTTCACACATACAGCTGCCCAAGGCTGGGATTGAACCCGGGTCCCTGGTGCGGTGAGGTAGTAGTGTTAAACACTGAGTCACTGTGCTGCCCCACTGAGAAATCGTGCCGCCCCTTGTTCTGGCTATGGAAGGAATGCAATGAATGTTTACCTGACTGATTCCTGGGATGACAAAACTGATGTATGAAGTGAGACTGGATTATTTAGAGTACATTCAGTGGAGTTTAAAAAAATGGTTTGGGGTGGATTTCATCGCAGCTGAAAAATTCTAACAGGATTAGACAGGAAAAACCCGGAAAGGATGTTCCTGGTGAGGGGGCTCTTGAACTAACATGGTCACAAATGAAGTTTAAGGGGTAGGCCATTTAGGACTGAGATGAGGCGAAATGTCTTCAACTAAAGAGTCTTGAGCCTGTGGAACTCTCTGTCACATAAGACAGTTGAGTTTTCAATATTCAATATTTTCAAGAAAGAGTTAGATATAGCTCTTAGGTCTAAAGGATCAAACGGTAAAGGAGAACATAGCCCAGATCATATTGATTTGTGGAGCAGGCTCAAAGGTCCGAAAGACAAGCTTCTAATTCTGTTTCCTCTGATTTAAGGACCAGCAGCATGCAGATCAAGAATGGCAGAACAGCACACACCAGGCCAAGGGGAGGCAATGGCCTACTAGTATTATCATTGGACTGTTAACCCAGAGTCCAGATAACATTCTGGGGACCTGGGTTCAAATCACATGATGGCATATGGTGGGCTTTGAATTCAATTAATATTTGGAATTAAGAATCTAGTGATGACCATGAATCTACTGTCGATTGTCGGGAAAGACACATCTGGCTCACCAACGACTTTAGGGAAGGAAACTGCCATCCTTATCTGGTCTGGCCTATGTGTGACTCCAGACCCACAGCAATGTGGATGACTCCCAACTGTTCTCTTGGCAATTAGGGATGGGTAATAAATACAGGCCCAGCCAGCAACACTCTCATAGTTTGAATGAATAAAGAAAAATTTAGATTGCAGCCCCATCTCCTTTCTGCGTTGTGTGAGGGTAGGGAAGAAGAAACAAACAACTGGGCTGCAATTGACATTGACATCCCTCCAACATGACACTGCAGTTGTGACGTCCACAGGACATGGTCCACAGCTGGTCAAGAAAATGATTCAATACTCTCTCAAGGACAATTCGGAATGGACAACAGGTGATATTCTTGCCATCAATGCTTGCATCAATTCAACCAGACGTGAGTGAACACTGTGGATTGGAATTGAACTTGCAAACAACCATGAATATATAAACTGATGAAATAGTTGCAGAAGTATACCATTACCCTCAAGCCTGCTCCACCATTTGATAGGATCAAATCTTACCTGTTTGTGGTTCAGTTTCCGTCCTTCCAATTTCTATTTCATTTTCTTTGCTGCCAGTAATGTATCTACCTTAATTCGAAGATGTTGAATGACACATCCCCATTTCTCAACTGCCTTCTGATAAGCATTCCAAATTTGTACAAATCTCAAAGAAAACAAAAATTTGCCTCATCTTTGTAAGGGCCAGCCTAATGTTAAAAATGCCACTGCTCAGACTGCCAACGCCTCCTTCTGCACAGACCCACGATAGGAATCATCCATTCCATCTGAACCTTTTCAACAGTGTTTAGGATCCTACATGCCTTGACTGATTTGAATAATGTTAAATATGTTCAAAGCAACATCAGTAAGTAATATTAGGGAGCATTTTTTGGATTTTGGTTATGGATTTCTCATCTTAAGAAGAGCTGCAGTTGGCCATGTATTCTGTCCGACCTGCGAAACCACTGCCCCTTGCCTGCCACATTTAAAACAGAAAACTGCGCTGAAGTGAAATTCTGATCTCACAGTAATCCAGTTCAGCTGTAAAGTCTGCAGATAAAGGCACGAAAAACAGGAAATAATTCTCATTCCTGGCAGCATCAGCGGGAAAAGAAAGTCAGCTTTTCCGACTGATGCTCAGTTGTCAATACTTTATAACAAATATTCAGACCATCTCCTGATGTCTCATGAAGTTGAAAAACCTGACTCCCAACAATCCCACATCTGAGATTGGTGGCTTACTCCATTTCTTTCCGTGGGCTCAGGTGGTATTTGTCTGAGCTATCCACCTATACAGTTTTGTTTTTGGAAATCAATTCATGAATTATCCACATAGCAACAATTGCAATAAATTGAAAAAAGGAAAACCCAAAAGAACTGCGGATGCTGTAAATCAAGAACAAAAACAAAGTTGCTGGAAAAGCTCGGCAGATCTGGCAGCATCTGTGAAGTTAACGTTTCGGGTCCACTTCAGAGGAAGGGTCACCGGACCGAAAACATTAACTCTGTTTTCTCCTTCACAGATGCTGCCAGACCTGCTGAGCTTTTCCAGCAACTTTGTTATTGCAATAAATTGATTTTTCAGACAAAATTATCAGAATGAAGACTTGGTGATGCTGATAACTTATTTCTTTCGCCTGTAGTGCTTTTAGAGCACCAGAATGTTAAGTGCAATTTAGTTCTCAAGTTTCAAACCCTCCACTTGTTCCATGCCTGAGCAATTTGGTTGAATGGGTATATCATTGCATTCTTCAGCTCTTGTCTGAATTTAACCTGGATGACAGCATAAATACCTGTGTTAGTGCAGGAGCTGAGGAGTTGCAGCATCTTCGCTGTGCGATCTGTGATAAAGCATGGGTCTGTGTAGGAGTTGTAATATCGGATATCTGTAATTCGTGCATAAATATTGTACACAACCTGGGTCACCCACAACAGCACAAAACTGCCCGATATACTGAACAGCAAAATGATGGATTTTAGCCGGTTTTCCATCTCTACATCCTTGTGTTTCTCTGCGCTTTTTTGACCACGGAGACCCCTACGCATTTGACTGCTCACTAAAATACGCCTGACAGTCAGCACATTGAACAGCAAGATCAGAAAGCACGGCACACAAGGGGTTAAAATGTAGTTGATAACTTCAAATGCAGTCCATCCAGGAGAACTGTAATAACTCTGTTTATGGGTGCAGCCCCATGGAATATTGTCAATGATGTATCGTGGCTCAATTGCAAAATACCAGGGTAGAGACTCCAGACAGCCCAGCACAGTCACAGTCCCTAGAAATGCTGCTGCAGTTCTCTCAGTGCAACATTTTGTTTTTAGTCTCTCATAGCAAATGGCCACAAATCGGTCAAACGTGAATGTGACTGTGAACCAAACAGAAATCACTGTGGCTGCTGACCTCAGGGCAGAAAGAACACTACACACAGGAGTAATTTTTACGAATGAATGTGGTAAATAAATCGGAACAGTGATCCACAAAATGGCATCAAAGACAACGACAAGAAGATCAGCCACTGCCATTCCAATCAAGTAATGAGTGATGCACTTGGAGAGACCACAGTTTCCTCGGGACAGGATCATTATTGCCACCAAGTTAACTGTGAGGAAAGACATTGAAGTTCAAGTAAACATTTTCAGATCTTGTCCTGAATCAAAGAACAATGTGACAGAAATTAGGGCAAAATTTCCAGCTTTGATATTGCATGACAGATGTAAACTGAATCATCGATTGCTTTCAAATAGTTAAAGTCTTGAAACACAATCAGCAACAGTATATTTTGGAATCCATAGCACAAGTAAGTAAAGTAAGCAAAGGAGGTTCATCATCCATCATTAAGGGTAAAATGAATTTCCTTGAAGAGTGGAAGTACAGATATAATGGCAGCATGTAATGATTAGAAAGGTGTTTGTGCAAATTACACAGTGAAAGGTAATGACAATTAAGCAGCAAAGTGACCACCAGTTTATATCAGGATCACTTGCGACAACAGCTTACCAGGAACACCAATGGCTGAAATAAGAGGATAGAAAACATCTTCTATTTGCCACACAATTGGATATGCCATTTCTGAGATTAGCAACAACTTTGATTGTTCTGGGTCTCACACTTCTGGCAGGAACTGTGAACTGATCGATTCCAATCGTTCCTGATTTATATAGAACGCAAGCCTCCAGTAACACTGCTACACCTGACAATGCAATTAGTAACACAAACTTGAACAAACACATTACATCAACAGCTTTGCCTCAGATGTGATTACTGTTGTGGGCAAAACACAACTATTTCAAAGCTCATGAGTCAGTATTAGTTCCACAATTATGTAATGAAGCTGAAAGTTCATGCAGAAAAGACTGATCCCATAATAACTTCATTTAGAGTTTCATTGTAAACCATGGTCCTTGTTTTTTTCTGTTAACTTAACTGTACTATTCTGGAAGGTCAACAGAAATCAGTAACACAGGTTCATTCTCATTCTGTAGATTCCCGGTTAAAAATACTAACTACGATTCGCTCAAGACAGTGATGCCTGTCTCTCCATTTTCGATAGGCTAATCTCGAGATTCAAAATCTGACAGACATTTGATGTAGGCATAGTTTTAAAGTCAATCTTTACTTACTTTCTGATGTAGTTATAAAGTGGAGAATAGTGGACGTTCAAATCCTAACTCAGAAACTCAACTCCAGTGCGAGTACATGATGCATTTTGCAATGAAGCAATTGATACCCATTTCTCTCACCAAAAACCTAACCCTAATCCAAACCACAACCTTATGTCTACACTGAAGTCTACATTGTAGAATTAGCTAAGAAACGTAGTGTGCTATTTCTTTGTCTGCCTCTCCATTAAAATATTCGGATTATGTTTCAATATAGCCTGCGAGGCAAGTTTTTTTTTACATTTTGTATTTTTTTTAATTCACTCGTTGGACGTTGGCACCACTGTCTTGTTCAAGATTTATCATCATCCTGAAATGCCTGTTGAGGAGGTGCTGGTGATGTGTTTACCTGCGCTGCTGCAGTCTATATGCAGTTTTAATTTTTAAGTTCCACCTGTTTTCTTCCCTTATTCACTTTGCAGTTAATTTGCCGGTGATTGTGATCCTTTCCCAAGGAAAGTGTGGGCTCTCCATTTGCTTCAGTCATTTCCTGGTGGCTAGAGCAACAGGAGTTCTAATGGTTGCAATCAATGAGGTCATATTGTATCAGGTCAATTGTTATTACTTCCAGATTTCTTCCTCAACATGACTCCTGACTGTGTATTATTTTTGTCCATAGTTATATATCTGCAAATACTTCAGTTTAATAAACAGACATTTTCACCATTGATCACTTTGTTGCCAATTGTTGCCAGAAGCTGTAAAGAAAACATCCTACTGAGAAAACTGCAATGGTGGTGATTGCAAGAACAATTCTGCTGTTCCATCTAAAATATTTGCTTTATTACTTTAGCTTACAACATGATAAGATCATTGACAATGCACTGTGGGACTGTTCACCAAAAGATAACTATTTTACTGATCTTGGGTGTGTGATATTTGACTGGTTTGTCTCGCTTCCAACTTCATTACTTCCTTTGTTTCAATTTTGCTGTTCAACTTTTATAATCAGAAACTTTTTACTGAGCAGTCAATCTTCAAGCGACCGAGGTCCAGAACAGAGGAGAGAAATGCAGAGACCCAGAAATGGCAAACACAAGAAGTCTGTCATCTTGCTGTTTGCTGTTTTTGTCTCTTTCACAGTCTTGTGGCTGAATCCAATTGCAGAATTATTATATTATAACATTCCGGAGTCTATCTTTGCAGATTACACCCATTCTCTTATTATCTTTGAAGAAGTCAGATACATATTTCTGATATTTAGTTCCTGCACAAACACATTTACTTATAGGGAGACTAATATAAAGTTCATGGAGCAGTTCAAGATATGCTGAAATGTCCACAGGAAACTGAATGTCAAGTTAATTAAGTTGTAAGAAGGACTGAGCTGCATCCAGAACTACATTTATTTGTATCTTGTTAATTGTGCAACACAAGATATCCATGCATCTCAAAATAAATTTCCGTGTGATACCTTTTCTTGCCTGGCCTGTGAAATGTTTAGATTAGCACTCTGGTCCAAACTAATATGTCAAAACGAATGTCTTTTTCACAAAGCATTTGATAAGCATTCCAGGTATAAACACTTATGAAAGAGAATCATCAGGACTTGGGGTATCATTCGCAAGCAATATGTGTATTTATTGTTTTCAAACATTAAAACCAGCTCAACTGTTCCATTGTGGTTTGGTTCAAATTGAAATTTAAACTGATGTTTTGTTTCCTATTGTATGCTTGAACTAGCAACTTATATCAAATAGTTTACCAATCCAAACTTCAGAAACAATTGCATCTAGGCTTGGTGGTTTTAAGCAGGGCTCTTATATGAGACAGTCCAGTAATTGTACTCAGTTTATGGTCCACCTGATTTCAAAGACTTGTCTTCCAAGCTTCCATCCCACCTGTTCTCTTCTTGAAACCTGTTCAAAAAGAAAACAAAAAAATATATATCCATCGTGGCACAGAGAGAAACCCAGTGGGTCATGAATATCCACACAACACATCTCACCATATGGAAATTGTGGGAGAATGTTGAAAACTGTCAACAGAAGTGGCATTACCCTCGTCTTCAGGTGACGTCATATCTTGCTTCCATGTACTCTAGTCAAAAACTGTCAAAGATATCTTTTGATAATTTCAAACTGGCATGTTTAATCCCTATTTCCATAAAGAGAACATTTTCTAGACCTTTCTTTCAAGACCACTTAGCAAAAGAAACAACACAGGTATGTGGACAAAACATTTCTCATGACAAATTCAGAGTTCAAATTAGATGTCTTCCAAAAAGTTTTGTGTATGTTTCAATAACAAGTTAAGACACATTTATGCACAAATCTTTTCTGTAGCATTCTCAAGAAAAATACTGTTCTCAAATTTCCAAAGAAGCGAGATTTCAGAGGTTTGAACCCGTGATGCTTTCGCGTGATTCCGTGTATTAGTATTGATTTCAGTTGAATGTAAGGGATGCTCTCATTGCAACATGTGTGGGAACAGTTTGTGAGTACAATGCAGTTTTCACAGAGGGCTTCTTTAACTTCACTGCGGGAAAGAGAATTGTTGATCTCTTCCTCAGATCTAACTAAGTGTTGTACTTATTTTCCCAACTTTGGCAGCTCCTGAGTGCCATTATACACCAGTTTTACCTCACTGCCAAATACTGTTGGGGAAACACCAACAACTCCATTCTGGTGGTTGTCTTGTAAGGGAATGGCCCCAGCTGCTGTCTGTTCGCGGTTTCCTCTGGCGTGTTTTGATTTTGCTCGATTACTATAACGTGGAGTTTGATCTCTGCTGTAAGAACTAAAAGTGAAACACCCAAAGAGGAACACCTCACGCTTTAATCTCTAAAGGAGTGTGAAAAATGGTGGTATCTGTCTTTGAGCAACTACTAGTTTTTATATAAAATAAATACCTGACACTCATTTTAAATTCAAAAAGTAACCATTTATTTCTCTAACTCCAATAGTGAACAAATTAACTGAAGTATTAACAAATCAAATAAACCTCTGCTAACTACTAACTATTCTTGAATTACGCAACATTCCAATGGTGTGGTGTTCCAATAAATACGAGTCCCACCTATATCGAAAACGCAACTTAGCCTTTTGAAATTAAAATCAGGTTACATGTCCTCTGGACTATTCTGTGCTTTCTCCATCAATTCTTCTGTCAGGAATATGAACTAGGTGTGCCATGGGTACCTTTGCTAAGTAAGTGCTGCATTCTCTGAGACAAAAAGAAGGACATTAGACCCAGTGATTGTCTTCTGTGAGCTGAGGCCTGTTAGCTCTGGTAGATGGCAGTTAGCTCTGTGCTTTGCTCAACTGCCATCTTCCTTTATATCCTTGATGACATACAATATTTCTTACTGTAGGATTGGTCGTACATTGTCAAAACCATCAGATTTAAATTTATTAAGTTTTTGGTATCTAAGGGCCTGGTTCAAATTGATTGACTAAATTCAATGGCTTGTTGTATTGTTTAAAAAAAGTGCTGCCTGGTTTGAAAACTGAACGACTTTTTAATACAAATGATTCAACTTGGGTGCTTTCTGCGTACTTGCAAACTTTCAATCTGCTGCTCACAGACATCCACTTTAAATCTCTAAGCACAGAAAAAGCGCATGATCTTTTTAAGGGACTACGTAATGCTTTCCCCGCTAGCATTTTGCAAACACCAAATTCTAACTTCCTGCCTCCCAATCCACAGGCACTTTATACAAATTTGCAACAAATCCCCCTGTCCAGACAAAAAAACGAAGGATTATTTGAAAAAGATGGCTTATTTTTTCCAAAAAATAACCTTAACTATATTATATTCCTAGATCTAAAGCTCATTCATCTGGAGTTCCAATTTTTATCTTAATTCTATACATATAAAACATTGAACTTTATCATTTCTATCTGACATAAACATTTTACTTTTAGACTCACGATAAAGTACCTGCCGATAATCTTTCACGACTCGCAACATGTGCAGTCTGTAAATCAAATGCTGCTAATATAAGACACGAATGAAATAATCTGGCGTTCTGCTCCCTAAATATTTCAAGAAAAATCAAAGGACTGTGATCAGTATACACAACAGTATCTGATGTTTTGTTTGCAGCTTAAACATTAACATGTTGTAAGGTCATTATCAAACTCAATAACTCTATTTTCAATGGTTGAGTATTTTTTTCAGTAGGATATTGAGTTTCTTTGAAAAATAACTGATTGGTCTTTCAATTCCACAATCATCCTCCTGTAACAACCCATCTCCAATCACTACATCACTTACATCGATGGCAACTTTGAAGGGGTTTAAGAAACGTGGCATGGCTAAAGCTGGAGTGCTGGTTAACACTGCTTTTAAATTCTCAAATGCTTCCTGGCATTGTTCTGGCAACGGAATTTCATGCTCTTTCTTTAAAAAATCCGTCAACGGTGCCATTATGCTCTGAAAGTTTGCTACAAATTTCCTGTAGAATCCGTTCAATCCTAAAAATCATAGCACTTCCTTCTTCGAGGATTATCTTGGCAATTCCTCAATGCTCTCCATCTTCACGTTCCTCAGTGTCATAAGACCATAAGACATAGGGCCAGAAATTAGGCCATTCAGCCCATCGAGTCTGCTCCACCATTCAATCATGGCTGATAAGTTCCTCAACCCCATTCTACCGCTTTTGCCCCGTAACCCTTGATCCCTTTGCTCATCAAGAACCTATCTATCTCAGTCTTAATTGTACTCAATGACCTGGCCTCCACAGCCTTCTGTGGCAGTGAATTCCATAGATTTACCACTCTCTGGCTGAAGTAGTTTCACCTTATCTCCATTCTAAAAGGTCTTCCCTTTACTCTAAGGCTGTTCCCTCAGGTCCTAGACTCTCCTACCAATGGAAGCATCTTCCCAACATCCACTTTGTTCAGGCCATTCAGTATTCTGAAAGTTTCAATTAGATCCCCCCTCATCCGTCTAAACTCCAATGAGTATAGTCCCAGAGTCCTCAATTGTTCCTCGTATGTTAAGCTTTCCATTCCAAGGACCATTCTCGTGAACATCCTCTGAACCCACTCCAGGGCCACTACATTCTTCCTGAGATATGGGGCCCAAAAGTGCACGCAATACTCCAAATGTGGCCTGATCAGAGCCTTATAAAGCCTCAGTAGTATATCCCTGCTTTTATATTCAAGTCATTTCAAAATAAATGCCAACATTGCATTTGCCTTCCTGACTACTGACTCAACCTGTTTACCTTGCGAGAATCCTGGACTAGAACTCCCGAGTTTCTTTGCACTTCAGACTTCTGAAATTTTTCCCCATATAAAAAATAATCCTTCCTTTCATTCTTCTGACCAAAGTGCATGACCTCACACTTTCATTCATCCTACCTGATGTTGTTCCCCCTCGGATGTCACTTCTGCCTTCACAAATTTTGTCTTTGTCAAATTTACGACCAACTTTGCCTTCCATAGTCCTTCATAGAGTTTTGCCAAATGCGCCATCTGATCATTCTACGAATGGCTGAAGATCACTTAGTTATCTATTTGAATGGTAGAATTAGTCAATCCTACCTCGACTCTGTACATGAGCCTTTCAAAAGTGTCTGGTATGCTTTTTCCTGCCAAAGGGCATTACTTTAAATTGATATAGGGCATTGGAATTACAAATGCAGGAACTGTTTTCACTGCCTTTCTGACAAAAGTACTTGACGGTAACCACAAAGTAAAGCCAACTTAGTGATGTAGCTGGATAGTCCTAAATTTTCCATACACTCCTCCACCCTTGGAATTGGGTATGAGTCTGATTTTGTCACGGCGTTGACCATCTGATATCTACAGAGAATTGTTGAGTACCATCAGTTTTGAGAACCAGCATGATTGGTGAATTCAACTCACTTTTTCTCGTTTCTGTGATGTCTTCTTGGAGCATCGCTTGCACTTCATTCTGAACCTGCACTTCTTTGACAGGATTAAGCCTATAGGAGTGTTGTTTTATCAGATCAGCATTCCCTACATCAACCTTATGTACTGTAGATCGAGTCCTCCCCATTCAATTTCTACATACATTCTCACAGCACTGTAAAAAAAAACTTTCAATTCAGTTCTCTGTTCATGGAACAGATAGATCACTATCCTATCCCATCCCGTAAAGACATCCTCATTATTCAATTTATTCTGAGGTACATCAAAATCCAATTTATCTGGATTTGTTTCCTCACTGTGAGTGGCAGGAACTGTACCTGTTTCACCATTTCCTTTTCCCTGCCATAGTAAGGTTTCAGCATGTTGACATATACTCGATAATTTATTTCATAACTTGCATTTTTACCAGATAATTCACCTGACTTAACATTTTCTCAATCTGATAGGAACCACTTAACATTGCTTTGAAGGAATCTACTACCATCTCTAAGAGTAGAAATACGTTATCTCCATGTGCAAATGTATGAATTTTAGCTTTCCTATCTGCTTCTTGCTCCATTAGGTACTTGGCTTGTTGTCAACAAATGTTGTCTTGCTAATTCAACTACGCTGTCCAAACTTTCTCTCACCTCAGATTCATCATACAACTGTGAGATCTCTGACTTTGGACCTATCAACATTTTCTTAATAAATTTTAAAGGTCCTCTTACTTCATGTCCGAATATCAATTCCAATGGAGTAAACTGAGTCAATTTATTTGGAACAACTCCAGTAGCAAATAATATAAATAGGATATGTTTATCCCAATCATTTGGGTAATCCTGAACATAAGCCTTCATCATGGTCTTTAGGGTCTGATGCCACCTTTCCAATGCTCCCTGGGATTCAGGATGGTACGCGGTTGATAAAATCCGTTTGATGCCAAAGCTATCCATGAACTTCTTAAATAATCTGGCAGTACATTTGGACCCTTTGATTGAATTGCCCTGCAAGCAAGAAACTCCACCACAACCTCTCTTGCCTTGACATTACGGAATGGATTTGCCTCCAGAAATCTGGTAGCCGTGTCCATTACGGTTAGCAAGTACTGGTTCCCACTTTGTTTTCAGGAAGGGGACCTAAATCACAATCAATCATAACCCATGTAAAGGATTATTCAATGCAGGTTGCTGCTTTTATTACTGCCTACGCCTTTCCAACCATCTGACACAAAATGTTAGGTATGGCAAAATTCAACCACATCATTGTGCAATCCAGCGAATGAAAATGCTTCTGTATCTTAGCCTGAGTGTTCCTCGCCCCTATGTTGACCTCTTACAGGTAATTCGGATTCTAATCGCAATACTTCCTGTCTGTATGCAACTCAGTCTGGTGAATTTCCATCCATTTCTCCTCTGCACTAACCTGCCGAGGTCTCCATTTCCCCCTTAAGATTTTATCCTGAATGTAGTAGCATTCTGGATTGCATTCTGATTCCTTTTCAGGGAGACTTTATGATATAAATCCTTTATCGTTTCATCTTTTTTTGTTGTAACTGATTAGCCTTTCAGAAATAAACAGCTCTGCCTGATCCTTTACCTGCAGAGGGTTTTCCTTTACCATCTCATCAAACAGAATGTCAGCTAACTCCTTCATCTTTCACTTTTGCTTTCCCTTCTTGATTTAACTTATGGCTGTGGGATCTTCTCACCATACAGTCCAGAAAAATTCCAGTGTATTTGCCTTTAAATCCCTCAGTTCTCCGATTTTCTTTTGGCTTTTGCACGATGATGGGTACCACACCCACCTGTGATACAGCTATATTGTTTCCAACAATAAACTGTAATCCTGGAATAGATCATTTTTCCATCACTCCCACCATGAGATCCCCAGTCCTGATTGGAGTTCTGCGCCTTACCTTACACTGGGGAACACTACGCCTCTCTCTGTTTCTTCCACAGATTACTATTCTCTTGTGCAATATTTCAGAAAGACTGCAAATATTTTCATCTCTTACTATTGGAGACTGACTAGGTCAATTATCTCTGAATATTTTAACTCATTTGCCTACTTTCCCAGGTATACCTGAGTAATTCTGACCCATATACATGACGTCCTTGAAAAGATCGGGCTCTACCTCACGATCCAGCCCGTGACCAGGCTGTGCACTCTCCTGCAGCTCCTGGAGTTCTCTTGGGATTTCCTTCACTGCCTTAAATAATCCTACTGGTTTAACCTCTTTTGCCACATCCATTTTTCCAGTGCCTCTCTTAAAACAACAGAACTGTGCCTTTGTGTGCCCCACCTTATTGCAATGAAAACGCCTGAGGCCTTGAATAGTGGAGGAGCAGATATATAATGGCAGCATTTAATGATGAGAAAAGGTTTTTATGCAAAATGGACAGCGATAATGAAAATTAAGCAGCAAAGTTATCGGCAAAGTATCCGGAACACTTGCGCTAACAGCTTACCAGGAACACCAACAGCTGAAATAAGAGGAAAGAAAACATCTTCGATTTGCCGTACAATTGGATATGCCATTTCTGAGATTAGCAAAAACTTCAGTTGTTCTGGATTTCACACTTCTGGCAGGAACTGTGAACTGATCTATTCCAATTGATCCTGATTTAAAAAGAGGGTAAGCCTCCAGTGACATAGTTACACCTGACATAGCTGTTAGTAACACAAACTTCAACAAACAAATTACATCAGCAGCATTTACTCTGATGCGATTACTGCCATGGGCAAAACACAACGATCTCAAAACTCACGAGTCAACATTAGTTGCACCATTACAGAATGAAGCTAAAAGTGCATTCAGAAAAGTCTGATCCCATAAATGATGAATAGTTTAATTTAGATTTTCCCTGTAAACCATGGTCCTTTTTGCTCAGGTAAGCTAATTTTTGCTGCTCTTGAAGGTAGACAGAATCCAGAATCACAGATTCATTCTGGTTCTGTGGATTCCTGGTTAAAAATACAAAGTTCAATTCTCTAAGGACATTGATATCTGTTTCTCCATTTGAGGTAGTGGGAGCCTGGGAGTTCAATGTCTGACAGCCAGTTGGTGAAGGTAAAGTTTAGAAGTCAACCTTTACTGAGTTCATGCTTTATTTATAAGGTGTAGAATTGTGGATGTACATATCCTAACTCTGAAACCCAACTCCAGTGCCAGTACATGACACATTTTGTTATGAGGCAATTCATGCCCACTTTCCTAATCCTAACCCTAACCCTAACGCAAACGACAACCAAAAGTGTACACTAAAGTGTATACTTTATACACTAAAATGAAAAAGTATAAACTATACAATTATCTAAGAAATGGACCGCGCTCTTTCTTTCTCTGCCACTTCACTAAAATATTGTTATTATGATTCAATGTAGCTTGAGAGGCAGGTTTTTGCCGTTTTGATTTTTTGCAGTCACTCATGGGTCTTGGGCATGAAATTATCCGTAAATGCCAATTGAGGAGAAGCTGGTGAGCTGCATGCCTGCACTACTGCAGTCAATGTGCTGTATGCGGATCCATAATGTCATAATGCTGGGAAACATTTGATTTAGACGCAGGAACCCTGAAGTGATGAGTTTCAGTATGGTAACACAACTGAATGGTACCACGTCAAAGGGCAGTGGTTAGTTGGACTCCTATTGTAGGTGGTCATTGTCTGACATGTGGTGTAAATATCATTTTCTACTCCTTAGCCTAAGCCTCAATATTATCTAGAATTTGTTGTATTTTTACAAGGACTGCTTTGGTGTCTGAGGAGTCATGAATGATGCTGAACATTGTGCAATCGTCATCAAGCATCCCCACTTCTGACCATTCGGTGGACGGAAGGTCATTGATGAAGCAGTTGGAGATGGTTGGGTTTAGAACTTGCCCCTGAAGAACGCCTGCAGAGTTGAGATGATTGACGTCCAACAACCTCAAACCATCATCTTATCTGCCAGGTATGACTCCAACTAGCCGAGTGTTTGCACCCTGATATCCATTTATTCCAGTTTTGCTTCTTGATGCCACACATGGTCCAATGTAACCATGATATCAAGGTTAGTCATTGTCAACTCACTCCCCACTTGTTCAATTCAACTTACTTTTCCAATTTTCAACGAAGAATGTAATGCGGTCAGGAGTTCAGTGGTCCAGGTGGAAACTGGGCACCACTGAGCTGGTAATGTGCTAAGCTGATGCTACTTGATAGCACTGTTGTTGAGACCTTTCATCACTTCACTGACGATCAAGGGTAGGCTGATGAGGAAATCATTGGCCATGTTAGATTTGCCTACTTTGATTGTATGGGAAATACCTGTGCAATATTCCACACTGTTGGACAGGTGCCTGGACTGCAACCCTATAGGAGAACAAAGCATGGTTGCGATGCAGCATGCTCTGGATGACAAGTCATCCATACCATTATCAGGGTTCATAGCCTTTGCAGTATCCAGCACTCTCAGGCAGTTCTTCACATCACATTAAAGAATCAAATGATTGAAGACTGGCTTCTGTGTTGTTGGGGACTCTGTGGACGAAGCAGAGTTGAATTGCACACTAAACGCTTCTGGCTGAAGACTGTTGCTAAGGATACAGCCTTATCTTTTGCACTGGTGTGCTGGCGTCTCCCAGCACAGAGGACGTGGATATTTGCGGAGCCTCCTCCTCTTGTGAGTTATTTGATTGCCCAGCACCAATCCCAAGTCAAGGTGGCAGAACTGCAGAGCTTAGACCTGATCCGTTGCTTTTAGGATCAATTAAATCTGTCTCTCACTTGATGATTTGGCTATTTGGTATGCAAGTAATCCTGGTTTGTAGCTTCACCATGTTATTTATTGTAAGGAAGGTCTTCCCAGTCATTGACTAGTCAGGGATAGAATCAGCATGGCTTTGTTAACAGAAGGTCAAGCCTTACTAATTTCATTGCATCCTTTGAGGAAGTGACAAGGAGATTGATGAGGGTAATGCAGAGGATGTTGTCTACAT
This sequence comes from Rhincodon typus, assembly GCF_021869965.1. Taxonomy (NCBI): domain Eukaryota; kingdom Metazoa; phylum Chordata; class Chondrichthyes; order Orectolobiformes; family Rhincodontidae; genus Rhincodon; species Rhincodon typus. Next base: position 7,481,679 of record NC_063376.1, read on the forward strand.
GGATTTTAGTGAAGCGTTTGACTAGGTCCCACATGGCAGACTGGTCAAAAAAGTAAAGATTCATGGATACAGGCTAATGTGATGAATTAGATCCAAACTTAGCTCAATGACAGTCAACAAAGGGTAACTGTCGATTGCTACATTTTTGAATGGAAAGCTGTATGGACAGCGTTCCACAGACTCAGTGTTGAGTTTTAAGATGTTTAGAATGTCTTTAAAATGTTTTTATTGTTTTCTCCTGGAAGTAGAATTGCTTGTATCTTCAAATAATTTGTGTGAGAGAGAGGATGTGTGGTCTTTTACCATAGAGCTTGATGCAACACTTTGGGCTTCTGTTTTAAGACAGATGGAGGAGAAGACAATGTTCAGAGCTGTTTGGAATTAGAGAGGAAGCATTAGCTTATATAAAGAATAGATTTCATGAAGAGACACAAGACTGAGGCATGATGCTTGTATCATTCAGAAGATAGAAGGCACTGTTTGTCCTAAAGGATTTGTTTCAGCTCCTGAATATTTAGTAGAGTTCAGAGCAGCTTATAAAGTTTGCGCTGATAAATTACGATTATTGACAACAAAACCTAGAGGAGAACTGGAGTCATATTGATTTTTGCTGATAGAATTGTGGAAACCTATAAAGTTCCATATGGAATGGCAAAAAGCATTGCAGCAAGTAATTGAGAAGTGGAACTGACAGGGTAATTTCCAAAAAGAGGGGTTGCAGGAAAAGGTAAAACAATGTTTTAGAGGGGTTAGCACAGCATACTTTCAACATGAATGCTGTAAAAGGTTAGCTCCAAAGAAACTGCTACAAATTCCAGTTTTTGAGATTGAGTATGGAACACCAAGCCTCACTGACTCTGAGCTGGAAAGGAACTTCCTGCAAGCTTGAAATCCATTGTCTGTAAGAAATTATACAACTAAAATGTGCAATTTTTATTTCACTGGGCTAAGGATAATGATGTCATATACATTACAATCTTTATTGTCTGTTTTCAGGCACGGAAAATGAACTGTTTATCGATAATTTACACCTCTTTTCTTCCCTTCTCAACTTTCAAGTCAATTGACTGGTGATTGTGTTCCTTTCCGAAGGAAAGTGTGGGCTCGCCGTTTGTATCAGTCAGTACCTGGTAGTCATAGTAAAGTAGATCTAATGTTTGCAATCAATGAGGTCATATTGTTTCAGATCAGTCGTTATCACTTCCAGGATACTTTCCTCAATATGACTCCTGTCTATAGCATTATTACTGTCCAAAGTTATACATCTACAAATACTTCAGCTTGGTAAATAATCATTTTCACCTTCAATCACATTGTTGTAATTTGTCGCCAGAATCTGAAAAGAAAATATTCAACTGAGAAAACTGCAATGGTCGTGATTGCAATTCAGTTCCAGACCAGAGGAGGGAATTTCAGAGATCCAGTAATGACAAACAAAAGGAAGTCTATGACCTTGCTGTTTGCTGGTTGTGACACATTCATGTTCTTGTGGCTGACTATGATTGCAGAATTCTTATATTATAACATTACAGAGGCTAACTTTGTAGATTACACCCATTCTCTTATTATCTTTGAAGAAGTCAGATGAAAGTTGCAGATTTTAAGTTCCTGCACAAACATATTTATTTATGGAGTGACTAATACCAAGTTCATGGATCAGTTCAAGATCAGGCTGAAATATCCATTGGAAACTGATTGTCAAGTCAATTAAATTGTAAGAAGCACTGACATCCATCCAGAGCTGCATTCACTTGTATTCAGTTTATTGTTCACCACAAGACATCCCAACATCTCAAGATATATTTCTGTATGACACTGTTTCTTGCCTGTCCTGTACAATGTTTAGATTAGCACTCTGATCCAAACTAACATGTCAGGATGTATGTCTTTTCCACAAAGAATCTGATAAGCATTCCAGGTGTAAACACTTACGAAGGATTTCGGGTATCATTCAAAAACAATATGTGTGTTTCTTTGTTTTCAAACATTAACACCAACTAGACTGCTCCAGTATAACACAGCATGGAGCTGGAGGAACACAGCAGGCCAGGTAGCATCAGCGGAGTAGGAAAGTTGACATTTCAGTTCGGGACCATTCTTCACAAAAAGGGTCCCGACCCGAAACATCAACTTTCCTAATCCTCTCATGCTGCCTGGGCTCCTGTGTTCCTCCAGCTGCATACTGTGTTATATCTGACTCCAGCATTGGCAGCTGTTACTATCTCTAGCCTGTTCCATCGTCTCTTGTTGTAAATTGAAATGTAAACTTCAGTTTAATTTCCTATTGTCTGCTTGAACTAGCAACTTGTATCAAATATTTTTAACATTCCAAAATTCAGAAACAATTGCATCCAGGCTTGGTGGTTTTAAACAGTGCTCTTATACTGGAGATTCCAGTGACTGCAGTCAGCTTATTGATTTCAAGGACTTGTCTTCCAGGCTTCCAGCTCACTTGCTCTTTTCTTGAAACTTATTCAACAACACAAAAAGAAAGAACATACTCATGGTGGCTCAGGAAGAAACTCAGTGAGTTACAAATATCCACACAACACATCTCACCAAACAAAAATTGTGGGAGAAGATTTAAAACAGTCAACAGAAGACTTAAATCTGTGAAGGGGCAGAACCCAGGTCACTATGTAACGTCATATCATACTTTCCTGTACTCAGTTCAAAAACTGTCAAAAATATCTTTTTATAATCTCAAACTGGCATTTTGAATCTCCATTTCCTTACAGAAAACATTTTTCAGATCTTTCTTTCATAACCACCTTCAAAGAGAAACAACACGTGCATATGTACAAAATATTTCTAATGACAAATTCAGAGATCAAATTGGATGTCTTCCAAAAAAGATTTATGTATGTTTCCAAAACAAACTAAACAACTTTTATTCACAAATCTTTTCGATAGCATTAATTAGAAAAATATTTTTCTCAAATTTCCAATGAAAGGAGATTTCAGCGTTTTGAACCTATGATGCTTTTGGACAACTCCTTGTATTCGTACTGATTTCAGTTGAATATAAGGGGTGCTTTCATTGTAAGTTGCATCGGAACTCTTTGTGAGTATGATGTAATTTTTCACAGAGGGCTTCTTTGAAATCACTTTGGGAAAGGGACTTGTTGATCTCTTCCTCAGCTGTGACTAAATGTAGTCCTTAATTTCCACCTTTTGCAGTTTCCGAGTGCCATTATACACCAGCTTTATGCACTGCCAGAAATGGTACAGTTGGAGAAACAGTAACAAATCCATTTTCGAGGTTGACTGCATTGTCTTGCAACATAGCCACTGCAGCTGCTGTCTTTTGACGGTTTTCTGTCTGGCATGTTTTGACTTTTCCTATATTGTCATAAAGTGGAGGTCGACCCCCACGCTCAGAACTAAAAGCGAAACACCCAAAAAGGAGCACCTCACCGTATAATTGATAATGGAGCGTGAAAAGTGGGTAACCTGCCTTTCAGGAACTTCTACTTCTTAAATGAAATAAATCCCTGACACTCACTGTAAAATCATGTAACAATATATTTATCTAACTCTAACAGGGAACAAATGGTCTGAACTATTAACAAACCGAATTAACCCCAACTAACTATTCCTGAATAAAGAAAGATTCCAATGGTATGTCGTTTCACTAAATATGAGACCCGTTTACATAGAAAAGTGAATTTAGCCTCTCAAAATTAATGCCAGGTTACACATCTTCTGGAATTTTCTGTGCTTCCTCTGTCAAGTCTTCTGTCAGGAATGACTCTTTCATCAATTCATCTATCTGGAATATTAAATAGTTGTGCCACAGATACCTTTGCTCTTTAGACGGTGCTTTCTCTGAGAGGAGGCTATGAAACCAGCGATTCTCTCTTGTGAGCTGAGGGCTGTTAGATATGGCAGATGGGAAGTAGCTCTGTGCTTTATCCAAATGTCCCTTTCTTTTATACCCTAGATGACATTTCAGTATTGCTTGGTCCTAAGTTGTCAAAACCATCAGATTTAAATTTAATAGGTTTTTAGTATTTAAGTGCCTGTTTCAAATTGATAGGCTAAATGCAAAAGCTCGTTGTCTTGGTAAAAAAATATAACCTGCTGCTCGGCCTGCAAACTATATCGCCTTTTGATACAAATGTTTCAATTCAGATGCTTTCTGCGTACTTGCAATCTTTCACTCTGCTGCTCACAGACATTCACTTCAAATCTCTAAGCCCAGAAAAAGCACATGACCTTTTAAAGGGACCATACAATGCTTCACCCCCGAACATTTTACAAACACCAAATTGTAACTTTCTGCCTCCTAATCCACAAGTACTCTACTCAACTCCGCAATAATATCAATGGAGACATGAATCTCGTCATCAGCCCCAACATTAACATCCAGTCTGTACAGCTGCAACGCCAGAAGTGTGCAGACATTAATTAGTCTATGCATCAATGAAAATTATATATATTGAATACCAATATGCTCTGAGCTGATGCAATAGTTTGTCTAATGTCTCTTCGACATAATCGTGTCAACACCTCCCTCTTCCTCTTGGACAGGAGATAAAGGCCATGTGTTATATTTCCTTTCTAAGCAAAGGAAAAGTCTACTACCTTGTTAGTTTTTCCTTATTCCATCGTTTTGACATCGGTTTTCCCAGACATAAGCAGAGTAAATTACCTTTCCAAAATTCCAATTTTACTTATCTTTCCAGAGCTCCAATTCACAAAAACAGACATTAATAGAAAATTTAATAGAACAATTAATTCGAGATGAGCAAATTGTGTTCTCTAAAATTAAAGATTCACTCACACCTTCCAGTAATATTTGGATGTTTGCTCTGGTCAGAAAATGAAATTCCAAAGACAATGAACCAATCACAAAGATTCCATAATTTACCAATTCCCCAGGACTCTTGCCTAAAAATAAATACAACACACACTTTGTACGGCATTTCATGGAAAGAAGAAATAAGCTCTGGCATTTAACTTAATTCCCTTACTTCAATTGGATTCACACGTCTGCAAAAAAATTCCAACAGGAAAATTTTACCAAGCCTTGAACAAACTAATTTCACATAAATATTCCGTAGTAAGTTTTTTTTTTAAAGTCTTCGTTCATGAGATGTGCATGTGAATAGCTAGAGCAGCGTTTATTTTCCTTCCCTAGCTGCACTTAAGAAGGTGGTTGACTTACTCTCTGGGTGAAGACATTTATTTTCTTCCATCTTTGAGGATGGGGATATTTGTGGAGCCTCCTCCTCCGGTGAGTTGTTGAATTCCCCGCCACCATTCAGGCTTGGATGTGGCAGGAGTTGGATTTGATCCATTTGTACTGGGAGTGCATTGTCCTGTCTATCACTTACTGTGTATGCTGTTTGGCAAGTGGTCTTGTTTGGTAGCTTCACCAGGTTGACATCTGATTTCCAGGTATTCTCCTGGCATGCCCTCCTGTACTGTCCAATGAACCAGGGGTGATACCCTCGTTTGATGCGAATGGTTGAGTGGGAGATATGTCAGGCCATGAGTTTGCAGCTTGAGCTGGTTGCAGATCATGTAAGCACTAATAGATCGTTAAGGATTAAATACAAATTATGTCCTTGCCATGGCAAGATTGAAGGCTCGGCCCCCAGACTATTACTTGAGTCTCTGGAATAACAGTCCATTCACAGTGCCACAGAACGGTGACATCTCCAGTCTGGATTGGTCATCAAACATCTATTCTACTCTCATTTTGCAGCACTTGGTCTGAAACCATGAACGTTATATCATTTCAAACTCTCATCTAAGTCTTTTAGATGACTTAAGGCGTTACTCTGCCAACAGCGTTTAGACAATGAGTTCCAGATACCCGCAAACTCTCAATGAAAACAGTTTTAATCGAATTCTCTAAATTTCCTGCTCTTTATCTTAAATCAATGCCTCAAGGTTATTGAACCGTATATTAATGAGAAATCTCCATATCAAACTCATAGACCCCCTCGTTGTTTTGTACATGCAAATTAGAACCCTTCAGCCTTCTCTACTCTAAGGAAAACGATGGACTGACACAGTTAATGAAAAGGCCCTGAGGAATGTTGCCGAACAGCAATACTGGGGAGGGCAGGTACATTGTCTTTTGAAAGTTGCAACAAACGTTGACAGGTTGGTAAAGAAGGCATTTGGCACGATTGCCTTCATTGCTCAGACAATTGAGTAGAGGAATTGGGATATCATGTTGTGTTGTACAGGGCATTAGTGATGCCAATTTAGAGTACTGTGTACTGTTCTGTATGCCCTGTATGGGAAGGATATTATTAAATTGGAGAGCGTGTACAAAAGATTTACACGGATGTCACGACGACTAGAGGGTTTGAGTTGTAAGGAGAGGCTGGATAGGCTGGGAATTTCTTTCCTGGAAAGAAAAAAATTGAGGGGTGACCTCATAAAGGGTTATAAAATCATGAGGGGTGCATATAAGGTGAACAGCATAGGTCATTTCCCTGGAGTAGGACAGTTCAAAACTGGAAACCATTTGTTAAAGAGAGAAAGAGATTTTTTTTCAAAGTTACCTGAGGGACATCTGTTTCACACAGAGGGTGGGGTGCATATGTGGAATAAACTGCCAGAAGATGTGGTAGAGGCAGGTACAGTTACAACATTTTAAAGGCATTTGTACAGATACATGAACAGGAAAGGTTCAGAGGGATATTGGCCAACTGCAGTCAAATAGGACTAGTTTATCTTTGGAAATGTGGTCGGCATGTATGACTTGGAGCAAACAGTCTGTTTCTGTGCTGTATGACTTGATGACTCTATGACTTAGCAACCCCATGGCCCAGCATATTCTGTAATCTATCATTACTGCTAACCCAGGAGATACTGAGTACAATTCCTGACACTTCCCATACACATATGTGCTGGCAGCTGTAGCTCGGGTTGTATTCAATGTAAATTCTTCACAACATTTACTTGGAAAATGCACAAGTGTAGTTATGCACAGACTTGAAATGTTAAATGCTGTACTTCTCTTTAAAAAATGTATTTCATTTTGTGATTTTCCACCTTTTTTCATCAGTATCTGACTTAAAATTGAATTCATAATGTGAATAGCAACATCCTGGTAAACTCTGTAAAATTTGAGTGATCCTTTCTGGGGAAGGCTCACTCGATCCAAAATGATAACTCTGATATCTCTCCACACATGCTGCCTGATGTGTTGAGCATTTCCAACAACTTATGTTTTTGCCCTGGTAAACCCTCACTGATAACTCTTCAGTCTGACTGGGTTAATGAGGTGGATGAGCGGTTGTCCCAGTCACATGGATCAGGGGCTTGGTTTTTCAACATAAGAACACGTTTAGCTCAAATCACATTCACATTCATTTGTCACAGCAGGATCTAAACCACTGACCCAAAATTTACCGCAGTCATCCCAGTCAGCTAACACTGCTAATGGGCCAAAGCATTTAACATCACAGTTAATGTTTTGGAAGTTTATTTTCTGGCCTTCTATTCAGAAAAAAAGACACTATCATGCAATTCTTAGCACAGCATCCACATGCTCTGCCTGGTGGAGCAGTGATAACGCTAGTGATCTTGGAATGGAACCATAGAAACATAGAAGGTAGGAGCGGAAGCAGGCCATTTGGCCCATCGAGTCTGCTCCACCATTCATCACGATCATGGCTAATCGTCTAACTCAATAGCCTGTACATGCTTTCTCCCCATGACCTTTGATCCCATTCTCCTCAAGTGCTATATCTAGCAAACTCCTGAATGCATTAAAGCAAAACAGCTGAACATTTTGCAGAGATACGCTCAAATTTAATCCAATGCAGATGGTAAATTTTGAATTCAGTAAAACCTAGAATCAAAAATCAAGCTTCATATAACCATTGGCTTGAAACCCCATCTGGTTCACTCATAAACATCAGAAAAGGAAATGTGAGAGATAGTAGGAACTGCAGATGCTGGAGAATCTGAGATAACAAGGTGTAGAGTTGGATGAACACAGCAGGCCAAGCAGCATCAGGGGAGCAGGAAAGCTGATGTTTCGGGCATGGACCCTTCTTCAGAAAAAGTGCCATCTTTACCAGGTCTGGCCAACTCATGACTCCACACAAAGAGTGATGTGCTTGAATCTTAACTGCTTTCTGAAATGGCTCAAGCAAACCACTCAGGTTGTCGCATATTTAGGATAATTAAAGTTGGGTAATAAATGCTGGCCGATTCAGTGACACTGACATCTCATGAATAAAATAAACCCCTGATTAAACTTGTTGAAGTGGGGCCTTGCCATTGACTGAATTTCATTTTGAATCATCTGGATTTTGGTTGGAGATGCAGGTTTTGTGGCGCACTGCTGTCCTGTGTACATGAATGCAAATTTTATTGAATTTGTTGAGGTCACAGAGTCATTATAATGTAGCAGGAGGCAAATTTCTACAGAAAATCTTTAAGAAGTAGCTTCATGAATGCTGCTTTTACCATCCATGTGAGTAACAAACCCCATTGATCACCACTCACCACTCGATGCCCTCCTCAAAACTCTTCCTCAAAACCTAAAGTCTGTATCCACTTAGTTCTTATACTATCTGCTAATGAAAATGGGTGTTGTTTACCTAACCTCATAACCTCGCACACTGCTTTCAAATCCCTGCTTGAGATTTTTCATTTCAAGATTAAACAATTGCAACTACGTCAACCGAACATTGCAGCTAAATTCTCTGAAAGCTGGACTGAGACATCAGTGTCCCTCCTACACCAATTGCTGATAGTAAGCATGCAGGTGCAGCAGGCAGTGAGGAAGACAAACAGGATGTTGACTTTCAGAGCGAGAGGGCTGGAGTACACGAGCAGGGATGTTTTGTTGCAATTCTACAGGGCGTTGGTGAGAATACTCTGTGAGTATCCTGTGCAGTTTTAGTTTCCTTATTTGAGAAATGATGTTCTGGCCATGGAGAGTGTGTAACAATAGTTTACCATTCTGATACCTGGTGTGAAAGGACTAATGCGTGAAGAGAGAATTGATCTATTAGTATTACATTCACCATAGCGCATGAGAATGTTTTGATGTGTATTTCATCGAAACTGAAGAAACTCAAAAAGGACGAGTCAAGGCAAATACAGGGAGGATGCTCTGATGATGGGGGCCTCCAGAACAAGGGGGTCACAGCTGAATGATACGGGGTAGAGAACTTAGGGCTGACATGAGGAGAAATGTCTTCACAGAGAGAACGGTGAGCCTTTGGAATTCTTTGCCACACAAGGCAGGTGAGGTCTCAACATTGAATATCTTCACAAAAGAGTCAGATATAGTTCTTTGGGCTAAAGTGAACAAAAGTGAATAGGGGAGACAGCGGGAAGAGGGGACTAAGTTCAATGATCAGCAATGATTATGTTGTTTGGCAGAGGAGACTCGAAGGTCTGAAAAGCCTAATCCTTCTTCTGTTATATATTATTTAAGGACGAATAGCATGCACAGCAAGAATGCCAGAACTGCTCAAATGACAAGATTATAGCCCCTGTTTTCTTCTCAATGGTGTGAGGGCGGAGGAGAGGGAACACATAACTAAGATGCAATTAAAATTGTTTGTCATAATGCTGTACATGTGTGCCCATATAATACGAATTTAGCCATTCAAAAACATGTCTCATTTCTCTCAAGCACAAATCAGGATGGAATTTCAGTGAAATTGCTATGGCTGTTCACGTGAAATATGAGGGTGGGCACTATGGATCGGAGTTGAGCTTATAACAGTTATGAACATACAAACATACGAAGTCAAAAACAAAGAGTACTGTTATCCCCAAGCCTGTTCCCCATTTGATCAGATCATGGCTAATTTGTTTGTATTTCAAATTATGCATTCCTATCTTTTCTTTCATTTCCATTACTATTAAGAATTTATTTATTCTAAAGTATTCAAAGACAGATACCCAACCCATAAACACATTCTGATGTCAGTCCCATCTTGCACACCCAACACAGAAAAGAAAAATTCTCCTCATCTCATATAAGGGGAAGCTGTAATTCTAAAACAGTGGCATCCCATGACCCCTCACACTCCACAGACCCACATGAGGAAACATTTTTTTGCATGTGCAGTTAAAACTGTTTAGGATATTATATGCTTTGATGCATTTTATCTCTGCTCAAGGCCACATCAGAAAACAATTTTAGGGAACATTTATTTCCTGTTCTATTCAGAAGAGAGCGAAAAGTGATTTCAGATTTCTCGTCTTAAGAACAAGGATTGCAATTAACCACATGTTCTGTGATCTGCAGCGAGATTGATCAGGATCAGAACTATTATTCTGCCTCTTTGCAATATGCCTGACAATTCCTAAAAGAGCATCGCTCTGAATAAATTCTGATTTTACAGTAAGCCAGTTCAGCTGTAAAGTCGGGAAATAAAAGGAGGTAAATTGGGAAATAATTCCAATTTTTGGCGGGAACGTTCAGGAAAGAGTCAACGTTTCAGAATGATGCTGAATTGTCAGCATTTTATTGCACATATTCAGGCAATCGTTGTACCTTTGGTGAAATTCATAGCCCTTTTCCTATTAATCCCACAGCAGAGATGGCAGCTTTCGCCACGTTTTCTCCGCCCTTAGTTTGCATTTGTCTGAAATCTCATTTGTCAAATTTTGCTTTTGGAGCTCGATTCATGAATTGTCCACGTACTAAATCTTGTAATAAATCGATGTTTAGGACAAACATAATCAGACTGAAGACGGTGATGGTGACAACTTAATCCTTTACCCCGTGGCGATTGTAGGTGATGGAATATGAAGTGAAATTTAGTTGGCATGTTTCAAACTCTTCAACATGTTCCATAATTTAATGACTTGCTTGAAGGGGTATGTCATTGCATTCTTCAGCTCTTTCCTGAATTTAGACTGGCTCACAGCATAAATACACGTGTTGGTGCAGGAGCTGAGCACTTGCAGCATCTTCGCTGTGCGATCTGTGATAAAGCAAGGGTCTGTGTAGGAGTCATAAAATTGGATATCTCTAATACGTGAATAAATATTGTACACAACTTTGGTCACCCACAAGAGCACAAAACTGGCCGATATACTGACAAGCAAAATGATGGACTTCCACCGGTTTTCCACCTCCACATCCTTGTGTCTCTCTCCACTTCTTTGCCCTCGGAGAGCCCGACGGATTTGACTGCTCACTAAGATACGCCTGACTGTCAGCACATTGAACAGCAAGATCAGAAAGAATGGCACACAAGGAGTTAAAATGTCATTGATCATTTGAAATGCAGCCCATGCAGGGGAATTGAAATAACTCGATTTCTGGACGCAACCCCATGGAATGTTATCAATGATGTATCGTGGCTCATATATAAAATACCAGGGTAGAGACTCCAGGCAACCCAACATGGTCACAGTCCCTAGAAATGTTGCTGCAGTTTTCTTGGTGCAAAATTTTGTTTTCAATCTCTCATAGCAAATGGCCACAAATCGGTCAAAAGTGAATGTGACTGTGAACCAGACAGAAATCACTGTGGCTGCCGACCCTAGGGCAGAAAAAAGACTGCACATGAGAGTAAGGTTCACGAATGAATGTGGTAAATAAATTGGAATAGTGATCCACATTATGGCATCAAAGACAACGACAAGGAGATCAGCCACTGCCATTCCAATCAAGTAATGAGTGATGCACTTGGAGAGGCCACATTTTCCTCGGGACAGGATCATTATTGCCACCAAGTTAACTGTGAGGGAAGACATTCAAAAAGAAGTAAATATTTTCAGATCTTGTCCTGAATCAATGGAACAATGTGACAGAACCTAGGGCAAAATGTTCAGCTTTGATGTTGCATGACAAGTCTAAACTGAATTATTGCGCGCTTTCCTCATATTACACACTTGAAACACAATTGTGAACAAGTGTATTTTGGAATCCATAGCACAAGTAAATAAAGTAAGCAAAGAAGGATAATACTCCATCATTAAGGGTAAAATGCATTTTTGAAGGTTGAAGGAGCAGATATAATGGCAGCCTTTAATGATTAGAAAAGGTCTTTCCTAAAATACACAGTGATAACTGATGACATTTAAACAGCAAAATTATCACCAGTTTGCATCAGGAACACTTGTGATAACAGCTTACCAGGAACGCCAATGGCTGAAATAAGAGGAAAGAAAATATCTTCGATTTGCCACACAATTGGATATGCCATTTCTGAAATTAGCTACAACCTCAGTTGTTCTGGGTCTCACACTGCTGGCAGGAACTGTGAACTGATCCATTCCAATTGATCCAAATTAAATAGAGGGTAAACCTCCAGTGACATAATTACATCTCACATCGCTATTAGTAACACCAACTTGAACAAACACATTACATCAACAGCTCTGGCTCTGATGTGATTACTATGGTGGGCAAAACACAACTATCTCAAACTTCAGGAATCAACATTAGTTCCACTATTATGCAACGATGCTAAAAGCACATGCAGAAAAAAAACTGACCCCAAAAATAATGAATAGATTAATTTAGATTTTTTTTTCTGTAAACCATGATCCTTTTTGTTTCAGTTATTTTGCTGCTCTGAAAGATAGACAGAATCCAGAAACACAGATTCATTCTTGTTCTGCAGATTCCCAAATAAAAATACAATCTTCAATTCTTTAAAGCATTGGCGTCTGTCTCTCCATTTGAGGTGTTGGGATCCCAAGCGTCCAATGTCTGACAGCCAGTTGGTGAAGGCAAAGTTTTGAAGTCAATGTTTACTCAGTTTATGATTTTCTTGTAAGGTGGAAAATTGTGTGTGTACATATACTAACTCTGTGACCCAACTCCAGTAGCAGTACATGGCGCATTTTGCAATGAGGCAATTAATGCCTACTTCTCTAACCCCAAACCTAACCCTAACCCTAATCCAGACCACGACCTAACTCTACACTGAAGTCTATTTTACACAATTAACTAAGAGAAGGAGTATGCTTTTTCTTTCTCTGCCTCTTCATTAAGGTAATGGGATTATTGTTCAATGTAGTCTGTGAGGCAAGTTTTTGTCATTTTTTTTAAATTCACTCATGGGTCTTGGGCACATTGTCCAGAAGAAGTTGCATTTGTACAAGGACTGCTTTTGTTTCTGAGGAGTCGTGAATGGTGTTGAACATTGTGCAACCATCATCAACAATCCCCACTTCTGATATTATGACAGAGGGAAGGTCATTTATGAAGCAGCTCTAGATAGTTGGGTTTAGACCAATCCCCTGCAGAATTCCTGTGGAGTTGAAATGATTGGCCTCCAACAACCTCAACCACACACATTCCAATATGATCTTGATATCAAGGGTAGTTATTCTCACTGCACTCTCCAGGTGTTCAATTCAACTTATTTGCCCATTTTTGTGCCAAGGCTGTCATGAGGTCAGGAGCTCAGTGGTCCTGGTGGAAATAGACTTCACTAAGCAGATAAGTGATGAACTGATGCTGCTTGATAGCACTCTTGTTGAAAGCATCAATCACTTTACTGATGATCAAGAGTACACTGATGGGGTGGTAATTGGTCAAGTTAGATTTGCCGACTTTTATTGTATGGGAAATACCTGGGCAATTTTTCACATTGTTGGATAGATGCCTTTATTGCAACAATATAGGAAAGCATATCTGCGATGCAGCATGCTCTGGACCACAATCCTTCAATACTATTGTCAGGGTTCATAATCTTTGCAGTATGCAGTGCTCTCAGCCATTTCTCGACATTACATGGATGAATCAAATGGCTGAAGACTGGCATCTATGTTGTTGTGGGCTCTCTGGACGAGGCAGAGTTCAATTGCACACTGAGCACTTCTGGCTGAAAACTGTTGTTAAGGCTACAGCCTTATCTTTTGCACTGATGTGCTGGCCTCTCCCAACACTGAGGACATAGATATTTGCGCAGCCTCTTTCTCTTGTGAGTTAATTGATTGTTCACCACAATTCCCAAGTCGGTGTGGCAGGACTGCAGAGCTTAGACCTGATCTGTTGGTTTTAGGATCACATAGCTCTGACTCTCATTTGTTGCTTTGGCTGTTTGGTACGCAAGTCATCCTGGTTTGTAGCTTCAACAGGTTTTTGAATGTAAGCAAGGTCTTCCAAGTCATTGACTAGTCAGGGATATTATCATGGTTTTGTCACCAGAAGGTGAAGCCTTACTAATTACATTGCATCCATTGAGGAAGTGACAAGTAGACTGATGAGGGTAATGCAGAGGATTTTGTCGACATGGATTTGAGGAAGACATTTGACTAGGTCCCATTTGGCAGACTGGTCAAAAAAGTAAAGACACATGGGATACAGGCTAATGTTATGAAATTAATCCAAACTTGGCTCAGTAAGAGGAAACAAAGGGTCAATGTCGATGGCTGCATTTGTGAATGGATAGCTGCATAGAAAGTGTTCCACAGGCTTGGTGTTAGGTTACAAGGAGAGTATTAGGGTGTCTTTAAAGTGTTTTTTATTGTCTTCCCCTGGAAGTAAAAATGTTTGTCTCTTCAAATAGTTTGTGAGAGTCAGAGGATGTGCAGTCTTTTACCAAATAGTTTTATTCAACACTTTGGGCTTGGGTTCAAGACAGAAGGGGGAGAAGGCAAAGTAGACAGCTGTTTGGAATTAGAGAGGAAGCATTAGCTTAGATAAAGAATTGATTTCATAAAAAGAAACAAGACTGAGGCATGGTGGTTTTGTCAGGCAGAATATAGAATGCACTGTTGCTTCTAAAGGATTTGTTTGAGATCCCTAATATTTAGTAGAGTTCAGAGCAGCTTATAAAGTTTGTGCTGGTAATTTACAATTATTGACAACAAAATCTAAACGAGCACTGAGGTGATGTTGATTTATGCTCATAAAATTAAGGAAACGTGTAAATTTCCACATGCAATGCCAAAAAAGATTTGAGCAGGTAATTGACAAGTGGAACTGACATGGTGATGTCCAAAAACAGGGGTTGCAGGAAAAGGCAGAACAATGTTTTTGAGAGGCTAAAACTGCATACCTTCAACATCAATGCAGTGAAAATCCAAACAAACTGCGACAAATTCCATGTTTTGGGATTGAGGATGAAACACTGATCTCACTGACTCTGAACTGAAAATGAATTTTCCTGCAAGTTTGAAATCTATTTTCTGCCAGAAATTATTTAACTGAAGTGTGCAAATTTATTTCACTGGGCAAAGGATGTTGATGTCATATACATTACAATATTTATTGTCTGTTCTCAGGCTTAGGGAATGAGTTGTTTATCAATAATTTCTGCCTCTTTTCTTCCTTTCTCCACTGTGCAGTTAATTTACAGGTGATTGTGATCATTTCCCAAGGAAAGTGTAGGCCCTCCATTTGAATCAGTCACTACCTGGTAGCCATAGCAACCGCCGATCTAATGGTTGTAATCAATGAGGTCATATTGTGTCTGATCAGTCGTTATTACTTCCATGCTTCCTTCCATGACATGACATCTGTCTGTACTAGTATTACTGTCTGAAATTAGAAATCTACAAATAATACAGTTTGATAAAACACAATCATTTTCACCTTCCATCACTTTGTCACCATTTCTTGCCAGAAGCTGAAAAGAAAATATTCCACTGAGAAAACTGTAATGGTGGTGATTGCAAGAACCATTCTACAGTTCTATCTAAAAACCCTGCTTTCTGACTTTACCTTACAACATGATAAGATCATTGACAATGTACTGAGGGATTGTTCAACAAAAGATAACTATTTTTCTGATCTTGGGTGGGTGACATTTGACTGGTTTGACTCCCTTCTAATTTCATTAGTTCCCTTTGTTTCAATTTTGCTGCTCAACTTTCCGACCAACAGAAACATTTTACTGAGCAGCAGAAGGTACTGAGGCCCGGAACAGAGGAGGGAATTGCAGAGATCCAGAAATGGCAAATAAAGGGAAGTCTGTGATCTTGCTGTTTGCTGTTTCTGGCACTTTCATGCTCTTGTGGCTGACTATGATTGCAGAATTCTTATATTATGACATTACAGAGGCTAACTTTGCAGATTACATCCATTCTCTTATTATCTTTGAAGAAGTCTGATCCATGTGCCAGGTTTTGAGCTCCTGCACACTTTTTTTAAATGCAGTGACAAATACTAGGTTCATGGAGCAGTTCAAGATTATGCTGAAATATCCAGGGGAAACTGATTGTCAAGGCAATTAAGTTGTAAGAAGCACTGAGCTCTATCCAGAGTTGCATTCACTTGTATACTGTTCATTGTTCATCACATGATATCCCAGCATCTCAAAATATATTTCTGTGTGATACTGTTTCTTCTAAGTCCTGTGAAATGTTTAGATTGGCACACCGATCCAAGGTAACATGTCAGTATGTATGTCTTTTCCCCGTAGCATCTAATATGCATTCCAGGTGTAAACACTTGCAAAAGAGAATCATCTGGACTCCAGTATCATTCGCAAGCAAAATGTGTATTTTTTTTTTGTTTTCAACCATTAAAACAACCTAGGCTGTTCCATTGTCTGTTGTTTTAAGTTGGAATTCAAACTTAAGTTTAGTTTCCTATTTTGTGCGGGAACTAGCAATTAGCATCAAATATTTTTATCACTCCAAATTTCAGAAACAATTGCATCCAGGTTTGGTGGTTTTAAACAATGTTCTTATACTGGAGATTCCAGTGATTGTAGTCACTTTACGGTTCACCTGATTTCAAGGCTTTCAGTTCACTTACTCTGTTCTTGAAACATATTCACGACACAAAAAGAAAGAACATGCCCATGGTGGCTCAGAAAGAAACACAGTGAGTTAAGAACATTCCCACAACACATCTCACAACACAGATATTGTGGGAGAATCTTTAGAAATGACAACAGAAGAGTTAAAACTGTGAAGAGGCAGATCACATGTCACCATGTCACATCATATCATACTTTCATGTACTCTGTTTAAAAATATCTTTTGATGATCTCAAACTGGCATTTTGAATCTCTGTTTCCTTAAAGAAAACATTTTTCAGATTTTTTTCATGACCACCTTCAAAAAGAAGCAACACAGTTATACGGACAAAACGTTTCTCATGATAAATTCAGAGTTCAAGTTGGATGTCTTCCAAAAAAGGCTTCTGTATCTTTCGAAAACAAGCTAAACCAATTTTATTCACAAATTTTTTTCTACAGCATTCTTAAGAAAAATATTTTTTCTCAAATTTCCAATGAAACGAGATTTAACCGTTTTGAACCTATGATGCTTTTGGACATCTCCTTGCATTAGTACTGATTTCAGTTGAATATAAAAGTGTTCTCATTGTAAGTTGGGTGGGAGCTCTTTGTGAGCAAGATTTAATTTTCACAGAGGACTTCTTTAACTTCACTGTGGGAAAGAGACTTGTTGGTCTCTTCCTCAGTTGTGGCTAAGGGTGGTAACCAATTTTCAACCTTTTGCGTCTTCTGAATGCCGTTATCCACCGGCTTTACATTATTGCCAGGGATGGAACAGTTGGGGAAACACTAACAACTCCATTCTCAAGGTTAACTGCATTGTCTGACAAGGTAACAGCCCCAGCTGCTGTCTGTTCATAGTTTTCTCTCTTGCATGCTTTGATTTTTGCTATATTGTGACAAAGCGGAGGTTGGCACCCGCTCTGAGAACTAAAACCGAAACATCCAAAAAGGAGCACTTCACCCTACAGTCTGTAAAGGAGTGTGTAAACTGGGGTAACCTGCCTTTCAGCAACTTCTAGTTGTTAAATAAAATAAATCCCTGAAATGATTTTAAATTCAATAAGTAAAAATTTATTCATCTAAATCTAACAGTGAACAAATTGACTGAACTATTAACAAACTGAATTAACCCCTGCTAACTACTAACTATTACTGAACAAAGCAAGATTCCAATGGTTTGTTGTTCCAATAAATATGAGACCCGCTGATATACAAAAATGAATTGAGCCTCTTAAAATAAATCCCAGGTTACACGTCTTCTGGGATTTTCTGCACTTTCTGTCAATTCACCTGTCAGGAATGCCTTCTTCATCAATTCTTCTGTCAGGAATATTAGCTAGTTGCACCTTGGGTACCTTTGTTGTTTAGACAGTGCTTTCTATACAACAGAGAGGAGGCTGTTAGAGCGAGTGATTCTTCCTTGAGAGCTGAGAGGTGTTAACTCCTGCAGGTGACAATTCGCTCTGTGCTTAATCCAACAGCCCACTTCTTTAACACTCTTGATAACATATCAATATTTTTTTACAATAGGATTGGTCCTAAGTTGTCAAAACCATCAGATTTAAATTTAATAGGTTTTGGTAGCTAAGTGCCTGGTTCCAATTGATTGGTGAAAAGCAAATGCTTGCTATTTTGGTAAAACCTACTGCTTGGCCTGTGAACTGTACAGCCTTTTGATGCAAATGTTACCATTTAGGTGCTTCCTGTGTACTTGCAAACTTTTAAATTGCTGCTCACAGACATCCATTTCAAATCTCTTAAGCACAGAAAAAGCATCTGATTTTTTAAAGGGGCCATGCAATAATTTCCGCCCTATCATTTTACAAACACCAAATTCTAACTTCCTGCCTCCCAATCCACATGTACTCTACTAATTCCGCAACGACATCAAGGGAGAAGTCCATCGCATAATCATCCCTAAGATTAAACCTAGTCTGTACAGTTGTGGTGCTAGAGGTGTGCAGACATATTCAGAAATTTGAAGGTGTTTGTGAATAAAGAAATGGAAAAGGAAAATGTATTCATCCATCTGTCTTCAAGCAGAATGGGTTAATTAGTCCATGTACCAATGAAAATTATATATATTGAATACCTAAATGCTCTGAGCTGATGCAATACTTTAGCCGATTTCTCTTGGACAGCATCTTGTCAACACCGCCCTCTTCCTCATGGACAGGAAGTAGGGGCCATGTGTTATATTTCCTTTCTGAGCCAAGGAAAAGTATATTTACTTTTTTTAGATTTTACTTTCTTCAAACTCTTTGACATTGGTTTTCTCAAATCTTATCAGAGTGAATTACCTTTCCATATTCAAATTTTCCACATCTTTAGAGCTCTAATTCGCACCAACAAACATTCAGTTAACATGCAAAACAGAACAATTCATTCAAGACTTGCAAATCATATTATCTGGAATTAAAGATTCACTCACACATTCCAATAATATTTGGACATTCGCTCTGGCCCAAAAATGAAATTCCAAAGACAACGATCCAATCACAAAGATTGTGAAATTTACCTATTACATAGGACATATTCTCATCTAAGTACTTTTTAAATGACTTAGGCATTACTGTGCTACCAGCAGTATAGACAATGAGTTCCAGATACCCAATTGCCTCTCAGTGAAAACAGTTTTACTCAAATTCTCTAAATTTCATGCTCTTTACCTTAAATTTATGCCTTCAGTTATTGAACCCTATGCTAAGGATAAATCTCCATGTCAAACTCATAGACACCTCGTTATTTTATAGACCCAAATCAGAACCCTTCAGCCATCTCTGCTCTAAGGAAAACTATGGAATGGCACAGTTATTGAAAAGGCCCTGAGGAATGTTTCTGAACAGCGAGACCTAAGAGTGCAGATACATAGATTTTGAAAGTTGCAACAAAGGTAGACAGGGTGGTAAAGAAGGTGTTTGGCATGCTTGCCTTCATTGCTCAGACCATTACGTACAGGAATTGGGATGTCATGTTGCATTTGTACAGGACATTAGTGATGCCACTTTCAAGTACTGTGTACAGTTCTGGACGCCCTGCTATGGGAAGGATATTGTTAAATTGGAGAGCGTGCATAAAAGATTTACAAGGATGTTACCAGGACTGGAGGTTTTGAGTTATAAGGAGAGGCTGGATTGGCTGGGACATTTTTTTTCTGGAAAGTAAAAGTTTGAGGGGTGACCTCAAACAGAGTTATAAAATCATGAGGGGTATAGATCAGGTGAACATCAGAGGTTGCTTCCCTGGAGTAGGACAGTTCAAAACTAGAGTCCGTTTGTTTAAATAGACAGATTGGAAAGTTGTCAAAGCTCATTGAGGGAGATCTGTTACACATACAGGATGGTGCAAATGTGGAATAAACTGGCAGAGGATTTGGTAGAGGTAGGTACAGTTACAATATTTAAAAGACATTTGTACAAGTACATGAACAGGAAAGGTTTAGAGAGATATGGGCCAAATGTGGACAAATGGGACTAGTTATCTTGGTAAAGGTGGCCGGCATGAATGACTTGAACCAAACAGTCTGTTTCTGTGCTGTATGACTTGATGCCTCTATGATGCCTCTATGACTTAGCAACCACATGGCCAGCATATCCTGTAATCTATCATTATTGCTAAACCAGGAGATACCGAGTACAATTCCTGACACTTCCCTTGTAGTAGTTGTAGCTTGGGTTGTATTCAATGTAACTTCTTCACGACATTGACCTGGAAAATGCACCAAGTGTAGTTATGCACAAATTTGAAATATTAAATGCTATACATCTTTAAAATTAGTTTTCATTCTGTGTTTTTCTCACTAAATTTTGATCTGCGTATCTGATTTAACATTGAATTTATGATGTGAATGGAAACATTCTGGTAAACTCTGTAATATCTGAGCGACACGTTCTGAGGAAGGATCACTTGATCCAAAATGTTCACTCTGGTATCTCTCCACAGATGCTGCCTGAACTGCTGAGCTTTTCCAACAATTTCTATTTTTGTCCTGGTAAACTCTCATTGACAACTCTTAAGTCTGACTTGGTTAATGAGGCAGAAGAGCACCTGTCCCAGTCACATGGATCAGGGGCTTGGTTCTCCCACATAGGATCACAGTTGGCTCAAATCACATTCACATTCAACTGTTACAACAGGATATAAAGCCTTGACCTAAAATTGACCTCAGTCCTCCTCGTCAACTAATATGCTCATGGGCCAAAGCACTTAACATCACAGCTAATGTTTTGGAAGTTTATTTTCTGGTCTTCTATTAAGGAAAAAACACTAGTATGCAATTCTTAACACAGCATCCGCAAGTTCTGGCTGGTGGAACAGTGATAATGTTTGGAATAGGAACATAGAAGATAAGAGCAGGAGGAAGCCACAGGGCCCTTTGAGCCTGCTCTGCCATTCATCATGATCATGGCTGATCATCCAACTCAACAGCCTAAATCTGTTTCTCCCCATAACCTTTGATCCAATAGGGCCCAAGTTCTATATCTAGCCGCCTCTTGAATACATTAATGCAGAACAGCCATTCATTTTGCAGAGATACGCTCAAATTCCATCCAATGCAGACGGTAAAGTTTGAATTTAGTAAAATCTAGAATCAAAAAGTCAGTGTCATGGTGCCCTCGAAGGGCCAGACGGCCTACTCCTGCTCCTAGTTCTTATGTTCTTATGTAACCATTGGCTTGAAAACCCATCTGTTTCATTCATACCCTTAAGAAAAGGAAATATGCCTTCTTTACCAGGTCTGGCCTACTCATTGCTCCAGACCAACAGTAATGTGCTTGAATCTTAATTGCCCTCTGAAATGGCTCAAATGATCCTTTCTGTTGTCTCATACTTATCGAAATTAAGGATGGGTAATAAATGCTGGCCCAGTCAGTGACATCGACATCTCGTGAATAAAATAAACTTGTCCAACTAGAGCCTTGCCATTGACTGAATTTCAGTTCAGGTCATCTATATTTTTGTTGGACATGGAGGTTTTGTAATGCTTTGCTGTCTTGTGTAAGTGAAAGAAAATTTTATTGCAGGTGTTGAGATGAGATCACAGAGTCATTATAATGGTGCAGGAAGCACATCCCTATGCAAAATCTTTAAGAAATGGCTTGATGATTGCTATTTTTACCATGGGAGTAACAAGCTTCATTCATGACCACTCACCAGTCAACTCCCTTCCCACACCTCTTCCTCAAAACCTAAAGTCTGTATCCACTTAGTCCTTATACTATCTGCTAATGAGAGTGGGTCCTGTTTATCTAACCTCATAACCTTGCACATCACTTTCAAATTGCTGCTCCAGCTTTTTTGTTTCAAGATGAACAACTGCATCCACGTCAACCAAACGTTACAGCTAAAATTTCTCACTGCTGGAAAAAGGCCTGGGAATCCCTCCTGAAGTGTTCACTGAAAGTAAGCATACAGGTGCAGCAGATGGCGAAGAAGGCAAATGGCATGTTGGCCTTCAGAACAAGATGGTTAGAGTACAGGAGTGGAGATGTCTTGCTGCAATTGTACAGTCCCTTGGCAAAACCCATCATCAAGTTCCATGTGTAGTTTCGGTCTCCTTATCTTATGAAGGATACTCTGGGGACGGAGGGAATGCATTACATGTTACCAGACTGATTCCTGGGATGACAAAACTGATGTATGAAGAGAGACTGGATTAGTTAGGGTTATATTCATTGGAGTTTAGAAGAATGGTTTTGGGTGGATTTCATCGAAACTGAAGAAATTCAAACTGGATTTGACAGGACAGACCCAGGAAGGATGTTCTTGGTGATGGGGTCTCCAGCACAAGGGTGATCACGTGGTAAATTTAAGGGGTAGGCCATTTAGGACTGAGATGAGGAGAAATGCCTTCACCCAGACAGTGGTGAGCCTGTGGAATTCTCTGCCACACAAGACAGTTAAGGTTTCAACATTCAATATTTTCGAGAAAGAGTTAGACATAGCTCTTAGATCTAAAGGGATTAAATGGTATCAGGGAGAACATGGGAATAGGGGATTGAGTCCTGTGATCAGCCCAGATCATGTTGATTGGATTGATTGGTGAAGCAGGCTCGAAGGTCCGAAAGACATTCTTCTGCTTCTGTTTTCTCTGATTTACTGACCAGCAGCATGCAGACCAAGAATGGCAGAACAGCACACAGCACTGAACAAGGAGAGGTAATGGCCTACTGTTATTATTTTTGGACTGTTAACCCAGAGACCCAGATAATGTTCTGGGGATAACACAGTGTGGAGCTGGAGCAACACAGCAGGCCAGCCAGAATCACAGGAGCAGGAAAGTTGATGTTTCTGGGTCTCAACCCAAAACGTCAACTTTCCTGCTCCTCTGATGCTGCCTGGCCTGCTGTGTTCCTCCAGCTCCACACTGTGTTATTTCTAACTCCAGCATCTGCACTTCTTGCTATCTCTAATGTTCTGGGGATCTGGGTTCAAGTCCTGTCATGGCAGATGGTAGAATTTGAATTCAATTAATATCTGGAATTAAGAATCTAGTAGTGACTATGAATCCATTGTCGATTGTTGCGAAAAATACATCTTGCTCACTAATGTCCTTTGGGGAAGAAAACTGCCATCCTTACCTGGTCTGGCCTATATGTGACTACAGGCCCATAGTAATGTGATTGACTCTCACCTGTTCTCTGCTTGTGTTCCAAATTCCGCCTTTCCAATTTCTGTTTCATTTTCTTCGCTGTCAAGGATCTATCTACCTTCATTCTAAAAATATTCAATGACACACCCCCAACCCCTCGACCACCTTCTGATGAGCGTTCCAAACTTGCACAACCCACAAATAAAACAATAATTTGCCTCATCTTTGTAAGGGCCAGCTTAATTTTAAAATGGAGGCCCTGCTCTCCCTGCCAGCCCCTCATTCTGCACTGACCCACGAGAGCAAACATCCATTCCTTGTGCACGTTGTCAACCCTGTTTAGGATCTTATATGCTTTGACTGACTTGAAGAATGTTATATGTGCTCGGAGCCACATCAGAAAGTAATATTATGGAGCATTTTTTCCACAGAAAGGTGGTTTTGGATTTCTCATCTTGTGAACAAGAGCTGCAGTTGGCCAGGTGTTCTCTCCAACCTGCGAAACAATTGTCACTTGCCTGTCCTGTTTATAATAGAACTCTGCTCTGAAGTGACATTCTGATCTTACAGTAATCCAGTTCAGCTGTAAAGTCCACAGACAAAGGCAGGAAAGTCAGGAAATAATTCCCATTCCAGGCAGCATCAGTGGGAAAAGAAAGTCAGCTTTTCAGACTGATGCTCAGTTGTCAATTTTTAATTGCACATATTCAGACCTTCTCCTTATCCCAGATGAAATTGAGAGCCCCCACTCCCATTAGTCCCCCAGATTTCTCCATTTTTTTTTTCTGTGGGCCTCGGTGGAATTTGTCTGAGCTATACACTTATGCAGTTTTGTTTTTGGAGATCAATTCATGAATTGTCCACACAGTAAGCCTTGCAATCAATCAATTTTTGGACAAAATTAAACAGACTGGAGACTCTGTGATACTGATAACTTACTTCTTTCCCCTGTGGTGATTGTAGGGGACAGAATGTTAAGTGAAATTTAGTTCACAACTTTCAAACCCTTCCACTGGTTCCATGATTGAGCAATTTGCTTGAACGGGTATATCATTGCGTTCTTCAGCTCTTCTCTGAATTTAACCTGGATGACAGCATAAATACACGTGTTGGTGCAGGAGCTGAGCACTTGCAGCATCTTTGCTGTGCGATCTGTGATAAAGCATGGGTCTATGTAAGAGTTGTAATATCGGATATCTGTAATTCATGCATAAATATTGTACACAACCTGGGTCACCCACAACAGCAAAAAACTGCCCGATATACTGAACAGCAAAATTATGGATTTTCGCCGGTTTTCTATCTCTACATCCTTGTGTCTCTCTCCACTTTTTTGACCACGGAGACCCCTATGGATTTGACTGCTCACTAAAGTATGCCTGACAGTCAGACATGGAACAGCAAGATCAGAAAGAATGGTACACAAGGGGTTAAAATGTAATTGATGATTTCAAATGCAGCCCATGCAGGGGATCTGAAAATCCTGGTTTACGGGAGCAACCCCATGGAATATTATCAATGACGTATTGTGGCTCATATATAAAGTACCAGGGTAGAGACTCCAGACAGCCCAGCACAGTCACAGTCCCTAGAAATGCTGCTGCAGTTTTCTCAGTGCAAAATTTTGTTTTCAATCTCTCATAGCAAATGGCCACAAATCGGTCAAAAGTGAATGTGACTGTGAACCAGACAGAAATCACTGTGGCTGCTGACCCCAGGACAACAACAAGGCTTCACACAGGAGTAATGTTCATGTATGAACGTGGTAAATAAATTGGAACAGCGCATCTCAATATGGCATCAAATACAATGACAAGTAGATCAGCCACTGCCATTCCAACCAGGTAATGAGTTACATACTTGGAGAGACCACACTTTCCTCTGGACATGATCACAATCGCCACCAAGTTAACTGTGAGGGAAGAGAGTGAAATAGAAGTAAATATTTACATATCATATCCTGCATTAAAGAACAATGTGACAGAATCTAGGGCAAAATTCCCAACTTTATTGCTGCTCGATGGGTGTAAGCGGAAATATTCAGTGCTTTCCGACAAATGCATTGAACACAATTACCAATAATTTGTTTTAGGAATCCGCAACAAATGAATAAAGTAATCACAGGAGGTTTAATGACCATCATTAATCATAAAATGAATTACTTACAAGAGTGAGGGAACATACATTATAACAGCACTTGATAACTAGAAAAAGTGATTGTATAAAATATACAGTGATAAATGATGACACTTAAGCAGTACATTTAGCATGCATCAGGAACGCTTACCGGTCACACCTATGGCTGAAATTAGAGGAAAGTAAATGTCTTCTATTTGCCATACAATTGGATATGCCATTTCTGGAATTAGCAGCAACTTCTGTTGTTTTGCTGGCCACGATTCTGGCAGTAACTGTGAACTAATGTGCTCCAATTGATCTTGATTTATACAGACGATAAGCCTCCAGTGACATAGTTATACCTGGCACCATTTTTCATTACACTAATTTGAACAAACACATTATATCAACAGCTTTTACTCTGGTGTAATTAATATGGTGGGATAAAAATAAGCATCTCAAAATTCAGTAGTCTATCTTAGTTCCACTGAAATGCAATGAGCTAAAAGTACAAGCAGAAAATGTTGACTCCATAATCAATGCAAAGCCTCATTTACAGTTTCTTTAAAAACCACGATACTTTTACTGTTCTGTAAGGTAGACTGAATCCAGAGACACAGATTCATTCTGTTCCTACAGATTGCCAGTTAAGTTCTCTAAGGACATTGGCATTTGTCCCTCTATTTGATGACAATGTCCACTGAACTGAACTACAGATCTTTGGTTACATGTTGCAGAACAACCCACAAGGTAGTGGGATCCATAGAGTTTAATGTATGATAGCCAGGTCGTGCAGGAAAAGTTTATAAGTCAATCTTTGCTTAATCTAGGATTTATTCACAAATTGAAAATTTTCAGATGTACAAATCCTAACTCTAAAACTCAACTCCAGCGCCATGACACTTACATGCAATAATTAAACTAGTGTCCTTTGGCTCTAACCCTAACCCTACTCCTAACCATCCCTCTAACCCTAACTCGGGTTGGGCATTACTGACTGAGTCAACGTTTATCACTATCCCTAAATGCCCCTTGGGAAGGTGCTGCTAAGCTGCTTTCTTTAGTTGATGCAATCTATGTGCTGTGGGTAGACCCACAATGCCATAAGTGAGGGGTGTATAGGATTTAGACCCAGCAATACTGAAGGAATGGAATTCAGTATGGTTAAAACCATAGAATGTCAAGGGATGGACTCCTATTGGAGATGGTCATTGTCTCGTGTGTGGCATACATATTACTTGCCACTTGTCACTTCTCAGCCTAAGCCTGGATATTGTTCAGAACTTGTTGTGTTTGTATGTGGATGGCTTCAGTACTTGAGGAGTTGTGAATGATGCTGAGCATTGTGCAATCATCATCAAATATCCCCACTACTGATCTTATATTAGAGGGACAGTCATTGATGAAGCAGCTGAAGATGGTTGGATCTAGGACATTGTCTTGCGGAACTCCTGCAAAGATGTTCTGGGGTTGAGATGATGGACCTCCAACAACCACAACCATCTTTCTATGAGCCATTACTCATTGATACCACACTCAGTCAAATATTACCTTGAGATCAAGGGTAGTCACTCTCACCTCACTACCCACTTGCTCAGTTCAACCTATTTGTCCATGTTTGAATCAAGGCTGTACTCAGGTCAGGGGCTGAGTGGTCCTAGTGGAACCCAAACTGGGCATCACTGAGCAGGTTATTGATGAGCTGATGCTGGTTGATAGCATTGTTGTTGACACCTTCTACCACTTTACTGATGCTCAACAGTTAGACTGATGGGACAGTAATTGACCAGGTTAGATTTGCCGACTTTTGTCATATGGGATATACCTGGGCAATTTCCCACATTATTGGGTAGGTGTCAGTGTTGCAACAGTATTGGAATAGCTTGGTTGCGATGCAGCATGCTCTGGACCATAAGTCTTCAATAATATTGTCAGGGTTCATAACTTTTGCAGTATCCGGTGCTTTAGCGATGGAAAGGGATCGGTATATAACGCAGGGCAAGAGTTATAGCTGGGGGAAAGGCAATTATGAGGCGATTAGGCAAGATTTAGGATGCATAGGATGGAGAAGGAAACTGCAGGGGCAAGACACAATTGAAATGTGGAGCTTGTTCAAGGAACAGTTACTGCGTGTCCTTGAGAAGTATGTACCTGTCAGGCAGGGAGGAAGTAGTCGAGTGAGGGAACCGTGGTTTACTAAAGAAATTGAATCTCTTGTCAAGAGGAAGAAGGAGGCTTATGTAGAGATGTGGCGTGAAGGCTCAGTTAGGGCGCTTGAGAATTACAAGTTAGCCAGGAAGGACCTAAAGAGAGAGCTAAGAAGAGCCAGGAGGGGACATGAGAAGTCTTTAGCAGGTAGGATCAAGGAAAACCCTAAAGCTTTCTATAGGTATGTCAGGAATAAAAGAATGACTAGAGTAAGATTGGGGCCGGTCAAGGACAGTAGTGGGAAGTTGTGCGTGGAGTCCAAAGAGATAGGAGAGGTGCTAAATGAATATTTTTCGTCAGTATTCACACAGGAAAAAGACAATGTTGTCGAGGAGAATACTGAGATACAGTCTATTAGACTAGACGGGATTGAGGTTCATAAGGAGGAGGTGTTAGCAATTCTGGAAGGTGTGAAAATAGATAAGTCCCCTGGGCCGGATGGGATTTATCCTAGGATTCTCTGGGAAGCTAGAGAGGAGATTGCAGAGACTTTGGCTTTGATCTTTATGTCGTCATTGTCTTTAGGAATAGTGCCAGAAGACTGGAGACTAGCAAACGTTGTCCCCTTGTTCAAGAAGGGGAGTAGAGACAACCCTGGTAATTATAGACCAGTGAGCCTTACTTCGGTTGTGGGTAAAGTGTTGGAAAGGATTATAAGAGATAGGATTTATAATCATCTAGAAAGGAATAATTTGATTAGGGATAGTCAACACGGTTTTGTGAAGGGTAGGTCGTGCCTCACAAACCTTATTGAGTTCTTCGAGAAGGTAACCAAACAGGTGGATGAGGGTAAAGCAGTTGATGTGGTGTAGATGGATTTCAGTAAAGTGTTTGATAAGGTTCCCCATGGTAGGCTATTGCAGAAAATACAGAGGCATGGGACTGAGGGTGATTTAGCAGTTTGGATCAGAAATTGGCTAGCTGTAAGAAGACAGAGGGTGGTGGTTGATGGGAAATGTTCATCCTGGAGTTCAGTTACTAGTGGTGTACCTCAAGGATCTGTTTTGGGGCCACTGCTGTTTGTCATTTTTATAAATGACCTGGA
>NC_063376.1:7510306-7569810 GCF_021869965.1 Rhincodon typus
TGGCTAGCACGAGGGGACATAGCTTTAAATTGAGGGGTGATAGATATAGGACAGATGTCAGAGGTAGTTTCTTTACTCAGAGAGTAGTAAGGGCGTGGAATGCCCTGCCTGCAAAAGTAGTAGACTCGCCAACTTTAAGGGCATTTAAATGGTCATTGGATAAACATATGGATGATAATGGAATAGTTTAGGTTAGATGGGCTTCAGATTGGTTTCACAGGTCGGCGCAACATCGAGGGCCAAAGGGCCTGTACTGCGCTGTAATGTTCTACGTTCTATGTTCTATGTTCAACCATTTCTTGATATCACATGGAGTGAACCGAATGGCTGAAGACTGGCATCTGTGTTGTTGGGGCTCTCTCACTGAGACTGATAAATTACACACTGAACGTGTCTTGCTGTAGATTATTCTGAATGCTACAGCCTTTTCATTTGCACTGATATGTTGGTCTCTCCCAACATTGAGGATGGGGTTATTTGTGGACCCTCCTCTTCCAGTGAGTTGTTTTATTGTCCACAACCATCCCCGACTGGGGTGGCAGGACTGCAGAGCTTAGATCATTGGTTTTGGGATCACTTAGCTGCTTATGCTGTTTGGCACGCATATTATGGTTTGTAGCTTCACCAGGTTATTGATTAGTAGCAAGCCCTTACTATTCATGGGCTAGTCAGGGACAGTCAGCATGGTTTAGATAATGGAATGTCAAGCTGTACAAATTTGGTTGAATTGTTTGAAAGCATGACAAAGAGATTGACGAGGATAGCGCAACGGATGTTGCCTGGTTTTAGTAAGGCAGTTGACAAGGCCGCACATGGAAGACTGATTTTAAAAAATGACCATGGGATACAGGGTAAGATGATAGATTGGGTACGAACTTGACTCAGTAACAGGAAACAAAAGTAATGGACAATGGCTGTCCTTATGAATGGAAAGCTGACAGCAAAGTGTTCCGCAGGGCTCAGTGTTGGGTTTCAAGCAGAGTTTTGGAGTGTCTTGAATATTTTTATAGTACTCCCCTGGAAGCAAAAACACTTGTATCGTTAAATATGTTGCGAGAGAGCGAGGATGTGTGGCTTTTTATCATGTGATTTCATGC
Source organism: Rhincodon typus (assembly GCF_021869965.1). Taxonomy (NCBI): domain Eukaryota; kingdom Metazoa; phylum Chordata; class Chondrichthyes; order Orectolobiformes; family Rhincodontidae; genus Rhincodon; species Rhincodon typus. Next base: position 7,511,404 of record NC_063376.1, read on the forward strand.
CACACCATGGGTTTGGGTTCAAGAGAAAAGGAGGAGAAGGCAAAGTCAAAAACTGCTTAGGATGTAGCCCTCAAAGTAACACTATATGCAGTAATACAATTAAATAGAGCTCAGGAACAGGCATTTTAGCCCACCAAGCCTACACTAATTCCTAAGCCTTATTTGAACCCATTATATATTGCCCATACATGGTTTCAATCCCTCTGTTCACATGCTGTTCATGTGTCTATCAAGATTTTCCTTAAAAGTTCCTAATGTGCTTGCTTCCACCACCTCCATAGGCAGTGCATTCCAGGCACCCACCACCCTCTTTGTGAAAAACTTCCACCGCACTTCTCCCCTAAACTTTCGTCCTCTCACCTTGAAACTGTATCCTCTTGTAGTTGACCTTTCTAGTGTGGGAAAAGTACCTTTGACTATCCACCCTATCTATCCCTCTCAAAATTTTGTAGACCTCCATCAGGCTGCCCTTCAGCCTCCATCTTTCCAATGAAAACAATCCAAGTATATCCAACCTCTCTTCATAACAAAATCCTCCAGACCAGGCAACATCCTGGTAAACCTGAGATAGTAGGAACTGCAGATGCTGGAGAATCCGAGACAACAAGGTGCAGGGCTGGATGAACACAGCAGGCCAAGCAGCATCATAGGAGCAGAGAGGCTGCCGTTTCGGGCCTAGACCCTTCATCAGAAAAGGGGGAGGGGAAGGGGGTTTTGAAATAAATAGGGAGAGAGTGGGAGGTGCAGTTGTTTGTTGCGAACGCGACTGGGAGGTGCAGTTGTTTGTTGCGAACGCGACTGGGAGGTGCAGTTGTTTGTTCCGAACGCGACTGGGAGGTGCAGTTGTTTGTTGCGAACGCGACTGGGAGGTGCAGTTGTTTGTTCGCAACAACAGTCGCGAACCATTTCAACTCCCCCTCCCATTCCTCAGACGACATGTCCATCCTGGGCCTCCTGCAGTGCCACAACGATGCCACCCGAAGGTTGCAGGAACAGCAACTCATATTCCGCTTGGGAACCCTGCAGCCCAATGGTATCAATGTGGATTTCACAAGTTTCAAAATCTCCCCTCCCCCCACCGCATCCCAAAACCAGTCCAGCTCGTCCCTGCCTCCCTAACCTGTTCTTCCTCCCACCTATCCCCTCCTCCCACCTCAAGCCGCACCTCCATCTCCTACCGACCAGCTTTTCTGATGAAGGGTCTAGGCCCGAAACGTCAGCCTCTCTGCTCCTATGATGCTGCTTGGCCTGCTGTGTTCATCCAGCCCTGCACCTTGTTATCCTGGTAAACCTTCTCTGCACACCCTCCAAAAGCATCCAAGTCCTTCTGATAGTGTGGCAACCAGAATTGCATGTAATATTCCATATGTGGTCTAACTACAGCTGTAACATAACTTGCCAACTTTTATATTCAATGCCCTGGCCAACAAGCCTACTGTATGCCTTCTTGACCATTTTATCCACCTGTGTCGCCACCGTCACGGATCCGTGGACCTGTACACCTAGATTCCGCTGTATGTCAATACTCCTAAGTGTTCTGCCATTTCTCGTATAATTCATACCTGAATTTGATCTTCCAAAATGCATCACCTCGCATTTGTCCAGATTAAACTCCATCTGCTTTTCTCTGCCCAAATCTGCATTCTATCTATATCACTTGCAGCTTTGGAAAGAGCTGTTATGCTAATATGAGTCACTTATAAACCAGAGTGGAGGCATTGAAACATATGCACCAAGCAAGATTTGAGAGGAAGAAATGCCTTCACTTAATGTGAGGGATGCTGAAGCTGTGGTCATAACTTGAATAGGCAAAAAAAGGTCATTTTTTCACTTTAAAAGAATTACAGGACAGAGACAAAACCCAACAAGAAAGATTTACTGCCAAAATCTACAAGGATGGGGATCATGAAGAGATAACAAAGTATGAAGCTGGAGGAACACAGCAGGCCAGGCAGCATCAGAGGAGCAGGAAAGCTGACGTTTTGAGTTGGGACCCTTTTCTGAAGAAGAGAGGAGATCTGCCATTGCCATGGCCACCAGATAGTAAGTGGTGCAGGTTGAGAGGCTACATGTTCCCTAAGACAGGATCACAATTGCCATTAAATTAACTGCAAGGGAGAGAAGGAAAAAGAGACTGGAAATTAATTAATTAAACATTCAGCTGAGCCAGACAGGGGTTTAGCACCAAAACAAAATAGTATGTGCCAAGTTCAGAGCATGAAATAAAAATAAAAATGTACAAACCTGATCACAATCCCAGCTCTATCTCACTGACATAACAAGGTGTAGAAAGCAGCATCAGAGGAGCAGGAAGGCTGACATTTCGTGCCTTGACCCGAAACGTCAGCCTTCCTGCTCCTCTGATGCTGCTTGGCCTGCTGTGTTCATCCAGCTGTACACCTTGTTATCTTAGATTCTCCAGCATCTGCAGTTCCTACTATCTCTATCTCACTGACAGTTATGTTTAATAGATTCAGGACACAGGATAGTAGGCAACATCTCCCAGTGAAGTAGGTTATCAATTAAATTGTCTTAATGGGGTTGGATGTCTCTGACTTAATATTTTTTACAGTTCTCACAGGGGTCTGCTGTGTTTCAAGACCTTTGTAAAAGGTTGGCTGAACAGAGATGATGACAGCTCCCTGGAGAAGATAAGCCACTTCAGATTAATGCATGTCATCCAGGAAAATCTCTCCACTGTTCCCCCATTCTCGGCGGAGGCAATGGCCTAATGGTATTAGTGGACTGTTAATCCAGAGACCCAGATAACATTCTGGGGACCCGGGTTCAAATCCTGCCATGGCAGATGGTGGAATTTGAATTTAATAAAATATCTGGAATTAAGAATCTAATGATGACCATGAACCCATTGTCAATTGTCAGGAAAACCCATCTGTTCACCAGTGTCCTTTAGGGAAGGAAACTGCCATCCTTACCTGGTCTGGCCTACACATTACTCCAGACACAGCAATGTGGTTGACTCTGAACTGCCCTCTGAGCAATTAAGCATGGGCAATAAATGTTGCCTAGCCAGTGATGCCCTCATCCTGTTAATGAATTTTTAAAAAACTATCCCTGTGGACTGTCAGACACTCTGATACGGAGTACACAGATGTTGGGTATGAGGCACTCACGGATCAGATAATTACCCTCCCTCACCCTCATAAAATTCAGATAACTCAGAATCTGGAAGTTGCAAAATAGAGATATATTTTCAGTTAAGACAATTATGTTTAAAAATGGAAGGGAAAATTAGTGTCTTTCAACCTAATGGACTCATTGTGCACCTGTAGAGTGGCAAGCATTAAATGTGTACACATTGACATGAGTCAGAGTAATACCAAAGCACAGCTCACAGATCAATTTAAACAACCTCCACAGTTGCAGTCACTCACCAGGAACTCAATGACAGCAAGGATCAGGTAATATACTTTTACAACTCTGGAAAATGTTCCAAGTATTTTCAGTGTGAAGTTTAGTGTCTGCAGGTAACCTCACTTATTACTTCTGAGATGATAGGCTCCCATTAATTTAGTTTACACCCCGTGGAAATATCATGCGAATGTTGGGGTTGAAACATTGGTCTAATTGAATTTTCTTTTTATTTGAACAAACACATTACGACATCGGGTTAAGTCAATGTTATTGTTGAACAGACGCATTTCTGAGAGTCTGCAATTGGAAAACTCCAAATGCTGGACAATTGTGAATCATATTAATAAAATAATGATTCGAGCTTGTTCATTCTGACACCAACAGTTCCACCCCTCACTCTTATGTTGTTACAGTGATGTCCCATTACTGCCTGATAGGGTCACGAGTATTAGGTTCAATGGGGTTCTTTAAATATGATTTGAATTCACAATTGATAGAGACAAAATTACAGGATTGTGTGCCCGTATTTTGGGTTTTGTTGGATGGGTGGAGAAAGGAGCTATCAACAACGTGCTTTGCAGCAACTGTCCCAGGCTCTTGCCAAAGCAGCTTCAAAACTCACAACTTCTGCAATTTAGAAGAACAAGGGCAGCAGATACACGGGAATGCCACCCCCTGCAAGTTCCCCTCCAAACCACATACTGTCCTGATTTGGGAATATGTTGCCTTTCCCTTACTGTCACTGGGACAACATTCTAAAACTGCACTCCCACACCGCACCCTCCCCACCCCAACTCCCTCTCGTAGCTAAATGAGATGAAAGCAAATAAGGCAGCTCACTACAATCTTCTCAAGGTCAATTCGGGATGGACAACTGCTGTCTTGCCAGCATTACTCACATCTTCTTTTCTTCCAGACTAGCCCTTGCAGTCAGCACATGTCTATCCCAATCACTCTCTGTCACTTCCACTCAGCCCCCTCTCTCCTGCTCAGCCCAAATGTGTTCCACTCAGCCCTTGTCCTTTCCACTCACCTTCTGTCTCTTACACTCATTCTCTGCCTCTCTCCCACTCAGCCTCCATCTCTCCCATTCACTCTCTCACTCCTACTCTCCTCGTCTCTTCCACTCAACACACCCTCTCTCCCACTCACTCTCTTGCTCACACTTACCTCCTGTCTTTCACTCAGGCTCTGTCTCTACCACTCAGCCCCTGTCTCTCTATGACTTATATTTTTCCATCTGCTATAGAGTCAGAGTCATAGAGATCTATAGCACAGAGAAAGGCCCTTCATGTATCACATCACACCCATCAGAAACAACCACGTCAGTATTCTAAGATAACAAGGTGTAGAGCTGGATGAACACAGCAGGCCAAGCAGCATCAGAGGAGCAGGAAAGCTGATGTTTCAGGTCTGGACCCTTCTTCAGAATTTTCTCTGACGCTGCTTGGCCTGCTGTGTTCATCCAGCTCTACACCTTGTTATCTCAGATTCTCCAGCATCAGCAGTTCCTACTATCTCGATGTCAGTATTCTAGTCCCATTTTCCAGTACTTAGCCCATAGTCTTGTATGCCTTGGCTTCGCAAGTGTATATCTAAATATTTCTTAATAACATGATAGTCTCTGCCTCTGCCACCCTTACAGGCAAAGAGTTCCAGATTCCCATCACCCCCTGGGTGAAAATGTTTTTTCACACATCTCCTCTAAACCAACTGCCCCTTACCTTAATCAATGCCCCCAGTCATTGATCCCTCCATCAAGTGGAAACATTTCTTTCTGTCTTCCCTGTCTAAGTCCCTTATACTTCTACAGATCTCAATCCAGTTACCTCTCAATCTCTTCTGCTCCAAGGAAAACAACCCTAATATGATGCCTTAAGCAACCGGTGGACTTATACATCAAGGTCCCTTTCATCCTCATTGCTTCCCAGGGCCTTACCATTCATCATGTATTCCCTTGCCTTGTTTGTCCTGTCCAAGGCATCACCTCACGTTTATCTCAACAGAATTCCATTTACCGTTGATCAGATCATCTGACCAGCCTGTCTATGTGCTCTAGTCATCTTAGGTTATCCTCTTCACTTTTTACCACCTCACCAAGTTCTGTATCATCTGCAAACTTACGGAACAACCTTTCGACATTCAAGTCCGAATTGTTTATACAAACCAGAAACAGAAAGGGCCCAAATACTGATCCTACTGGACACAGACCTCCAGTTGGAAAAATACCCCAACACCATCACTCTGTGTCCTGCCAATTCTGAGTCCAATTTGCCAAATTTCCTTGGATCCCATGAGCTCTTACATTTCCTATCAGTCTCCCATGCGGGATCTTATTGCTGATTCCAAGTAGGCTACATCAAAAGCACTGCCCTCATCTACACATCTGCTCATCTCTTTGAAAAATTCAATCAAGTTGGTCAGGCATGACTTCGCTTAACAAAACCATTCTGAATGTTCTTGATTTATCCCTGCCTCTCCAAATGTAGATTAATTCCGTCCCTCAGAATTGCTTCCAATAGTTTCCCCAACACCAAAGTTAGACAGACTGGCCTGTAATGTCTTGGTTTATCCCTTGCTCCCTTCTTGAATAGCAGTAACATATTGGCTGTCTTCCAGTCCTTCGGCACCTTTTCTGTGACCAGAGAAGAATTCAAAATATTTACAAGTGCCCATGTTATTTCCTCCCTTACCTCATTGACATCATTTGACAGTGTGGGATAAATTTTATCTTGAAATTTATCTACTTTTAATCCTGCCAGACCACTCACAACCTCCTCTCTGACTATGCTAATTTCTTTAATTGTATCACGGACCTTCTCCCTGATATCTATGCCCATATCATCCCTCTCACTAGTGAACATTTGAACCCTACATAGATCCTCTGGCTGAGGCACAAATTACTACTGTGGTCAGTAATGATCTCTGGTCTTTCTCTTGTTAGCCTCTTATCCTTAATACACCTGTAAAACAACTTAGGATGTTCCTTTATTTTTACCTGACAGTATGATTTCTTCAGCTCTTCTAATTTCCATATAAGTTCCCTCTTGCACATTTTATATTTCTCTGGGGCTTCTGCTGTTTTAAGTTCAAAGTTCTTTAATAGGTGAATGGAGATTCCCCTTTTAGGTCCTCTATCTCGCTCACAACACTATTGGAGTTGCAAACACAAACAGACACAGTTAGATAATTGCATCTGGATAGACACGTACAAATGAATACACATATGAATACACTTAGTACTACCTATAAGCACAGAAATTCACACTGACATTAAGAGAGAGAGAGAGAGAGAACCACACTGAGGCACCTCACATTCACAAATCTTAATGAATAAACCCAAATACTTTCTGTTGTTTATACGTTGTGTTTTTATAAAGCTCCTTCACCCCAGATGCCTCACTCATTCTCAACACAGAATCCTTAATCCCAGCCTCCTGATAGCCTTCACTCCTGGCCTCCCCAGACCCTCACTCCCAGCCTCCTCAGAGCCTTCACTCCCAACCTCCCCAGAGCCCCCAGCCCTACGTTGGTTCTATAAATAAACACTTTAATTCCTGTCTCCTTTTCTGCCCTATCTACAGGTTAGGTGTCAGCTCACCCATACTCCCAACACTACATGGTGAAGTTCCAGCTCTCCCCCTGTGCTCTTCCTAACCCATCACTGGCTCTGTTTGATCACACTACAATGGTCGGTGCTCCACATGCTAGAATATCATCAATCGGGGTCAGGGGTAAGGGTTGGTCATGGGTGAAATGATGTTGTCTGACTTTGATGTGGTCTGACTTTTGATACTGTATTGCTAACTGTTATGAACAGTCTTTGGGAAAGATTTCCCATTTGTCATGATTACAGAGCTCAAGCCCAGTTAAACTCCTGGGTGAGATGGAGTGAACTGGTTCCTTTCGGTTATAAGCCTGCCTGCTTGAATGGTTGCAAAACGTTTAATTTAGAAGGATCCCTTTCTCCCAAACCCAAAATGACCTTAGGATTTAAAAGGCGCTAATCTTAGCAGGATTTCTTGAATCTACAAAAAGAATGAGTTTATTCATTACTAAACAGAAGAATGTGTAACATGGCATTGCGAACAAGCACAGATTAGAAATAAGACGTAAGTGAACGCAAAACAAAATTTATAACTAACGGTAATATGGATTGGGTCTGAATGCTCATGAAGGACAGGTAGTTAAATCTCATGACTCTTGCAGTGGAGATTATCAGTAGAAATGACACTGGTAGGTGCACTGTCAATTTTGAGATTCTTGGTTTTGTAAGTTAATTCCAATTCTTTTCTCCTGTTTGCTTTCAACAGTGACTGACAGGCAGCACTCATAGTGAGCAAAGGCCTTTCTTGTTTTCTAACCTGCAGCATAGGGGTGTTTAAATCACTGTTTTCAGAACTGTGACCCTTGCAGTACACACAAGTCCACACACAAGGATCTAAGGCCAGGAATGCGCACAGAGTAGTGTTGCAGCCAGTCTTTAGCTGCATTTTTCTTATACTTCTGGAAGACTAAAGCACAAAAGTTCTGCAAGAGATAGCTCTCTCACCGAAAGCTATCTCTTCCTGTTACAATTCTGCCTCTGCTTCAGGTTTCCCTGATGCTCCGCTGTTGCAAAAAAAAGACTTTGTCGGACAGAGACTGAATTTACATCGGCAGTCACCTTTTGCGGTTCAGTAGACTTCTTTTCAGAAGTTAAAATACGTGTAAAAGTTAACAATGTCCGTGGTACTTTGTGCTAGTGATCCATCACCATGACATTGCTCAATGCTGACAAAAGCACAGGTCCACATTACCTGTCCCAAACACATGACACTTGAGCATCCAAAACATTTCTCACCTCCGCCCTGACTCAGGTCCTCAGGCATGGAAACCCTCAATTAAACATCTGTCATCTCTGATCTGGGTATCCTTTGAATGGTCCAACAGCTCTCCATTCTCCTGAAATGAACATATGAACAAGGAACAGAGTAGGCCACTTGGCACTTCCAGTTTGATCTGCCATTCAATGAGATCATGGCTGATATTAACCTGAACTCTGCTCCAAGAAGACCACAATCATCCTTGTGCCAAAGAAAACTCATGCAGCATTACTCAATGACTACCACCTGGTGGCTATGACATCTATAATTATGAAGTGCTTCGAGAGGTTAGCCATGGCTCATATCAACTCTAGCCTCCAAGTCCGCCTTGATCCCTTGCAATTTGACTACTGTCACAACAGGACGATGGCTGGTGTCATCTCCATGGCGTTATACTTATCCCCGGAACATTTGGATCACAAGGATACCTACATCAAGCTTCTAATTACTAACTACAGCTCCACCTTCAACATCATTATTCCAATGAAACTAATCCCCAAACTCTGACACCTAGTTCTCTGTTCCACCCTCTGCAACTGGATCCTTGACTTCCTGACCCACAGACCACAATCAGTGAGAATAGGTAACAACACCTCCTCCATAATAATCCTCAACACCACACTCCTCAAAGCTGCATAGTCAGGCCCTTACTGTACTCCCTATACGCTCATGACTGCGCGCCCAAATTTCACTCTAACTCCATTTACACCACCATTGTAGGTGGGATCTCAAACAATGTTGATACAGAATACAGGAAAAACTGGAGTGCTTGATGACATGGTGTAAAGATAACAATCTCTCCCGCAACATCTGCAAAATGAATGAGCTGGTCATTGACTTCAGGAAGCAAGGTGAGGGCATGCCTCTGTCCACAACAATGGTGCTGAGGTGGAGATGGTTGAAAGCATCAAGTTACTAGGAGTAATGATCAACAACAATCTGTCCTGGTCCACCCATGGTTGATGTTATGGTCAAGAAAGTACAACAATGCTTCTTCTTCCTCAGGAGGCTAAGGAAATTTGGCATGTCCATAAAGATTCTTACCATTTTTTTATTGATGCATCATTTGGAAGTATTCTATCTGGATACATCACAGTTTAGTGTGGCAACTGTTCTGCCTAGATTCAAAAGAATCAACAGAGAGTTGTGCGCACAACACAGTCTATCATGTAAGCCAAGCTGCCACCTATTGATTCCATGCATAATTATTGCTGCCTTGGGAAGGCATCCAACATAACCTCTTCCATCGGGCAGAAGATACTAAAGCTTAAACACACGTACCAACAGATTCAAAAAACAGCTGTCTCCCTGCTACTATCAAACTTCTGAATGGAACTCTCAAATTTTAAATACAAATGTTGATCTCGCTCTTTGCGCACCTGCTCTGCAGCTGTAACATTGAATTCTTCGTTTGGTTCTATTACCATAAGGCACTTTGTAGGTATGATCTGCCTGTACTGCATGCAAAACAAAACTTTTCAATGTACCCAGGTACTTTTTTAACGTATTCATTTTGTGGAATGTGGGCAGCGCTGGCTAGATAGCATTTATTGCCCATCCCTAGTTGCCCATGAGAAGGTGGTGGTGAGCTGCCTTCCTGAACTGTTGCAATCCATCTGCTGTGGGTTGACCCACAATGCCATTAGGGAGGGAATTTTCAACTTTTGATCCAGCAACAGTGAAGGAACGGCAATATATTTTCAAGTCAGGATGGTGAGTGGTTTGAGGATCAACTTGACAGTGGTGGTATTCCAATATATCTGCTACTCTTGTTATTCTACATGGAAGTGGTCATGGATTTGGAAGGTGCTATGTGAGGATCTTTGGTGAATTTCTGCCAGTGCATTTTGTAGATGGTACATACTGCTGCTACTGAACGCCGGTGGTGGAGGGAGTGGATGCTTGTGGATGAAGCGCCAATCAAGCAGCTGTCAGTGCCCCGCTCAGCTACCTAAATGTAGGGTCAATATGGTAAATAATATATGAAATTGCCATCTTAAAGCTTGCACTCTGTAAAATTAACCCGTTAGCAGCAACATTACATTGATCTCATTCATATAGTTCAAATGTTTTTCAAGTATCAGTACACAACTGGCAAGGTGAATAGTTCAGATAAAATGATAAGACATCACTTTGGAAATTATTGATAAATACATTGGATGATCAATACTTACACAGGCCACAATAACTCATATAGATGGTATAAAATAGAAGAAATACTATTTTTGAGTTCCTTTATTGGCAAACAATCAAATTAATAATTGATCAAGAGGGAAGGCTTTAGCAAAGATTTTGAATGCTGAAATGCATTTAACTAGTCTCCTTTCCTGGGTTTGCAGCTCTTCTTGCTGAATCCTATTTCCGTGAGGGCACTCCTCTGCTCATGTGAAGCATTGCACTAAAGTTTGATCTCACCCATATTTCCTGCTCACTGCTTCATTCCCCAGCTGAGCTCCTGGGGTCTGGGAAAAATATATCGTATTTGCCACTGGTAACAAATGTTCAGCAGCACATAGGTCACCACTTACAGACCCATCTCAGGAGTGGGGTTGAGTTACGCCTGGGGGAAATGGATCATTGGTTAATTCACACAAGTTAATTCACCACCAAGGTTGATTTTCCAATACTCACACAAATGAAAGATAACAAGCAAGAGGATTCTAAAATATTTTATTTCTTTATCCAAGATATACTGAGGTCATTATTCGATCTAATAGTGGATTAGTTCTCGGGTTTCAACACTCAAACAATTTTCATAGTCACGTGTAATTGTTAGTTCAGCAGTGAACTTCATTTGATCTCTTATAAGCTGTTATTCCTCAGCTATCATTTCATTCCAAATATTACAATTATATGTTCAAATTTCAATAGAGCCTGCAAAATTTCAAAACGTCTGAGGTAGAATGTCCACCTTTATTCCCCTTCCTAACAGTTAATTTAGTGACAATTGTGATTCTTGTGCACAGTAAGTGTGGTCTCTCCAAATGTATCACCTACTATCTTGTGGCCATGGCAGCAGAAGAGCTGCTGGTCATTATCTTCGATCTGATACTGAGGTAGAGTCCAACTGCTTATCGGGAACTGTTCTTTTTACAATTTTCCATTAATGTGTGCAACATCCATGCCATCTTACTTCATACAGTCACAGACTGCTCTGTTTGGCTGACCATCACTTTCACCTTTGATCCATTTGTTGCCATAAGTTGAAAAGTAAATACTGCATTGAGAAAATGGTGGCTGTGGTTCTGGGAACAGTAACAGCTCTAAGCTGTTTAAAAAACATTTTTGGTATTTTATGCTAAAAAAAAATCATTGACTTCAGATTTTTCCCTGGTTTTGTTATATAGCATCCAATGTTATGGAATCAACCATTTGGACAATAATCCACTTCTTTCATCATATTATAACACCAGGCATTTCATTTGTTCTGATTATGCTGCTCAATACTTTAACTGTTAGACACATTTTGGTGAGCAGCAGAGCCCAAAAGAGACTCCAAAGTCACAGCAAAGGGAAGACTCGTCGAGATGCTGAGATGGAGAGTCGAAGGAAATCCATCATCTTATTCAAGAGGAAAAACAGAAGTTGCTGGAAAAGCTCAGCTGGTCTGTCAGCATCTGTGAAGAAAAAAAATCAGAGTTAACGTTTAGGGTCACCGGTCTGTGATATGAACTAATGATATCACACTAACTGATGTACATTAGTGTGTCATCATCTACTAATGAGTGCAAACTGGCAACTGTAAAATATGCACACTGACATCAAGAATGTGAAGGCTTTGAGAGTCAACAGACTAATAATAATCAAAGAGAGAACATACTCAACAGATACAGAAACGGAGGAATTCTGCAGTGAGTAACTACCCTCCTGAAGCCTCAAAGCCTGCCCATCATCTAAAAGGCGCAAGTTAGGCATGTGTCCCCAATTCCCTGGATTAGTGCAGCTGAATGTGGAAAATTGCCCAAGTATGTCCTGCCCACAAAAAGCAGGACAAATCCAACCCAGTCAATTACCGCCCCAACAGTCTACTCTCAATCATCAGTAAAGTGATGACAGCACTATTGAAGATACCTTCCAAGCAGCACCTGCTCGGCAATAACCTGCTTAGTGACGCCTAGTTTGGGTTCCCCCAGGGCTACTCAGCTCCTGACCTCATTACAGCCTTGGTTCAAACATAAGACAAAAAAGCTGAATTCCAGGAGGTGAGGTGACAGTGACAGCCCTTGACATCAACACTGCATTTGACCGAATGTGGCATCAAGGAGTCTGAGCAAAACTGTAATCAATCAGTATCAGAAGGCAAACTTTCTGGTTGTTAGTCATACCTGGCAGTAGAAAGATGGTTGTGGTTGTTGGAGGTCAGTCATCTCAGCTCTAGCACATCTCTGCAGGAGCTCCTCACAGCAGTGTTCTAGGCCCAACCATCTTCAGCTGCTTCATCAATGGATGAAGCAGGGTCTGCTTCAGAGGGTCAGAGGTTGGGAATGTTCGCCAATGACTGCACAATGTTCAGCTCCATTTGCGACTTCTCAGATGCTGAAACAGTCTGTGTTCAAATGCAACAAGATCTGGACAATATCCAGGCTTGAGCTGACAACTGGCAAGTAACATCTGCGCCATACAAATGCCAGATTATGTCTCATTGGTGATGGCAAATCTAACCACCATCCCTTGACATTCAATAGTGTTACCATCACTGAATCCCAGACTATCGACATCCTTGGGGTTACCATTGGCCGGAAACTCAACTGGACTCATGACAAACACAGTGGCTACAAGTGCAGGTCAGAGGCTAGAAACATTGGAGTAAGTAACTCACCTCCTTACTCCCCAAAACCTGCTCATCATCTACAAGGCAGAAATCACTCCCTCCACCACTGATGCTCAGAAAACAGCAGTGTGTACTTTCTACAAGATGCACTGCAGGAATTCACCAAAGATCCTCAGAAAGTATTTTCCAAACCTATGGCGACCTCTATCCAGAAGGACAAGGATGATATATTTCCAAGACAGGATTGAGAGTAGCTTGGAGGGGACTTGAAGGTTGTGGTGTTCTCAGTACGTGAGAACAGGGTCACACTCATGGAATTCCCTCTTTAATGGCATTGTGGGTCAACCCACAATAGGCGGGCTGCTGTGGTTCAAGAAAGTAGCTCACCACCACCACCTTCTCAAGATGAAATGGTGGCAGACAATCAATAGTGGCCAGTCACAGATGCCAAAATGTCCCACAAATGAATGAAAAAATAATTACAATTTCCTTCTGGAAAAGAAACATCCATTCCTACAATCCTATAACAGGATATTCAAACAAACCGTTAAGGTATCAATTACACAGACTTCAAATATTTCACACCTCTTAACCTTTTGGAAGTAAACACAACATCATTGGGTGGGGTGACAAGGAAGGGATCACAGGAAAAATAACTTATAACCACAACAATCAAAGTCAGAGGTTCTCTTCAGCTGTCAAAATCGATACCAAGACACTGTGAGGCATTCAGAAATGACTTAGCAGGATGATTACAAAAGTGTATGGTTTTACAATATCAGAAGAGGGACTGACAAGCTTCTCACGTTAAAAAAAAATTGTCCAGAGATCACCAGCACAAGATAGTCAGGAAGAAACCTAATTTGGGAATTCAAAAGAAACTTCTTCAGCCAGAGAGTCGTGAGAATCTAGAACACACCACCACAGGGAGTGGTTGAAGTAAATAGTATAAAGGAAATTTAAGAGGAAAGCAGGAAAGCATTTGAGAAGGAAGCAAGCAGAGGACCACATCGTACATTTAGATAACAGATGGGAGGACATTGGCTGGAGCACGAACATTGAGATAGACTGATTTAGCCAAGGAACTAGTTTCTCTTTGGATTATAGAGGATGCACAATGTGGTTCTATAAATCATGATGGAAAATCAAGGTAATCAGTTGCCATCTCTTATTCTTTGTTGGTCAGCTTGCACAAGGTATAAGCAATTGAGAATTAAACTAGAGCAGAAAATAGATTATTTTAATTTTTAAAGAAAATTGTTGAAAAATACTTCAACACTTATTTTACACAGCCATCAAAATGAGGGCAATGCAGAAAAGCGAGAAAAATTACTTCTGTTAAAATGCTACAACCCATGAATGGAACCTTTTGATATGATTCTGAGCTCTTAAGTCCTCATCGACTTGGATCACCTCCACCTGCAAATTTTCTTTCAATTCACTTCCCATCCTGATGTGAAACTATTTCACAATTGCATCAACATCACTGGACCAAAATCCTGGAACTCGCTCCCAAAGGGCAATTTGGGGGTCCCTGTACCACACAGACTGCAGCAGTTCACGAAGGCAGTTCACCACCATCTTCTCAGGGATAATTAAGGATGAGCAATAAATGATGGCCAATTCAGCATCATCTTTGTCCTATAAAATATAAATTAAACCTGATTCTCCTCCACTACCAAGATTTCCATATCATCTTGTTCTTTTCTTGGGAAATTTCAGTTCATGGAAATGAAACACTTTCATTGGAGGGATGTATCAAATGAAGCATGACTCATAAAATGAAGGGTTATGAATGTGAAAGGACTGTCAATTGAGTTAATCATGAAAAAGCCTGTCTAACAATTGGTCTCGGCCTCAGAAATGTTGACAGTCCACCTTCTCTTGAATATCCAATCTTTGTCTTTTCAGCTCACCCTTCATCTCTCTCCCACTGATCTTTGGAGGCTGCCATCTGGGCGTATCTATCTGGGTTAGCCATGGCATGCAGCTCCAAGTACTCAGCTTCTCGATACTTTGTGTTTCCATCTCCAGCTCTCATTTTCTTCATCCCCTCATGCCACAGCTACCAGAACCGGATATAAGCCTTAGTTCTGGTTTAATTGTGACCCCTTCTGATCTATATCTGATGTTTTGTAGTTCATGCTACTCCAACGGTACAGTTCATGTGTTGCACCCTGTCTGGCAGACACCATAGACATTTCTCACCACTGTCATTGGCAACACTATTCACTATGTTGAACTGCACTTAAAATCAACTCAGTTTAATGATTTTTGGCTTGCAGAAATATCAAAAAAAAGCTACGTCACTAAGGATCTGCTGTTACTTAATAGTCTCCATGAGCACATGGCATGAGGACTGTATGCCAATGTTTCAAAATTTTAGAAGTCAATAGCAACATGAGGAAGAAACAGAAAACCAGCAATATGGCATTACAAGTAGATTATTCAGTAACTTCAGCCTATTCCAGTATTCAATGAGATCTTGGCCGATCAGATCTTGGCCAATCTGTTCCTCTGTTGTGTTCAGCTGCCTTGATTCTCGGTCCTTAAATATCCTGGTCTAACAAAAATCCATCAGTCTCAAATTTCACATCATTCAATCATTGAAGATGTAATCACTATTTTATTTGTCGGAGCATGTTCCAAATCTCAAACACCCTTCCTGTTAAGAAGTATTTTCATATTTCTTTTCTGGTTGGCCCAGCTTTAATTCTAAGGTTACATCCCTTTGCGGTCGACCTGGATTTCCTACACTCTCCTACCCTACGTGGAACAGGAGCATCCATACAGGAACAGGTCAGTAATAAGACTAGTGTAGGGATACATTAGATGAAGACCCTGCAGTGAGGCTGTAAATCTCCAAGGTTACATCAATAGTTCCAAGATTTCAAAGTTCCATATCTGAAATTTTAGGACTTTTATGCCATTGATGGCAATGACGCCATTATGCATGCCATGCCTAATGATGCAACGCAGCAGCTAACAGGAAGCAGAGTACTAGGAATGAGTTTATCTGCAGGGCTGCCAATGTCAAAGTAACATTACAAAGAGTGTAAGATTCAAATACATGGCAATGACTGTCAAATGTCTAGTACATCAACAAGACATTGGTTGTTATTTTTAACTATGTTATTAGGTAAATGGTATTCAAAAATCCAATTGTCACACACAATGCCTGTCAATCTTTTTTCAATGTTCCCACTTATCTTCATAATGAATGACAATGGTATTTGTAACTCCACACACCCTCAGTTCTGCGGAGGCCCTGTCTGACTGTAAAGAATATATGGATATATTCAAAATGGGGACTGACTTACACCTACAATTGTCTTTGGACCTCTAAAGCTACTTCACCTGGAAATCTACACTTGGTGTTTAACTCTGTAATGTGTTTAGAGATTTTATCTATTACCGATCAAAGGAAAGTGCACAAATGTCAGGGATTTGAAATAAAGACATAACATAACAGACACACCTGGGTAGATCAGTCAATGAAACACGGAGAAACTCGATTTAGGTTCTCTCGTTCCTGCTCATAACAGGCAGCAAGTCTCTGTGGCTAGCTCATGTCCAAGCTCTCTCTCCAGCTCAGATGGTGTATGACTCCTGACAGTCCTCATTAAAAGTATTCGTCTGGATCTTCTTTAGCTGGCCCAGTCTTCTTCGTTGGCCATACAATGGTGCCCACTGTATTGCCATTAGCCCATGTCTGGGAGATGTTAGATGTGCCCTAACATGACATCCATGCCACTGAATCCCTGCAACACTTCCTCATTGGTGAAGCTGTCACATTACCAGTACACGCAGAGAGAAGAGAAAGGTTTGGGGGGGTGGTGGTGGTGCTTGTGGTGGTCAATATTTCATCTGAGCTGTCACAGCAGGAAAAATTTCTTATAAAATTTATCAAAACAAACAGAAGGATACAGCAGAAAGATGTCATTGGGAATGAAGTGTCATAAGTGCCTTCTTTTTAAGAAGAACTCTCATTTACAGAGTTAAACTAAGAGTGATCTTTCACTGGAATGGAGTCCTTGTAACAGACACTGCTGATAAACAACTCAATACTTTGTTTTAATACCTGTGTTCAGAGCTTTCTGTTTTCAATATACATGCAGCTTTGTTTAATTTTTTTTTTAAATAAACTTTGTTCTCTTGGTCAAAGAGAATCTGCAGCCTCACATGAAGTTTCAGTGACTAGCCACCATGTTAACCAACTGCAAAAATTAAACACATAATACATCAAGCCAGTTTCCATTCCAGAATCTGACATGTACAGTATTACCAGATGGGATCATAGGATAAGGACACCTGATGTATGGGAATACCACTGCTTGCAAGCTCCCCTCCAAGCCACATCCCATCCTGACTTAGAGCTATCTCACTGTGTCTTCATTATCACAGAGTCAAAATCCTGGAAATCCCTTCCTAACAGCGCTATGGATGTTCCTACACTGTGGATTGCAGTGGTTCAAGAAGGCAGCTCACCAACACCTTTTCAAAACCAGTTAGAGATGAGCAAGAACACTGGCCCAACTCACAATGATAATTTCCGATTAAGTAATAAGCTTTAAAAATCCCCTTCTCATACCTTAAATCTGTGCTTATTAATCCTTTCATATCTGTTAATGGGAACATCTTTTCTTTTATCTATCTGATCTAAACTGGTCACAATCTTGTACACCTCTTTCAAACCTGCCCTCAGCTTCCTTTACTCCAAACAGAACAAGCTCAGCTTCTCCAACCTTGTTGCTAAAATCCCTCACCGCTGAAATCATTCTAGTAAATCTCCCTCTGCACCATCTTAAAGACCCTCAATTCCCTCCTAAATTGTGATGACCACGACTGGATACAAGACTCAAGTTGAAGTCATACCAGTGCTTTATAAATGTGCAACATAAATTCCATGTTTTGTAGTCCATGCCTCTTTTTAGGAAGTCTATGATTCCACATGCTTTGCTAACCACTCTCTCACTCTGTCCTGCCTTCTTCAACTTTCTATACACATGAAGCTGAGCACTCTTTAGAATTGTGCCTCTAATTCCACATTGCCTCTCCCAATCCCTTCTGCCAAAATGCATCACCTCACACTTCTCAGTATTAAATTCCATCTGCCACTTGCTTGCCCATTATACTTGCTTATCTGTGTCCTGATGCAGCAAATTATTATCATCCTCGTTGCATACCATCGCTCCATGTTTGGCATCGTTGGCAAATATTAAAATGTTATGCTGCACTCCAATATTTAAGCTATTTAAATATCTCAAAAAAGCAGTGGATCTAACATGGACTATTGTAGAACACTCCTGAATACCATCTTCCAGTCTGGAAAAAAAACTGTCAAACTCGCTATTCTCTGTCCTTCAGCCATTTATTGTAATCAATTCTCTCCTATTTCATGAGCCACAATGTTTACACAAGGTCTGGACCCAGGAGGATTCAGGAAAAGGCAGGGAAGAAACACTGGAAATAAAAAAACGCAGTTCCAAGAGATAGAAACTATAAATGCAAACTATTTTTGTTGCATTTGTGGATTGCTTCAGAAAAAGGAAGGGAAAGAACACAAAAGCACTTTTGAAATAATTTCCGTTTTTTAAAAAACATCCTGCTCATTATAGATATTGAATTTGACAAATGTGTATTACAATTCTATTAGTTTATGCCAAAATGAGGAAATTGATGTCATTGTGCTCTATTTTGTGTGAAACAAAATATTGAGAAAACATTGTAAACGTGCAGAGAATACTAACAGCCCATCATGGCATTGTTATTTTAGAAGTATTTACCTCATAAAGTTCACTGTTATTCTTGTTAGCAGTGGAAGTTATTACTGTTTCAGATCTGTCGACTTTTGTCCTTGTTTGCTCCTGAAGAGGATATCAAAGTCATCTTCCATTGGTATCCTTTCAATTATTAAAGGAAAAATGTCATTTAGTATTTGATTATTATTCCATTTTTAAAAACATAGAATTCCACAGTGTGGGAGCAGGCCACGCGGTCCATGGAGTCCACACCAACCCTCCGTACAGCATCCCATGCAGACCCACCCTCCACCCTATTCCTGTAACCTTGCACAACCTATGGCCAATCTACCTAACCTGCACAGAGAATGGTGTATGTATGGAATGAGCTGTCAGAGGAAATGGTAGAGGCAGGTACAATTACAACATTTAAAAGGCGTTTGGACAGGTACATGAATGGGAAAGTTTTAGAGGGATATGGGCCAAACACAGGCAAATGGGACTAGCTCAGTTTAGGATACCTGGTCAGCATGAACAACCTGCACTGAAGGGTCCGTTTCTGTGCTGAATGACTCTATGAATCTATTGTGAATTTATCATTATGTGGCATGAGACACTACGGTACCGGGACACTAATCTCCTTGAGTACCATTCCAATAATGGTCTTGTACTGAACGGGGGGCTGTGGTGCCTTTGTTGACCAAGCATACTCTATTATCAGCTAACCAAAGGAATGGTACAACTTCCTATTTAAACAGATAATTTACGTAATCAACTTTGAAAAATGATTAGTCAACAAGTAAACTATTGTGAATGCTAGAAATCCGAAATTAAAAGAGAACATTAGATGCTGGAAATACTTAGCATGTGAAGGCCATATGTACGATGACAGAAATAACATTTCAAGTTAAAAACTTTTCATTAAAGGCAGGAAAAGTTGTGCTCTTCAGTATGTTTCGATAAGGCACTTTGCAGTCTTCTAGAAGCAACAATGATCTCAACAATTTCAGACATCTGTTCCCCTGTTTTATTTCCTCTTCTCGAAATGTTTTGTTTTTTCATGTATTTTTGTGTTCTGGTATCAGCACACCTGCTCTAGACACATCCGTTATTTTCTTTGGTTCTCCTGTTGCCTCATCTGCATTCCCTTTGGTCCTATAGGACTAACTCTTCTGTCCATTGGTCTCTCCTGTCTTCCACCCTATCATAGGCCTTCCTTTTGTCCTGATCCCACACATCCCTTCCTCAAACTCTATTATTTTTCTAACTTTTCACAATTCTTATGAAAGAACATTGCTGAGTGTTCCCATCATTCTCTGTCACAAGTAAGTAATTTGGTAAAATGTGAATGATTGGAGGATGTGGACAATGTAATCCATAATGTCTGCACCACCTACCAGGGCAACAGATTATTTAAATTCATCAAATGTTGCTGTTTAAATTGCTTATGAAGTTTATAGAGTTCCAAGTAATATACCATATTTGCAGTGATTCAACATTAACAGCACAGATTGAATAACAGCAAAAGACTTGATGTAACAAGAACAGAAATTGCTGGGGAAACACTCAGTAGGTCTAGCAGCATCTGCGAAGATAAATCAGAGTTAACATTCCGGGCCCAGTGACCCTTCCTCAGAAAACAAGTGCTGGAAAAGCTCAACAGAAATTTCTGATTTTGTTTAGGATATCCAACATCGACAGTTATTTCAGTTTTTAGTGAATGGACGGAATGAATAGAATAACCAGGAATTTAACTGAATTCTGAGAAATCCGTTTTTGGGTTTTTACAAAAGCTGTTGGTTTCCTTTTATCAACCAATGCAATAGATTCAGACACTGGTAGAATTTCTGGCCTAATCAGAGAAAGTGTCTGGTGACTATTGAGACAATGCAAGCACCTCTCTCCACGTGTCATGTCCCCAGGATTCATAAACCCTTCAATCAATATGAAAGGAACAGATTATCCGGCCAAAGAGACCTACAGCACAGAAAAGCGACCTTCAACCCATTGCATCATGTTGGTCAAAAACAACCACCTAATTATTCTAACTTTATTTTCCAGCACTGCCCATAGTCTTGTATGATTTGGCAACACAAGTGCACATCTAAATACTACTAAAAAGTTGTGAAAGCTTTTGCCTCTACAACTCATACAGCCAGTGAGTTCCAGATTCACACCAGACTCAGGGTGAAAATATTTCCTCACATCTTGGTTAAATCTTCTATCCCTTACCATAAATCTGGTTAGTGATCCTCCGCTCTTTGATTCCTCCAACCCTGGTCATTGCCACATAGATTTTCATGGGATCCAGTCAGGAGAATCACCTGCTATATTTGGGTGACCAGGTATCTGAGTTTTGCCAGGGGAGGCAGAGATGGAAATTCACAGGAGTGAAACGTCCAACGATTTTTAGCTTGCCACTTTTCCTCAAGGAAACTCGTGCATACCCTAATCCTGTCGAAGAAAGGCTCCTGACATTCCTTGTGTTCTTCTTTTTGATGAGAAATTGATTTTATATCAATCGGATAACAGAATATCGAATTTGCCTTTAAAGGTGGCGCGGTTACCCAGCATGCCGCGCGGCAATGACAGTGCCCTATTCGGAATGTGGGAGCAGAGGGACGCAGGCGCAGTGCTGGCAATCCGGAGCATGCGCAGTGTCACTTCGAAAAGGGTCGTGCAGTCACCGAAGACGGTTCGAAAGGCGAGCGGCGCGCGGCGCGCAGCGGACAAAGAGGATGCGTTTGGCGGTGTGTGCAGTCGGAAGGCCTCGGCTAAGGGTTTTTAAGGGCCTCAGTCGAAGCGGCGGGGCTTTCCCGTGTCTGCCTGGCTCGTAGTTACCGGCCTGTCGTCTTGGCGCCAGGTCGCTAGAGCCGGCCCACTAGCCGCCATCTTGGATCAGGCCGGCACCAGCAGGGGGCGCATGCGCGTTTGTGGCGGCGCTGACATCACAGGGTGGGCGGGGCCATCTTGGGAGCCAATAGGACCGACTGAATTTCACAGACTCCTAGAAACCATGCAGTGTAGAAGAGGCCCTTCGGCCCATCAAGTCTGTACCAGGTTCATAGCTTTTAATGTTATGTCTTGTCAAGGTGCTCAATCAGATAACTTCACAACCTTTAAAAAGGTATGAATCTCACCTATCCTCCCAAGCAGTGCATTCCACATCCCCACCATTCCTTCCCTTGCATCTTAAAATTATGCCCCCTTCTTCTTGACCTTTCGACTCAAGAGAATAGCTGCTGTCTGTTCATCCTGCTGATGCACCTTGTAATCTTATACACCTCTGCAGGCCTCAAGGCCTCACCTCAGCCGTCTCTGCTCTGAAAAAGCAAACTGAGCGAACACAGCATCTCTTCATAGCTAAAGCTTTGTGGTGACTTGCAGGTTAAACCACCACCTGTTGATTCTCTCAATGCTGAAAGAGCAGCCCCATGGTCCAATAGGACAATAGCAACTTTATCATTTAGCAAAAATTACTAATATGAAGCAGGAGGGATGCCCACACAAAGTCTTCTGCAGAAGAGAAAATTGGTCTTATTGAACAGAATGGGGTCTATTACATTGCTGCTTAATGACTAGTTACACTGCATCTGAGTTGCATGATAGTCTCGTGAGTTCTCATGCTAGGCTTAAGAGTGAGTGTGTATTACTGCATAGCTGCATGGATTTAACAGTACAGTAACTTAAACAGGTGAGTTCCTCCTAGGAACAGTCCTTTCTGTCATGATGGATGGAGCTTTTCTCATGATGTGAGTTAAACCATTCAACTGCCTTACACAACAGAGGGAAGGAACCTGTGTGGCACAGGATTTACATTGTTAGGGGATCAAGAACGAACCAATGTCCTATTAAAACCAGCACTGTCCTAAATTTCTACCCTGTGGTTACAATGATAACTTTTATAAACTTGCTTTCCAGGGCATTAAAACGGGATTTACAAATGAACACGTGCCAAATATGGAATGAGATCTGAAAGTCACCTGATTCATCAGGGCCTGAGTATCATTGGCCTTTTGGTGCAGAGAAAGTCTTTTTCTATTCTGCTTCCTTTTTCTGGTTTTAAACATTGTGTGGCTGGAAGAGTACCAAGACACAAGCACTTGAATGAGACTGCTCCCTTGTAATGACTGGTAAAAGCTTAAACCAGTGATGCAGCCTGAAAAAAGATCTTGCATCTGCCACAGCTGAAAGAATCTGTATGCATACTCTGTGCATGGACCCAGGTTTCAACTGATTGCCCTACCATAGAGAAACACAAGGATACTGGCATCATGGAGACACCAGAAAAAACTGGGGACGGTGGGAAGACAATATTTACCTCTTATGAGCTGGACATGTATCGACGTGGTCACAGTGGGGAGAAGCTGTTAACCTGTCCAGTGTGTGGCAAAGGATTTGCTCAGTCACCCAACCTGCTGTTACACCAGCGAGTTCACACTGGAGAGAGGCCATTCACCTGCTCTGTGTGCAGGAAGGGATTTTCACAATCTTCCAGCCTGCTGACACACCAGCGCGTTCACTCTGGGGAGAAGCCATTTACCTGCTCGGTGTGTGGGAAGGGATTCACTAATTCATCCAACTTGCTCTTACACCAGCGAGTTCACACTGGGGAGAGACCGTTCACCTGCCCCGTGTGCGGGAAGGGATTCACTCAGTCGTCCAGCCTGCTGACACACCAGCGCCTTCACACTGGGGAGAGGCCATTCACTTGCTCGATGTGTGGGAAGGGATTCACTAATTCGTCCAACCTACTGACTCACCAGCGAGTCCACACTGGGGAGAGGCCATTCACCTGCCCCATGTGTGGGAAGGGATTCACTCAGTCATCCAGCTTGATGACACACCAGCGCGTTCACACAGGGGAGAGGCCATTCTCCTGCTCTGTGTGTGGGAAGCAATTCAGAAATTCATCCAATCTGCTGACTCACCAGCGAGTTCACACTGGGGAGAAGCCATTCACCTGCCCCGTGTGTGGGAAAGGATTCACTCAATCATCCAGTCTGCTGACACATCAGCGTGTACACAATGGGCAGCGGCTGTTCAGATGCGCTGTGTGAAGGGGTTCACTCGGTCATTCAATTCTTATCTGCTGAAACATCAACTAGTTCACAAGTGACTGTAAGAGTTGGATTTGTTTGTTGCTGGTACTGTTAAACATATGTGGAATAATTAGCAATTACTCTGAAAGTTTGGATTTCTGCTGGTGTTAAGAATTCCTATGCCACGCAGCTTCTGCAGTCCTTGATGCTTTGGTTTTCTGGCTTTTAGAATTAACTGAATTATAGAATCACTTGTGGTTATGTGTTCCAAAGTTAATGGACCAGTAAATACTAGTATAAATGTTTACCTGAAACACAAAACAGGTAATACTTTATGAAGTAAATAATTATTTGAATAATGTTTCCACTCCCTAGATATTGTATGAAAAGATGCTGGAAATTGCGGATATAAATAATTCCACCTGATTGGTGTTTCTGAACATTAACCAGGAAGGTTATGGCATAATTGGGCTGAAATACAATACAAATTTTACATTTCTTTGAAATTTGACAACATGCCTATGTCTACCTTTGAAAGGGGGAATTAGATGAACAGTGGATGGAGAGAAATATCTGATGGGAGATTGGAAAAGAGTGTATATGTGTCAGTAACTGGATTTTGTAAAAGACTGTAAGGGAAGCAGTGGGATCATTAGTACTGTTGCCAGATGGGTAATTTCAATGTAATTATTAGACCTGGAATATAAAGATAATCTCTATAATGGGTGACCACAAAACTATAATCAGTTGTTGTAAAACTCCACCTGATTCATAAATGCTCTTTAGGAAAGGAAATCAGCCAATATTACCCAGTTTGGCCTACATGTGAATCCATACCCACAATGCAGCTGACTTAACTGTCCTCTGAAATTGCTCAGTGAGTTACTCAGTTCCAAGGCAATCAAAGGTGGGCAACAAATGCTGGCCCGTCAGTGCTGACCACATTCCATGAAAGGATAAAAAAATCTTGAATGTGACATTTGCAAGAAATTGCTGTAAAGTAAGTAAGAGTCATTTTATTTTCCTGAGAGCTGTCAAATCAAAGTCAAATCTATCTTGTTTAATTTTCCTGATAACTACAAGCTGTCCCCAGGTTACAAACAGGCTCCATTCTGGAGTTCACACGCAAGCTTATTTGTCCGCAAGTCAGACCACAATGTGGATGGTCACCTTCATTTCAGATGAATGGGCCAAGACCACTTATCTCACTCATAATGGTTTATTGATGGAGAGTTTTCTCCATGGTAACAAAAAGCATGAGCTTTGCAAACAATTTTTTTAGTGCCTTTTCAAGGCAAAGTTTTGAAAAACAGACTTGACAAGTAATTGCAGTGACATCTCTGATAACATATGCCAGCATTATAGGATTCCAGATGACCTGCAAGGGAGATACAGAACATGCGATTGAAAGAGCTGCATAGATATTGAGAGATTTACTTCTCTCTCTCACCATCTCTCTCTATCTGTCTCACTGTCTCACACTCTACCCATCTCTCCTGCTTTCTCTCTATCTTGCTCTCATTTTCCATCTCTCATACGCTATCTCACACTGTCTCTCCATCTCTCGTTCTCTCCATTTCTCACTGTCTGTCTGTCATCTCTCACACTCTCTCTTCATCTCTTGCTCTCTCTGTTGACTCTGTCTCACTATCCATCTCTCTCTATCTCATTCTCTCTCCATCTATCCTGTGACAGAAAGGCACAGAGAGCAAGCACAAGAGAAAGAATAGGAAATGGAGAGAGAGGGAAAGATGGAGAGAGAAAGAGACCAAAATACATCCGACGTGACACTCCGTGCCCTCAGTGACACAGACATTATCAGTGATTTGGTGGACATTGAAGGACTTGGAGATGGATCGCCAGCCAAGAAGCTCTCTCTCTCTCCATCTATCTCTCTCTCTCCATTTCTTATTCTTTCTCTCATGCTCTCTCTCTGTGCCTCTCCCTCTCTAGCTTTTGCTCCTGCTCTTTTGTTTCCATGTTGACAACAGGACAGCCCAGGCTCTGTTACCTAGCCAAGGACACTTTCCTGGCACAGGCACTGAAACTCATCCTTCCTCAACACAATAAAGGGGTGGAGTGGGAGAGGGTGGACTCAAGGAAACCAGCAGTTGGGTGAAGGACAGCCAGTGTGTACTAGCAAACGAGAAGTCATGGATTAACTTCATGGGCTTTCAGAGAATGTGATTACCTTGGATATCTGTCTCTGTTAATGGAAAATCAAAGAAGAGATTTCCTCCCACCTGTCATACTGATATAAGGTATACAGCCAATGTCTCAAGTGGCAATAAATCACTCCAGCCAGCAAATAGTTTTTTCACGTGAATGCAGCTGGCTGTGGCTTAACGCCTGTTTGGTTAAGGAGAATTTTGGCCAGAGTGCAGGCCTTTGAAGTGATCCATGCTGCTTTCATCCTAACAATTTGACAAGTTCCAAAAGACTAAAATAAACAGAATACTCTGCCACCTTCAATGTTATCTGTCCATCTCAGTTCTGAAAAAGAGTCATTACGAATTCGAAACATTAACTCTGTTTCTCCACAGATGCTGCCAGACCTGCTGAGTTTCTCCACCATACTTTGTGTTTGTTTCAGATTTACAGCATCGGTTATGTTTACCCCTTATTTTCCTGTCCAGCTGACTAACCTGGGACCAAGTAAAGATTCTGAGGTGACTGTGGCCACAGAGATCTGTTCTTTTGTTTATCTGTTTTATTTTATCCCTCTTCTGTTTATCTACTCTGGGATCAATTATCTGTTCTAACTTGTTCTGATCATATGTCTGTTAGCTTTATAACATGTCTAAACTGTTGGCTCTTAATAAAATGTCTTGAAATCACCTATGTCTTACACTTTTTGTTTTGGATATTCTGTGACCTCCAAATCAAACTTGTACAGTGGTTATCAGCAGTGGCGTTATATGGTTTGAGTAGCAGATGTATTAAATAGAAGCATGTGGAGAATTTCCTCAGCAAAGTCAGGAGTATCTGATGACTTTGGCATAATTGATGAAAAAGATTGATGGATAGTCTGAATCATAGAAACAGGCCCTTCGGCCCAACAAGTCCAGACCAGCCCTCAGAGCGTCCCACCCAGACCCGTCCCCCTACGACCCACCTAATCTACTCATCCCCTAACACTACGGGCAACTTAGCATGGCCAATCTACCTAGCCTGCACATCTTTGGACTGTGAGAGGAAACCACAGCACCCAGAGGAAACCCATGCAGACATGGGGAGAATGTGCAAATTCCACACATACAGTTGCCCGAGGGTGGGGATGAACCCATGATCCTGGTGTTGTGAGGCAGCAGTGCTAACCACTGAGTCACCGTACCACAGATGCACCTTGGAGAGAATGATATCCTGGGAGTTGTAGAAGACTGCAATGACCCCTCAGATCCTGGATAGGCTTTCTAAAGAGGTTGAAGAAGGCAAAATTAAGACCATAAGAAATAAGGGTAGGCTATTCGGCCCATCAAGCCTGCTCTGCCATTTGTTAGGATCATGGCTGATCCGACACCCCTCACCTCCACATTCCTGCCCTCTACCTGTACCATTGATTGGCGTACTGATCAAGAATCCAATTAAGTAAAAATCTCATGCTGTACTGACTGAACTAGCTGGGCATGATTGTTAAGTTTTTTGTTATTTATATGAATGATTCAGATGTGAATATTGGGGGCATGGTTAGTTAATTTGTTAGTTAGGTAACACTAACATTGGTGCTATAGTGGATACTGAAGAAGGTTATGTCAGAGTACAACAGGACCTTGATCAGATAGGCCAAAGAGTGGCAGATGGAGTTTAATTTAGATGAATGTGAAGTGTTGCATTTTTTTATAGAATTCCGACAGTGTGGAAACAGGCCCTTTGGCCCAACAAGTCCACACTGACACTCAGAGCATCTCACCCAGACCCATCGCCATATAACCCAACTAACCCTGAACACTATGAGCAATTTAGCATGGCCAATCCACCTAGCCTGCACATCTTTGGACTGTGGGAGGAAACCAGAGCACCTGGAGGAAACCCCCGCAGACACAGGGATATAGATACAGGGAGAATGTGCAAACTCCACACAGACATTCCCCTGAGGGTGGAATCAAACCCAGGTCCCTGGCACTGTGAGGCAACATTGCTAACCGCTGAGCCACCGTGCTGCCATAGGCAAATCAGGGTAGGACTATAAACTTAATGATAGAGTCCTGCATAGTTTTGCGGAGCAAAGAGACCTTGGGGTGCAGGTTCATAGTTCATTGAAGGTGGAGTTGCAGGTCGACAGGTTGGTAAAGAAGGCATTTGGCACCCTTGCCTTTATTGGTCAGTGCATTGAGTGTAGGGCTTGAGGTGTCATGTAGCGGCAGCACAGGACATTAGTTAGACCACTTTTGGAACAATGCATTCAATTCTGGTCTGCCTGTTATTGGAGAAATGTTAAATTTGAAAGGGTGCAGAAAAGACTTACAAGGATGTTGCTGGGTTTGGAGGGCTTGAGCCAGAGGGCAAGGCTGAAGGGGGTGGGGCTATTTTTCCCCAGAGCATCAGATGTTAAGAGGTAACCTTATAGATATTTATAAAATGATTGGGGGTGGGGTGGGGGAGGGGGCGGTGTGGGGGCATTGGTAGGGTGAATGGCCAAGGTCTTTTTCCCAGGGTGGGGAAGTCCAAAACTAGAAGGCATAGGTTTAAGATGAGAAATGAAAGATTTACGAAAAGGACTTAAGTGGCAACCTTTTCACACAATGGGTAGTGTGTGTGATGAATGGGCTGCCAGAGGAAGTGGTGGAGGCTGGTACAACGATAATCGGTTCTGCTACGATGCATGTTTCTTCAAAGCAAATTGGTTTTAACAGAATTGAAGAATTATAGAACGCTATTTGAAGAACACGTACTTTCCCTACCTGTATTGGCTATAACGCAATTCTGTACCCATCACTTTAAATGTCACAGTCATTGCGCGATTTTCTTATAATGCGAGATTCCATGAGAACGAACTATCGTGTTATAATAGAACTGACTGAACAATGTTTGAAAGGCATTTGGATGGGTGTATGAATAGGAAGACTTAGAGGGATCTGGGCTAAATGCTGGCAAATGGGACTAAATGAATTTAGAATATCTGTTCAGCATGGAAAGAGTTGGACTGAACGTTCTGTTTCTGTGCATTACAACTGTACGACTTTATGATTCCATGAGTTGAAGGAGGTCAAGAATTTGTTGCTGTACTTATCATATGGTGTGCCTCCCAGCTGGGTAACAAGTGCAAGGAGTTAAGGAGATAGGCAAATACGTTGCAAAAGGAAATAGTTGGCAGCAGATAATTTCTGAAATAAAAGAGAAATATGAGGGGGTGATTTTGGTGTCATTAGATTCGTAATCCAGAGGCTCAGCCGGAACTTTCATTCACAGTCAATGTTACTTCTTCAGTGACTGTCTCCACCACCACCTTACCCCATGTGGGTTCCAACTGATTCCATTCTTCATGAATCCGCCTAGAATTACAGGGATCTCTGTGACATACAAAGATATTCAGTCTGCTGTTCCTACCACATCCTGAGATCCATACTCTTGTCCTGCACTGCCACGTGCACCCTTTCAATCTCTCTCCATCAGCACCACCTCATGCTATCTCTAAGCTGTCCTGATGTCCAGTTCCATCTTATTCGTAGTCACATTTGATCATTTGAGGCCTTAACAGGATCAGTGCTTCCTCTTGCTCTCATCCAGTTTTGGAAAAATGAATCAATTTTGCTTCTAGTTTTCAACCTAAATTCATCATCATCCGGTCCATCCCTAACGCGTCCTTCCCTTCTTTGACTTCACTGTTTTTATTTCTGGTGATAGGCCATCCAATAATATCCACTATAAACCCACGGGTTACCTTGATTGCAATTCCTCACAATCTGCTTCCTGGAAGGATTCCATTTCATTCTCCAAATTTCTCCATCTCCAATACATCTGTTCATCTGTGGAATTCATTATCCTAGAGTGTGGTCGATGATATTGAATAAATTTAAGCTGGACATCAACAGATTTTTAATTAGAAATGAGTTGAAGTTTTATGGGGAGTGCATAAGAAAGTGGAGTTGATGCCAAGTCAAGATCAGCCATGATTGTATGGAATGACAGAGCTGGCTCACGGGACTAGATGGCCTATTCCTGCTCCTAGTTCTTACATTCCTGAGATGCTACCGTTCCGCAGAGTGCCTCCAACATTTCTCCATTTTCTGCAATTGAAAACTCCCCCACCATGGTTTAGCCATATCCAATCCATTTTCCACACTTCTGCCCCCAGCCCTTCCCTGCCTTCTCAGGACAATGATAAGATTACCTTAATTCTCAGTTGCCACCCCTCCACATTCAAAGTATCATCCTCCACCATTTTCCTCACCTCCATCAGGATGTCACCCAACATATCTGCCCCTCCCCTGCACAGTCAGCATTTCACAAGGACCCTGGTCGACCCTTCCATCATTCCTGACATTTCCTCAACAGCCCCTCCTATGACATTTTCCCATGCAATCACAGAAGATGTCAAACTTGCCCCTTCACTTCCTCCCTCCTCATTGTCCAAAGCCCTTACTGCATCTTCCAGATGGAGCAGCATTTCATTCAATCGAGTCTATTGCATCTGCTGCAAACAATGCAGTCTCCTTTACCTGGGCAAGACCAAACACAGAATGGGACACCGCTTTGTGACACAGCTTTGCACTGATGGTGAGGATGACACCGACCTTTCCATTTGCTTGCCACTTCAATATACTATCTTGCTCTCTAATGAACACTTCCATCATCAGCTTGTTCAAGCAGTGAAGCTTAACACAAGCTGGAGGAACCATACCTCACCTTCCACTCAGGCTCTTTACAACCATTAGAACTCAACATTGAATTTAACAGCCTTAGATAATAAACTCTGCACCTCCGCCCCCCTCCAAAACACACACACACACAGCTTTGATCTCAGTAGATCTGACTTGTTGTCTCCTGTTCAAACCTAGCATTAACACGTTATCTCATATCTGAATCCCTCCTTTTCTATGATTTGTAATCCTTTTAACTTTTGCTCTAGACACCCTCACTGTCTATCAACAGCATTAACTATTGTTTAAACACCATTGCCAGCCTCTTTCAGTTCTCAAGAAGTCATACTGGACCTAAAATGTTTACTCAGTTTCCCTCCATACATGTTGCCAGACTGTTGAGTTCCTCTGGTGCTTTCTGTAATAAATTTTCCAGCTGGTTATATCATAGAGACAAACGACTCCTTTTCATTAAAGTGCAGTGTTGTGTGTGTGTTGCACTTAAATGTGGATTTACATGACTTAAATGTTACAAACAGATTCATTTTGAAAATTTGCTTCCAAGTATTTTGATTTGTTATTCTTTCATGGAACTCTGCGTGTCACTGATAAGACCAGCCTTTTGGGAGCCTATCCTAATTGCCCCGTGAAATCAGCAGCCTGTTCAGCTATTTCAGAAGGCAGCTGAGATCCAATCCCATGTAAAAACAGAACTGAGCCATTCAGCCCATCGAATAAGTTGCTGTTGTTCTGAATTCATATAGGCCAGACCGAGTGAGGATGGTGGATTTCTCTCCCTAAAGGACATGAGTGAACCCAATAGAATTTAAGAGCAATCAACAATATCTTCATGATCACTGTTACGGAGGCTATTTTTCAGTTAAAGGTTTATTAATTTAATTTTAAAATCCACTAGCCCACCGTGGTGGGATTTCAACCCGTATTCCCAGAACATTGGAGTAGTCTGCTCGAGTCTAGGTCCAGTGACATTACCACAACTCTGTAATCACATTTGGTCAGCCTGGTTAATGGTAGCAGCTTTTCTTCCCTAGAACATGTTACAAACAATATAGGTTTTAAATCATTATTGATCCTTTTTGTTTGCCATTACTACCTTTCAATTCTTGATTTTAATTTTAAGATAGGCTTCCCCCAGCGGTATTTGCTTAATCTGGGGCTTTGGAACCAAGGCAAAATACTTCTGGTGCTGGAAATCTGAGATAAACATGGAGAATACTGAATGAACTCAGCTGGTCTAGCAGCATCCGAGAAAAACAATTAACCTTTCAGGTCCAATATGTCACTACTTCAGAACCCAAAATATTAACTCTGTTTCTATCTCCCTGGATGTGACCCAGTTCTCCAGTAATCTCAGAGTCTGTTTTGATTGATTGATTCACTGATGTTAGCACAACATTATGGCCTTCTGTCTCACAGCCTGCTACGCAGTGGCATTTTTATTTAATGAGTTGGTGAACCAGCACAAAAGGGCGTTTCGCCATGCTTTTTAACTGCTCCCTGAATTTGGTTTGCGTGACTGCATAAATGTACGTGTTCGTGCAAGAGCTCAACACCTGCAACATGTACCCTGTTTCCAGTGCGATGTAAAATGGATCTTCCAAAGTTTCGTAAGAGTATGTTTGGGTGATGCGCCAATACAGGAAAACTGCTACATGAGTGGCCCAGAGCAGCATGAAACTGCCTGAGACAGCAAACAGTAATATGATTGATTTTCTTCTGTTCTGCATCTCTGGGTCGTGTCGGTTGTCGCCGTTCCTTTGGGCCTGAAAGCCTTGACGCGCTTTGCTGGCCACCACGATATGTCTGACCGTCAGAACATTGAGGGTCAAGATCAGAAGGAATGGGACACATGGTGTTAAAATTGTATCAATCCAATCAAATGTAACCCAAGCAGCCGAATCGTAGAAGCTCAGTTTCACATCACAAAACCACGGCACGTTATTGATTACATAGAGGGGTTGGTAAGTGAAGTACCAACGAGCATTTTTTGCACAGAACAGCATGGCCACGACCCCTATCACCCCAGCAGCTGTTTTCTCTGTGCAGTATTTTCTTTTCAGCTGCTGACAACAAATGGCAACGAATCGATCAAAGGTAAACACAACTGTTAACCAGACGGAAGTGTCCAAGGCCGCATAAACCAGGACGAATTTCAAGCTGCAGAGGGGAGTGTAATCCAGGAAGCATGTTGGAAAATATAGGTCATTAATCCGATTGAAGATCACGTCAGTAATGAGAGCCAGTAGATCGGCTACTGCCATGGCCAGCAGGTACCCGGTGATCCCTTTAGTGAGACCAACGTTTCCCTGAGACAGAATCACTACGGTCACCAGATTGGCTGCAAGAAGCAGAGGAACAGAAATAGCAGCCGGTAAATGATCTTCACACATGTGAGCACGGACTTCAAGGAAATGTTATCCTGGATTG
Source organism: Rhincodon typus (assembly GCF_021869965.1). NCBI lineage: Eukaryota > Metazoa > Chordata > Chondrichthyes > Orectolobiformes > Rhincodontidae > Rhincodon > Rhincodon typus. The sequence goes on from NC_063376.1 coordinate 7,544,446, forward strand.
TAACCTAATCAGGTTGATGAATTCAGTGTGTAGGTGCATCTGTTTCTATTTTAGTCATAAAATGTAGAATACAGGAGCAAGAGTAGGCCGTTCAACGCTTCCCAACCGCTCCGCCATTCAATGTGATCGTGGCTAATCACCCAACTCAATAACCTGTTCTTGCTTTGACCCTCATAGCTTTTGATCCCTTTAGGCCCGAGAACTACATTTAATCCTTCTTGGTGGCAGAGAATTTCACAGGCACACCTTTCCCTGGGTGAAGAAATTCTTCCTTACCTCAGTCCTGAATGGTCTGACTCTTATCCTTAAACTGTGACTGCAAGTTCTGGACTCCTCCATCATCAGAAACATCCTTCCTGCATTTACTCTGTCCAGCCCTGTTAGAATTTTTTTAGGTTTCTATGAGATCCCACACTCCCCACCCCCAATCCCCACCAAATTCTTCTAAACTCCAGTGAATGTAATCCCAGCAGATCAAATCTCTCTTCATATATTAGCCCTGCCATCCCAGGAGTCGGTCTCATACATCTTCGATGTACTCCCTCCATAGCCAGAACATCCTTCCTTACAAAAGGAGACCCAAAGTGCACAGAATACTCCAAGACTGGTCTCACTAAGACCCTATGCAATGGAAGCAAGACATCCCTACTCCTGTACTTGAATTCTCTTGCTATGAACACCAACATATCATTTGCCTTCTTTTCTGCCTGCTGCATATGCATGCTTACTTTCAGTAACTGGTGTACAAGGACACCCAGGCCTCATTGCAGCTCTCCCTTTCCCAATCCTCAACCACATTGTACTCTACAGCTAGTAATTTTAGCCTTGATTATTATCGCAAATGAAGTGACTATCTGAAAGTTACTTGGTTTTACACCACATCAGATATCCCTGATTGATATATAGAGAGAGTGAAAACAGACACAAAGAAAGACATGGGTTTAATATCAAATTTCCAACTGGGTTTAGTGTCAAACAGAGAAGTACATTTTATTCACTTTGTCAAATGTTTGGAATGAATTAGAGAACCAGAGAAGAATGCAGGAGGATCTTCAGCTCTGAAGTCATACGGGACTCCAAATGTTAACGCTGTTTCTCTTTCCACAGATGCTGCCAGATCTGCTGAGTTTCTTCAACATTCACTATGTTTGTTTCAGATTTCCAGCATCCACAGTATTTTGTCAAGCCTGCACCCATTCTTTGTTCAATTTATGCCACACTCTTCCACCAGAGCTCAGCAATGATTTGACTTCAAATATATATTAATTTCCCTTTAGACTAAAACTAGTGATAAAAGTTTCATGGCGCTTTCAGATTATGCATTCACATAAGGGGAGTGGGGTGAACATCAACATGGAAATAACCATTGAAAACATAACCAATGTTCGAAATTACAGACATAGGTGTGGAGAGTGAATTTTGAGTGATGTATTCTGTGCATTTACAAACCCCATGCTTAAGCGCCGTTTCAAGATGATGCCGACTCTGGGTGACTCTTCACGACCTCCCTACAGCAGATCTTATACTGACATTTCTTATAACCTTTCCACTCTTCTAAACCTAAATTCTAAGTCTGTAAAGATTCCCAGACCATCACGGAAGCCAACCTCCCATCCATGGACACCATTTACACTTCTCATTGCCATGAAAAGACTGCCAACATCATCAAAGACCCCTCCTACCCTGATAATACTCCCTTCCAACCTCTTCCATCAAGCAGAAGATACAGAAGCTTGAACACACGCACCAAAAAGTTCAAGAACAGGTTCTTGCCTTCCATTATTAGATGGCTGAATGGACTCTCCAACTTCAAATAATGGTGATCTTGCTGATGTTGATCTTGCTTTGTGCACCTCCTGAGCAGTTATAACCTGAATGCCTCGCTCTGGCTAAGGACCCTATGATCTGTAAATCCTTGTTTGCTATGATCTGCCTGTACTCCTGGCAAAACCAAGCTTTTCACTGTATTTGGGTTCATGGGACTACAATAAATCAAATCAAATTTAAAAAAACAAAGTCCAGAATAATTGTCACTTGGCTAGTAATCCTGAAGAAACTCAACAGGTCTGACTGCATCTGTGAAGAGAGAAACAGAATTAACATTTCGAGGCTGGTGTGACTCTTCTTCAGAACTGAGTTTCTCCAGCAATTTCTGTTTTTGTTTTAAGTTTCCAGCATCCACATTTCTTTGTTTTATGTTAGTAAACCGGAGGCCCAGGTTAGTGCTCAGTTATAGTTCAGTCAGGCAGAACACAATTTTATTGTGTTGAGAGTCTTGCTTTCATGACGACTTGCCAGTAGCCTTCCAAAAAGATTGTGAAAGCCACTACTGGGCACCTGTAACCCAAAATGTTATCCTTGTTGATATGGACAGGATGCTTGACTCAACTCTCTGATTCAAAGAGAAACCCGCTGCTCGGGCAGGAGCTATGATATACCAAAATATAAAAGACCATAAATCAAAAAGCTGTCTCACATAAATAAAAATCAAAAGAACTGTGAATGCTGTAAATCAGGAACAAAAACAAAGTTGCTAGAAAAGCTCAGCAGGCCTGGCAGTATCTGTGAAGGAAAAAACAGAGTTAACAGTTCTGAGGAAGGGTCACCAGACCCGAAACGTTAACTCTGTTTTTTTTCCTTCACATATGCTGCCAGACCTGCTGAGCCTTTCCAATCTCTCTCACATGTTGGTGGGGAGTGGGTCGTCTGGTTAAGTTTTAGCATAAGAAAGAGACTGGAGAGGCTGCAGAGGAGATCTACCAGGATGCTGCCTGGGCTGGACAGTTTCAGTTATGAAGAGAGATTGGGCAGACTGGGTAAAAACTAAAAGAACTATGGATGCTGTAAATCAGAAACAAAAATAGAAATTGCTGGAATAATTCAGCAGGTCTGACAGCATCTGTGGAGAGAAATCAGAGTTAACATTTTGGGTCGAGTGACACTTCCTCAGAACTTTCCTCAGACCCTTACTCAGAACTCAACACAGATGCTGCCAGACCTGCTGAGCATTTCCAGTAATTTCTGATTTTGTTTTGGAAATGTTGTTTGTTTTCCTTTGAGCAGAGAAGATTGAGACGGGACATTTTTGAGACGTATAAATTATGAAGGACATAGGGTAGACAAGAAGAAAATTTTCCCCTTGATGGAAGGATCATTGAATGAGGGGCATAGATTTCAGGCAAGGGGCAGAAGGTTTACAGGAGATGTAAGGAAGATTTTTTTCACCCAGTGGATGGAATCTAGAACTCACTGCCTATAATGGTGATAGAGTCAGAAACCTTCATAACATTGAAGAAGTATTTAGATGTGCACTTGAAATGCAAAGGGGTATAGGGCAAGGACTGGCAGCATCTGTGGTGAGAGAAACAGAGCTAACAGTTTGAGTCCAGTATGACTCTTCTTAACAACTGAAGATCCCCCTCCATTGCTGTCTAGTTCTGAAGGTCAAATATTTGACAAAATGTGGAAAGAAAACATAATTCTCCGTTTGACACTCAGACCAAACAGTTGAAAGTTTGATATTAAGCCCATGTCTGCTGTCTGAAGTTTACTGCGATGGGCCATGTGCTGGAAAATGGGATTAGAGTAGTTCGGTGCTTGTCTTTGATTTGATGAACTGAACGGTCTTTCTGTGTGCTGTAGATCTCTATTGTCCCATTGGATCTGCCAACTCATTTTTTTAAGAAATTGTAATGGCAATTCAAGCCCATGTTACACAAATTCTTTGTATCTAGCAGCTAAACTTTCCTCCTAAAACAACAACAGTACATAAAGTAAATCAGAGGAACACAAGATCTTAAGATTCACTTTTGACAACAGCTAAAAGGAAGATAAATGCCTACACTCTGCAAGGCTGGTGATGGTAGTAGATGAACAGGAACTGGTTGCGGTCGATTACCTGGAATTCCAATAGCTGCGAGAGTCGGATAGTAAATAGCTCCAACCTGACTGATGGTGGATAGGTGCATCTTCTGGGAAAAACGATGGTGTCTGCTCATGGTGGAAGCCATTGCCATCGCTATTTCTGCAATGGGATCTCATGCTGAATCGTCTCCCTTTAACACACAGCAGCAAACACTCCAGAGAGCCAACTGAGAAACCGACGGAGGAAATCAATTACACATGACAAAACAAACAACACATCAAGTCCTGGGGGTATAAGAGACCATTGCATAAAGGTAGCATGACTAAATAATAGGCAAATGCTCCTGGATTTGGGTTCCAAATCTGCAACAGTACTTGATGGAATTTAAATGCAATGAGTAAATCTGGAATTAACAGCGGGGCTCCATGAAACCATGATTGATTTTCATTAAAATGCCATTGAGTTTGCAAGTGTCATTTAGGGAAGGACATGGGCCATCCTTACCATTTTGACTTACTCCAGACTCACTGCAAGGGGTTATTCTTAACTACCTTTTGAAATGGCCTGTAAGACACTCAGTTCAAGGGGCAGTTAGTGATGGGCAACAAATGATGGCCTTGCCCCATCCTATAAGTGAATAATTTTTAAATATCTTCCCTATCCAACAGAAGTATTATTTTTACAACTGCAGAATGCTGGAATGAAACTCATGTGACTTTGACTGTGTCAAAACATATTTAAAGCATTCCAAATGGCGTGAAAATTGTAAACTTGTACTTCAACAGTTGAAAGGTAATAAAAACAGAAAATGCTGAAAATCTTTGGCAGGTTTGCAACATCTCTCCAAGGGAATCAGACTGAATATTTCATGACCTTTCACCAGGAACGGCAAATGTTAAAAATGTTATAGGTTAGTTTAGTTTGGGAAACTCTGGTCAATATGGACAATTTGGACTAAAAGGTCTTTTTTCCATGCTGTATGATTCTATGGCTTATAACTACCATATAAAAGGTTAGTTTACAAGTATTTCACAGTTAGAACAGGAGTCTATTTGTTTAAATTTTTAAAATAAGTGGCTCAAGGAAAGAATGTGACAGGATTGGATAATAGCACCTGAAGGATATGTAATGTATTACTGTGACGGAGAGTGCACATTTCCTCTTAATGCACATATGAATGCGACAAATCAGGGGAAGGAAACAACACATGTCAGTCTAGATAATTAAATGATAGGGCTGCAATAGTTTCGATGGTTGTATTCCAAGCTGTTGACCTGGGGGACATTCCAAACAAGCAGGGATGCTTTTTCCTGGATAGTGTCAAGCTTACTGAGTATTGTATACCTGGTCATTTTGTGTGGCCTTCCGTAAGTGCCCTGTGTGTGCACCTGCACCACATGGACTGGAGCAGCTCAAGAAGGCTGTTTGTTACCACCTTCTCATGGGTAATTAGGGCTTGACATTGAATGTTCATCAACAGTGCCCAAATCCTGTGAAAGAATTTTAAGAAGTCACATCACCTATCACTATCCACTTTACAGACTCTCTTTTCCCCTCACAACTTGCTTTCCCATATATTCTAGTATCACTAGCAAATTTGGCTACAACACATTCAGGCCCATAATCTAGTGATGTATGTAGATTGTAAAATGTTGAGGCACCAACACTGATTCTTCAGGTAGCCCACTGGTTAGTGTTTCCAACTATAAATTGCCCTTTTATCTACAATCTCTGCTTTCTGTTTGTTAGGCATTCCTATATCCATGATATTCTTCCATCCCCTAAAACCATGAGCACTAAACTTGCGTTGTAAGCTTTTATGTAACATATTACCAAAAGTCCTTTGAAAGTTAAAATACACTACATCTACCTGTTTTTCTTTATCTACTCTGCTTGCTTAAAGATCTCTCGTACAGTTTCAAAAACCTACTTTCTACCATGAAGCCATGTTGATTCTGCTATACATTTAATACAACACTACATTAGCCACACATTTAAGGAACAATGCAGCTGCCAGAGACAGTGTCTATATAATCTAGACATTGATAGATGTAACAAAAACCTAAATTACTGGAAAAACTCAGTGGGTCTGGCAGCATCTATGGAGAGAGAAAGCAGAGTTAACATTTCGAGTCCTAGAAGAAGCGTCACTGGACGCAAAATGTTAACTATATTTTCTGTCCATAGATGCTGTAAAATCGTCTGAGTTTCTCCAGCAATTTTTGTTTTCATTTCAAGAACCTTTGTTGGACTTGTCTGAGAGTAATGGTATGCTCTGTAGTGTATTGGGTGAGATTCATCCTCAAGATTCATTGTGACCAGGTATACAACCCTCAGTAAGCTCGACACTATCCAGGATAAAGCATCCCTGCTTGTTTGGCACCCGATCCACCACCTTCAACACTCAATCCCTTGGCCATTGGTGCACAGTGGCTGCAATTTGCACCATCACTGTCATTTATTCCAAGATTGGAATTGTCAAATTCTAACTTTAAAGTGAGAGGGAGAAAGTTTAAATGAGATATGGGAGGCACATTTTTTACACAGAGCATGGTGGGTGTCTGGAACATGCTGATAGAGCAGGTGGTAGAAGCAGATATGATACCAACATTCAGAGGCATTTAGACAGACATATGAACGGGTAGGGAATAGAGGGATATGGTCCATGTGCAGTCAGATGGTATTAGTTTAGAACTCCATCATGGTTGATACAGATATGGTGGGCCAAAATGTCTGTTCCTGTGCTGTATTCATCTGTGTTCTCTGGAGAGCTTCTAATGTAAAAATAGTGTGATGTCACTGGACTAGCAATCCAGAACTCCAGGCCAATGCTGTCAGGATATGACAGATGGTGAAATTTGAATTCGGTACAAAGCTGGAATAAAGGCTTGATGGCAACCACTTTCAATCATCATAAAAAAAGACACCTTGTTCACTAATGTCCTGTAGGGAAGGAAATTTTCTGTCATTACCTGGTCTGGCCTACATGCAATCCCAGACCCACAGCAATGTAGTTGACACTTAGCTGTCTTCGGGGCCATTAGGGACTCTGTGGTGATTGGAACAAGGTCAGCTAGTTGAATATCATAGAATATGAGTTCCCTGTTAACCTGGTCCAATCGGAGAGCCCTGGCTGACAGATACAAACAGGAGTGTCAGGGGTTCTGTGCACTCTAGGAGCCAGCTCTGAGCTAGCTGGGTCAGTGTCATGTACTATGCACATGTAAATAAAGGGTGACTTGCTGACAGGATATTGTCTTTCATGGAGTTATTTCAGTGGCAATGAGAGAAAAATGCACTCCTGAAGAGATTTACTCACAACAGTCAACTTTAAGTTGGGATAAGCATTTCTGGCATCGTGCCATTATTTGGGAAGTTGACTCCTTCAATCCTGCCATTGAAAACTGGATCCACCATGTGGAAGGAAAGCAGTACTTTTCCCAGGCTGGGGCAGATGAAAAGAAACGAGTAATTCTCCTGACAGCTTGTGGACCCACAGCTTATTTGGATATTAGGAGCCTATCTTTCCCTGAGGTGCCAGATATTAAAACAATTTAAAATTTGACGGGTTGAGCTAAGGAATATTACGACTCCAAGCCTCCTCTAATTCTGAGACACTGTCAATTTCTGTCAGCAGTTCAAGAACCAGGGGGAAGTCTGTATCAGGATTTTTGACAAAACTAAGATGATTGGCAGAGGCATGTGGTTTTGATTTAAACCTAAGTAAGATGCTGAGAGACCATTTGGTATGTGGGATTGATGGTGTAACCATACAGCTGGTTACTACTAGCTGAAGACCAACTGGACTTCAAACAGACACTACAACTGGCTTTATCATTAGAAAATGCAGCAAGTGGAGCTGATAAATTACAGAACAAAAACAAAGTTGCTGGAAAAGCTCAGCAGATCTGGCAGCATCTGTGAAGGAAAAAACAGAGTTAACATTTCAGGTCCAGTGACCTTCCTCAGAATTTATGAATTACAGAGTATTCTGATGGAACTAGACACCCAACTGAGCTTGGGGAACACCATTGAGTAAAGGCAATTACATAGTCTCACTCAAAACATATCCTGAACAGAGAGACTCTAGGTAACCCACAGCAAAACACCAAAAGAAGGACATGCATCGGCCAAACAAGTTAAAATTTTCTCGAGGATCCGGGTTGGAAGACCATTATAGTTGCTGCCGGTGTGTAGACTCAAGTCAGCAAAAGAATCCCACTAGAACTGAATTGAGTAAGAGAACTCGTAGGCCAGTATCCAGGAGAGTGCACACCCAGGAAAGTGCACTTACAGCTGGTTTTGAACAGTTAAATTGTTTAGCAACATCCAAGTCAGAACCGATCAATATAAATGATCATCCAGTTCAGATGGAAATGAATACTGGCGCAGTTGTATCAGTGATTGCAGAACCACTCTTATCCTAAATTCCCTCTGGACTCCAACCCTTAAGTTTGCGTAAGACCTCAAACAGGCTGGAACCTATACTGAGGAACCTTTACAGATTAAGGGTACAACATCAGTTCCGGTCTCTTAGAGAAGCAACTGGTTCAGTTACCACTGATTGTAATAAAAGGCTTGGGGCCAAACTTGATGGGGTGAAATTTGGTGAGAAAGATTCAACTTGATTGGTTGAGCATTTTTCAATTAAAAAACGGCTGCCTGAATGAAATCCTAATTAAATACCCAGAAAATTTTCAGGTAGGTCTAGGGACTATCAAAGGGACCAAGATCACCTTACACAGTGACCAAGAAGCAATTCCACAATTCTGCAATGCCTTCCCAGTGCCTTTTGCAACAATATAGGGAGAAATCAGGAGGCTGGAAAGTGAAGGAATCAACAAACTTGTCCAATTGCAGAATGGGTAACACCGGTCATACCAATTGTGAAGCTGGATGGATTGGTTTACCATTTTGGGAACTTTAAACAAATGGTAAATCACTTTTCACTGTTGGATAAATACCCATCCCTCACTTAGAGGACTTATGTGCAAAACTGGCAGGGGGGTGCTGTCCTTTATGAAGCTGGAAAAGAGCCATGTGTACCTGCAATTGCGATTAGAAGAGGATTCCCAGAGGTATGCTACAATTAATACACCATGTGGGGTATAATCAGCCTGTGCCATTTTCTAGCAGATGATAGGGAACATTTGACAAGGTCTACCCCAGGTTGCCATTTATCTGGATGACGTGCTAACAACAGGGAAGAGCAATAAAGAACATCAGAGAATTTGGATATAGTGCTTAAAGGTTTCTCCAAGGTGGATGCATGCCTCAGGAGGGCAAAAGTCTTTCAGGCAGTCCAAATGACCTACCTGGGTTACAGAGTCAATATGACCGAGTTACACCCACTGGAAGATAAAGTGAGGCTGATCAAAGGTGCCCTGTAGCAAGCTTAGATCTTTCTTCGGGTTGATGAACTATTACAGAAAATTCATACATAACCTAGCCTCCACCCTGGCACCACTAAATCTGCTATTGAAAAAGGGGCATCCTTGGAAATGGTCTCATAACCGAGATGTGGCCTTTAGGGAAGTGAAGAAGCAGCTAACACAGTCTAAGGTGTTGACACACTATGATCCCAAGTGAGATGTGGTGCTGACATGTGATGCTTCCCCATACAGTATCAGGGTAGCGTTGGCCCTGTGGAGAGGAACGTTCAATAGCGTACACCTCCTGGACTTTGGCTGACGCCAAACGAAATATGCCCAGATAGAGAAGGAAGGTTTGGCAGTCATCTTTAGTGAGAGAAAGTTTCATCAATACCTTTACGGATGTAAATTTGTAATACCAACAGATCATAAACCCTTGCAGGGCTACTTAAAGAGGACAGGGCCATGCTGCCCATAGCTTCAGGTCGAAATCAGTGGTGGGCCCTTATTTTGAGTGTAGACAATTTCAAATTGGAACACTATCCAGGAGGCTAAATAGCAAATGTGGATACTTCAAGCCACCTCCCACTAGCCGATGTACCACTAACGGTGCCGTCGTCAGGAGAGTCCATTTTGATTTTCAACTTTTTGGACACCCTTCCAGTCCCTGCTGACAATATCATACTTTGGACACAAAAAGATCCCATCCTTGCAAAACTAAATCAGCTGGCGGTGATAGGGGAAACATTTGGTCCATCGCAAGTTGAACAGAAACCTTTCTGGTCTCAGTGAGACCAGACCACCATAGAGGACGGCAAATTATTATGGGAAATAACAGTGATTATCCCAAGCAAAGGTCATTGGCAGATACTGGCTGATCTCCACCAGGGTCATCCAGGGGTTTCAAAAATGAAGATGTTGGCGAGAAGTTATGTCTGGTGGCCAGGATTGGATGCCAATATAGTCATGTTGGTGGGCAGTGCCCAGAGTGCCAACAAGGACAAAAATTACTGTCAGCAGCTCCCCCACATTCATGGGAATGACTGTGGAAACACTGAACTAAGTTACACATTGACTATGCATAGGCTCTATGTTCTTAGCCAGTGTGGGCACCCACTCAAAGTGGTTGGCTGCGCATAGAGTTCATTTGTCAAACATAGGGACGATGATTGAAACATTGCGAGCATCTTTTGCAATACATGAAGTCCTGGAGGTGTTGATCACAGACAACGGGCCATCATTTACCAGAAGGGAATTTGAGTATTTCCTAAAGTTGATTAGCATTCAGCATGTCAGGAAGCATAAATACCATCCACCATCCAATGGTCCAGCAGAGAGAACAGTCCACACTTTGAAGGAAGGCTGAAGGAAACAGCCTACAGTTTCACTCAATACCAAACTGCCCTGATTCTTGTTTGATTATAGGAGCACCTCTCATACAACTGCAGGGATAGTTCCTGCAGAGTTGCTAATGGAGAAAAGACTCTGCACCAGGTTAAAGCTGACCTTCCTGGACCTGGTGTAGGGTGAAACCAAATCAGGAATGCCAGTATCAAACACAAGACATATCTAATCGAGAGAAGCAGTTTACTTCAGAGGATGAAGTTTTGTGTCAAAACCATGGGAATGGCCCTGCATGGGTAAAAGGCATGTTTGACTCGCAGTGATGTACAAAGTTTAGATGGGATAGGTGGTCTGAACAAGCATGTGGACCACATGAAAGCTGCATCCTCGCAAACAGGGCAGGAGCGAAACATATCCGTCCCCTCAGAACATCCAGCAAGACTGACAGAACCCATGGATTCTCCCCCTCTGCCTACCATTGAAGAAACCTCTGAAAATGAGTTGGACAAGGCAGATGTTACGCCTCAGATGACTATCTGTGTGGAGTTTGCACGGTCACCCCATATCTGTGTGGGCTTCCTCTGAGTGCTCCAGCTTCCTTCCACACTCCAAAGGTGTGCAGGTTAGGGTGGATTGGCCGTGCTAAATTGCCCCATAGTGTCTGGGGATATTCAGGCTATGTGGATTAGCCACGTGAAATGCAGGGTTGCAGAGATGAGGTAGGTCTGGGTGGAATGCTCCTTGGAGGGTTGGGGTACAATAGATGGCTAGAATGGCTGGCTTCCACACTGTAGGGATTCTATGAGTATCAGGGGTTCTGTTCACATTAGGAGTCACCTCTGAACTAGCTGGGTCAGTATCATGTATTATTCATATGTAAATAAAGGGTGACTTGGTGACAAGGTACCGGTCTTCGTGGAGTTATTCCAGTCTCCAGTGGATTTTCTGAAGACACATAAGGTGAGGTCCTACTTTGCCCCCTTTGAGGTGTGTCTGCTTCAGTTGAAGATGTTTTACCAAAACAAAACCTCGAAGTATTTCTATTTCTAGTTATAAATGAACATAAAAGATCAGCACTGCTAATTGTCTCCCTTAAGGCTGACATCAGATATAAATGTTTCAAGATCTGAATGTTCTTTCTCATACAGAGAAATGCATGGCACACCAAAAGGTCTGCTGTTTGCACTTTATTATCCTGTCCTTGCAGGAATCGGAGTTCCAGGTAATGGAGTTAATTACTATTTATTGTTCTTTTACTGCATTGCTCTGTTTCTTTACTCATTCATTTTCTACCTTTTAATTTTGCAACCTCTCCCCCTAAGCATTATTATATGTCTTCTTCAATTGCACCCTTCACCAATATCATTTCTCCCCTTTAATGGAGTCTGTTATCCCATATAGATGTACAATTTCATGGCAGATAGGATGTCATATTTCTTGAGTCTTTATTAACTTTAGACCACTTATGTGCATTTAGAATTTGCAAATCCCCAAAGCTGAACAGTAGCGCCCCCGATTTGCTCCATTGATGGTGATTAATCTGCCACTTGCTCTCAAGGAGAGGCCATTCCTTTGGAATGTGCAGTGCTGCCCGGGTCTCCTCCCGAGCACGTAAGGGGTCTGTACTGAGGCACTAACAGTAGAGATTGGCTGCATAGGGGCCCTCACTTGTCCCAAACCTGTTTAGCCGGATTGTCATTGTTCAAAACCTGCCATTTGAAAGACCCGCTCCCTGGAACTGTGGAATAACTAAACAGTAGCATTAAGATGTAAACGATCTGCTGTTGTTGCTAGCCGTCTCAGGATAACAATGCAGGACAAAGACAAGGTACCATGAATGCTTGAGGTCTAGAATTAAAACAGAAAAAGTTGGAAGAACCCCACAGAGCTGGCAGAATCTGCAGCTGTGCTTTGTTAATTTTGGCAGTATTAGTAGATCAAATTCAATTTTAGCTTTGGGAGATGGTGGCACAGTGATAATGTTACTGGACTAGTAATCCAGAGGCTCAGGCTCAGACTCCTGGTATCAAATCCCACAACAGCAGCTGGCACAACCTAAAATTCATTTCATAAAATCTGATATGAAAGCTAGTGTCAGTGATGCTGAAAATGACAATTGTTATTTTAAAAAAAACCCTCTGGTTCACTAATAGAAAATGCAGTCCAAGGAGCCTTGGGGAAATTCTGCAGTGTAGCTTGCTGATGGTACACACTACTGCTACTGAGAGCTGATGATGATGGGAGTGGATGTTTGTAGATGTGCCAGTCAAGCGGGCTGCTTTGTCCTAGACTCTGTCTAGCTTCTTAAGTGTTGTCGGAGCTGCATTCATCCAGGCAAGTGGAGAATATTCTATCACACTCCTGCCTTGTGACTTGTCGATGGTGAGCAGGCTTTGTTATAAAGCTGTAAGTTCAGGCTTCACAACAGACAAAGTCCATACCTAATGCTGAGAGCTTTTTGCAGTGCCAAGATAGTGCTGGTTTATAGAAATAACCTGTTGCCAATTGAGACTGGACAATCTGTGAATCCTCTAGATGAGGTGAATATTGGCAATTCCAGATGCCCATCACAGAAATAATGCCCTCACCACACTGTTATACAAGACTTTGTAAACCATCAATTTTCCATTTTCTCATGCTGCCTGATGATTTTTTATACAATTGAGTGTAGAGTTTTCCAAAAGTGAACATTAGATAGTAATCCTGATGAGGGTGATTAGAATTCAAAGCCAATGATTATCACTGTTTTTTATTTAATCTCTCAAAATTCCTCGAAAATAGACTTGTTTTTAAACTCCCAATCCTCGATCTATAATTGCTGACATTTGCATGATTTTTTTATTATTATTTCTTATTCTGATTGTTGTCATGATAGTACTTTACATTCTGGTGCTCTGTTATGATTCATTTATTATTATCAGTATTAATGGTTTTCTAAATGTAAAGAATCAATATTCCATTCAGCATCTGGCTATAAAGCTAGAAATTTTACATGTATTCCTATCAAATGCAATGTTATGCCCTCTCACTCACATGCACAAACATTTTATTTTATCCCCATTCGTGATTGCAGCTAACATAGTAGTGATTGTGATCCTGTATCGTGGAAGATGTGGTCTCTCTAAATGCATCACTTACTACATCGTATCCATGGCGGTGACAGACCTCCTGGTCATTTTTACAGCTGTGATATTAAATCGGATCATTGGTATTTATTTCCCATTTAGTTTCCTCTCCATCACCCCGGTCTGTAGTTTTAGCTTTGTGTTGATCTATGGGATCAGAGACTGCTCTGTTTAGGTAACTGTGGTGTCCACCTTTGACCGGTTTGTAGCCATTTGTTGCCAGAAGCTGAAAACTAGATACTGCACGGAGAAAATGGCAGCAGTGGTGATAGGAGCCGTTTGTGGTGTGAGTTGTGTGAAAAACACATTCTGGTATTTCATATATGAGCCTATATACAGAATTAGAAATACACCCTGGTTTTGCAGTATAAAGTTAGTATTTTACACCTCACCTGCGTGAGCTGCCTTTGACTGGATTAATTGCATTTCAACTCCATGTCTCCCATTCGTTCTGATTTTACTGTTCAATGCTCTGACCATCCGACACATCTTAACCGCGATAAGGACCCGAAGGAAACTCCAGGTCCGGAGCAACTTTGAGAATCAGGGTGACCCAGAGACTGAGAGCCGGAGGAAATCTATCATTTTACTCTTCTGCATCTCGGGCATCCTGATCCTGTTATGGCTATTGTTTTTTATAACCTTCCTCTATGTTCGAATTGCAAATATGAGTTATTTCTCAGGTTCCAATTACAGCGAATCTAATTTTATTCTGGAGGAAAGTGGTTTCATGCTTCAGTTGCTGAGCTCCTGCCTCAACCCTTTTATTTATGCTGGGACACAGAGTAAATTCAGAGGCGAGTTAAGGAATGGGGTGATGTACCCATTATCATTGATTGCCAAAATATTTAAAAGCCGAACATTATAAAAGCCAAGAGGATTTGGTAATGTGTCGCCCTAGTTAATTTCTCAAATGCACAACTGCCTTATCAGCTAACACAGTGTACAGTGTAAAATGCAGCCTTCCTCAACTATTGGTGCAATGGTAATGAGTCACACCAGACCAAGCAAATGGTCTGAGCACACAGGTCCAAATATTGCCATGACGGCTGAAGGGTTTTAAATAATTAAAAGTAAAATCTCAGTAATAGTCACAGAATTGTTATTATGCAGAAGGAGGCCATTTGACCCATCATGCCTGTGCTAGTTCCAATTTCCTGCCTTTTCCCTGTATCCCTTGCACACCATTTCTATCCAATTGGCCATCCAATCTCCTGCTTGAATTATTGTGATTAACACAAGAAGCAATCCAGTTCATTAATATCCTTCAAGGAAGGAAATCTTACCCAGTCTGGCCTACATATGACACCAGACTCACAGCGATGTGATTGAATGCCCTCTGAAATGGCTGAATACATTGCTTAGTTAAAGGGGCAATTAGAGACGGACAATGACTGCAGGCCTGGCTATCAATGCCCACATCCTGGGAAAGAATAAAGGGGGAACCACATATTGGATGCAGTTTTTCCTCATTACCTAAGAGAGCAAATAGTTACCAGAGAGAGAGTGCAGCAAAAGTTCACTTGGCTGATATCAGGGATAGCAAGACAGTCCTGTGTAGATACATTTGTTCAACTCTAAATTCTCTAGAGTTTAGAAGGCTATGAAAAATTCTGATTAAACGTATAAAATGGACAGACTAGATGCAGGGATGATGTTCCCCCTCAAACAAAACAAAGTCCTGAGGATGCTATAAACCTGAAATAAAATTAGATATTGCTGGAGAAACTCAACAGTTCTGGCAGCATCTGTGGAGGGAAAGCAAAGTTAACATTTTGATTTCTTCAGAACTAGAATGTTTCCCCTGGTTGGGGAGTCTAGCACCAGGGGACACAGTCTCAGTATACAGCGTAGATCATTTAGGACTGAGATAAGTAAATATTTCTTCACTTTAAGGGTAGTGAATATTGGCATTTTGACCACAGTTGGTTGTGGAGGCCGGGTCCCTGAGGTTCAAGAAAGAAATAAATAAATGGTTAGACTTTAAAGGCACTGAGAGGGGTGGGAATATAACATTGATATAAAGGATCAGCCAGGATCCTGTTGAATGGCAGAGCAGGCTCGAAGGGCTGAATGGCCTACTACTACTCCTAGTTTCAATGTCTGGGGCTAACTCTCACACAGAATGAGATATATAAATTGTGCACAGACATGAGACCGGACCTCAGAGATAGTAAGAACTGCCGATGCTGGAGTCAGAGATAACACAGTGTAGAGCTGGAGGAGCACAGCAGGCCAGGCAGCAGGAAAGTTGACATTTCGGGTCGGGACCCTTCTTCAGAAATTCTTCTGAAGAATTTTTCTGCTCCTCTGACGCTGCCTGGCCTGCTGTGCCCCTCCAGCTCCATATTGTGTTATGTATGAAACAGAACCTTTCTGCTTTGTAGGAAGTTTGTGCCTTGACGGAAGAACTAGCAAACCCACATTGTGTGGCTCAGATTAACTAATGTAACATAGATCAGGGATAGGATATGGGTTCATGCTGTCCAACGTTCGGAGCAGTATCTCACCAGCTGAGATGAAGTTATTGGATGCAGGCTAAAGTAGAAATGTCAGTCCTGTGTTTTATGAAAATTAGTTTTCCATGGGTGAGATGCACTAATTCTGAAATGTTGAGGGTAAAATTGTGGATACTACTGTTTGGTGAGAGCTATGTATTAAACTGGAATGTCCCTAGTCCTTTGCAATCAGTACGTTAAGAAATGTTTGTTGTGGGAGCTGCCTCCATCCAGGAAAATGGAGATTTATCCACCTCACTCTTGATTTATGCCTTGTTGGTTAAGTAAGTTCATTGCTCTTCTGTTTGTCTTTTGAGTACTACATCTCCATCAACTCTGAATAATCCTTGATTCTGCTGTCTAACTAGAAACTCTCTACCTGTGCCTGAAAAGTATACATTACCCACCCCACCACCACCACCACCAATGTATAAGGCAGAAAGTCCCCAAGTTGTACAAGCATCTGAGAGAAAAAGATTCTTCTCATCTTTGTCTGAAAGGGCAGGCCTTAATTTTAAAACACTAGCTCCTAGTTATGGACTCACCTACAAAAGAAAGCATCTTTTCACCTTCTGAAGACTATTCAGAATCTTATAGACTTCAATCAAGTTACCGCTCACTATTCTAAATTCCAGTGGATACAAGACCAGTCAGTTCAACATACCCCCATAAGACAACCCACACATTCCAGGTATCAATCTAGTAAACCTCGCTTGAATCACCTCCAACACATCTGGTTAGCTCAGTTGGCTGGTTTGCAATGCATAGTAATACCAACAGTTCCATTTCTGCATTGGCTGAGGTTACCATGAAGGACTGTGGGTGGCACAGTGGCTCAATGGTTAGCACAGCTGCCTCACAGTGCAGAGACTGTCTGTGTGGAGTTTGCACATTCTCCCCGTGTCTGCATGGGTTTCTGCTGGTTGTTCCAGTTTCCCCCTACAGTCCAAAGATGTGCAGGTTAAGTGGATTGGCTATGTTAAATTGTCTGTAGTGTGCAAGCTGGGTAGATTAGCCATGGTAAATGGTAAGGTTATGGAGAGAGGGTAGGGGAATGGATCTTGGTAGGATGCTGTTCAGACAGGTATTGCAGACTTGATGAGCTGAATGGCGTCTTTCTGCAGGGTAAGGATTATATGACTCTCCTTCTCAATCTCTCCTCTCACCTAAATTGTGCTAACCCTCATGTTAAAGCATCACCAGTTATCTCTCTCTCCAGTGAGACAGCTGCCCCTCTGGAATGGTGGCTCGTTTTATGAACACAGAAGCAAAATAATTGTTCATTTGATCTGCCATTTTCTTATTATCTACCACTATCTCCCCTCTCTCACTCTGTAAATGACAAATACTCATTTTGCTTACTATTTCTGTTTGTATTCAAAAATATACCTTCCTCTTAAATATTGAAAAGCATATTACACTTCAAATTGGACATTTGGAGAGTACAATTAATTTAGAAAATTTTACTCCGTTGAGCTCGTTCAACACTGAAAAGATTTGGTCCATTTGCAAAAAGTGACATTAAATAAATGTGTAACTGCCCTAAGCTTAAGTGAGTCCCTCAGCTCATAGTGTGGACCTTGGAATGTGCCAGTCTGCAACACTCCATTGAGGCACAACTCTAAGCACTGGAAGCAATACTCAGGCAAGACATGGAGTGTCTTTCACCAAGCTGATTGCCCTCCGGCTGCAGTTGACGTTTGCTGAGGTGTGTGCCTCTGGCAACGGCACAGTTCACCATATCAGAAAAGGATTGGGACAAATCAAGGCAAGCCAAAAACCATTGTACTGTATCTCTCTCCAGACCCTCTTTGCAAAGGCACATTCCATTAGGTCTTCTCACCATCACAGCTGTCTCATTGCAATGGATGCAGAGTGTCTGGGCATGCATGAACCATTGTCTTGGCTACATCTTGGTGCTTGTTGGAAGGATTGATACAGAGGCATTCTCTCAATGACTTTGGCAGTCTGTTCAGGGAATTATCCAACAGAATAAGCCGACTGCATTTTCCCAGGGTTTCAAGGATGTTATGTGATTCCTGATGCATCTGTGATCAAAAGTGTTTTTCTGCAGAAACCTCTCCAGTCAGACAGTTGTTTGAGCATGGTCCAACTACTTGGAATGCCCCGGACAGCGTGACCAGATCCATCATTCTTAAGCACCAGGGACAGAGAGAACCTCAAAATGGACACTTGGGATTTGCACAACAAGGGTCTACATACAGCTTGATAAGGGTGATGTTTAGAACACCTCTATCCAGGTACATGGTTGCCCTTTGGCAATCAAGGGCCAACATTCACTTTACGATCTCTAGTCAATTTTAAATACACATAGAAACTCTTGCTGTCTGCTTTTATATTTCTAGCTAGCTTTCTCTCATAGTATAATTTCTGCGTCCTGATTAACCTTTTCGCCATTCGCTGCAGTCTTCATCTTCTTATTAATCATTTGACCTGCCACTTATCTTTGCACAATTATGTAGCAGATTCAAAGAACTGTTACAGAGAAAAAGGAGGCTATTTGGATCATTGATCCATTAACTTCAATGGACAGAATCTGTCTTGTTTGAGATGGTCATTGCTTCACACTTGCATGACGCAAGTGCTAATTACCACCTATCAGTGGAAGCATGGATATTGTCCAAGTCTTCCCACATTTGAACATGGACTGCTTCAGTTTCTGAGGTGTCATGAATGGTGCTGAACATTGTGCAATCATCAGCGAACATCCCCACTTCTGACCTTATGTTAGAGGGAAGGTCATTAATGAAGCAGCTGAAGGTGGATGGTTCTAAGACACAACCCTGAAGAACTCCCAAAGATATATCCTAGAGCCAAGATGATTGACCTCCGACAACCAAACCATCTGCCCTTTGTTTCAGAGATAGTAGGAACTGCAGATGCTGGAGAATCTGAGATAACAAGGTGTAGAGCTGGATGAACACAGCACGCCAAGCAGCATCAGAGGAACATGAAGGCTCTTTCTGAAGAAGGGTCTAGGCCCGAAACGTCAGCCTCCCTGCTCCTCTGATGCTGCTTGGCCTGCTGTGTTCATCCAGCTCTACAACTTGTTATCTCATCTGCCCTTTGTGCCATGTGGGATTGCAACCAGCAGAAAATTTTCCCCCAATTACCATTTACAGTATGATTGAATGTAGGCTGATTAATTAGAAATTGGCCAGATTGTATTTGTGCAGGCTTTTTTTATTATGAAGAGGACAGAACTGGGCAACTTTTTGGTGTCAGCTTGAGGGCAGAGTTGTAACTGTACCTTAACAGCTTTGCTGGAGGTTTGCAGCCAGTTTTGGAGCAAACAACTTCAGCACCAATGCTGGACAAGACCCATTAACCAGCCAGTGCCTCCAGTCTTTTCTTGCTGTGATGTGGAGTGAATGTAATTGGGTGAAGACTGGCATCTGTGGTGGTGGGGACCAGCAGAGCGGGATGAAATGGGTCATCCACTCCGCACTTCTGGCTGAAGCATAATTCAAACTCCTTCACCTTGTTATTTGTTTGGTTCTCCTGTCCTTGAGGTTAGTTACCAAAATGGGGAAAGGTTGGACGTGGCTAGGCTGATATCCACTGGAGTTTAGACAAGCAAGAGGTGACTCAAATAGAACAAAAGATTTTGAGGGGCCTTGACGATGTGTACAGGATGTTTCCAACTATGGGAGAATCTAGAACTAATGACAACCATTTAAAAGTAAGGGCTTGCCTACATAAAACAGAGACTTCTTTTTTCCTCAACAGAGTGTCTTGAATCTTTGCAACTGTCTCCCTGAAAGATGGTGAAAGCACAGTCTATGAATCTTTTTTAAGGTCGCGAGAGGTAGATTCTTGATTTTTTTTTCCCCCAAAAGAACTATTTTTCTAATCAACATGTTCAGAGATATTATTACACATCTCTGGAGCAGGTGGGACTTGAACCTGTGCCTCTCAGTTCAGGGTAGGGACACTAAACTTCCGCTTTATTCTTATTTCCACACTACCACTGTGCCTCAAGAGGGCCCAGCAGCAACATTTATTTCGCTTTAATTTTCCCTTCATTTACCCATGCTTGTGTATATGCTTATTGTACAGAGGGGCAGAGAGATAAATTAGACTTCATTGTTTTTATTCCTCCTTTTTCCTCCACCACCAGGAAACCACCCATTTATTGAATATTATTGTACCCATTTATTGTGGTTTATTGTACAGTGAGACAGAAAGATAAAGATACTGTTGTGATTTTTCCCTTCTACTGCCAGGAAAACACCCATTTGGCCAATTGAAGTAAAGAATTCTTGTCAAGCAGGGGTTGGGAGATGTTATCAGGGTGGACAGGAATGTGGAGGTGATGTTCCAATCAGATCAGCCACGACCTTATTGAATAACAGGCCAGACATGAGGAGACCTGTGGCTTCTCGTTTGCATGCTTGTAATTGTCATGTTTGCTATACCACATGTAACTTATAGATCTTACTGACTGTGATTTATTTATTAAGTCATGTTTACTTTATGTTGATTTCAATTTGTGCTGAATTAAAAAGCAAAAATAAAGGAAAACTCATTCATAGCTTCTTTATTGGATTGGAGGGGCGGGAGGTTTATTCAGTGAATTTTGTCAGTTTACATTACTGTTTTCCTCACAGGCGTATTTAACACAGAGGCTGTGCCCAGCTATAAGCTTACTGACTGTGGTTGAATACAATGCTGCTGCTGTATTTCTCCCACAACACTATCTGGGTGCCCAGTTTGATCAAACTATTCTGGATCTATCTCATGGGTGGCACAGTGGCTAGTACTGTTGCCTCACAGTGCCAAGGACCCAGGTTTGATTCCACCCTCCAGTGACTGTGTGGAGTTTGCACATTCTCCTCGTTTCTGCAAGGGTCTCCTCCAAGTGCTCCAGTTTTCTCCCACAGTCCAAAGATGTGCAGGCTAGGTGGATTAGCCATGGGAAATGCAGAGTTACAGGGATAGGGTAGGGTACATCCCAATCTGACTTAGTCCCATTTGCCATTATTTGGCCCATATCCTTCCTATTCACGTACCCATCCAGATGCCTTTTAGATGCTGTAATTGTACCAGCCTCCACCACTTCTTCTGGCAGCTCATTCCATTCACACACTACCTGCTGTGTGAAAGTTGCCCCTCAGATCCCTTTTAAATCTTTCCCCTCTCACCTTAAACCTATGTCGTCTAATTTTGGACTCCCCCACCCGAAGAAAAAGACCTTGTCTATTCACCCTATTCATCTTCCTCATGATTTTATAAGCCTCTATGAGGTCACCCCTCATCCTCCGACGCTCCAGGGAAAATAGCCCCAAGCCTATTCACATCTTCCATCACAACTGACACTCTTTAAGTACAGATCATCAAACATCCTTCTGTCCGAAACCTGTAATAGTCATAGAGTCATATAGCACTGAAACAGACCATTTGGTTCAACCAGTCCATGCCGACCATAAGCCCAAACTAAACTAGTCCCACCTGCCTGCGCTCGGCCTATTTCATAAAGTCATACACCATGGAAACAGATCCTTCGGTCCAACCAATCTATGCTGACCATAATCCCAAACTAGTCCCATCTGTCTGCACTTGGCCTATATCTCTCCAAAATTTTCTGATTCATGTACTTATCTAAATGTCTTTTAAACATTGTGACGGTATCCACATCCAACCCCATCCTCTGGAAATTCATTCCACACACGAACCACTCTGTGTTAAAAAAAAAATTGCCCCCATGCCTCTTTCAAATGTTTCTCCCCTAAATATACACCACCTACTCTTGAAATTCCCCCACCCTAGGAAAAAGACACCTGACATTCCTCTAATCTATACCCTTAATTATTTTATAAATCTCTATAAGGAAATATTTTAGATTTTCTATATAATAACCTCCATAAGGTAACACACTGTTTCCTAACAGCTCACTTTCTGATGTCCTTCCCAATATAATCTTTAGTTAGAGGCCATGATTAAATTCAATTGAAATTATTACAGGGTGTAGCAGCTACAACACTGCCTCCCGAACTTATTCCTATCATGATCCCATATCAAGTCTTGGATATCATTGTCAACCCTCATGAGAACCTGTGGGAGGAAAGAGGTTGCAGAATGGACGCTGTGGAAAGAGAGGGGTGGGAGTAATGGGATTGGGGCCTCCTGTGTGAGAGTGAGGGGTTGGCATCTGTATGAATTAGGAGTTCTGGGTGGGATGTGGAGTTGGATGGAGCTATCTAATCTCGGGTTGGAGTTCTCAACCAGCACCTGAAAACACAGCTGGCCACCTTAGTGGAGGTCCTGAACCCTTCCTGGGGAAGTCCTAACATACAGGGTCTATCGCTATGACTGTTTGTGGTGAGGTGGGCAGTGGTGCTGAAGTCGGACAACAGTTGTCCTCTCCCCACAGAAACCCTGAGCCCTGAGGCAGCTCAGTGAATATGGGGCATTTCTTAATCCCATTCGCTGGCACCATTGATGCCCCATGTCCACTTCTGCTTTTCCTGCGATGATCCCAGCAATGTTATTACTGGATAAGTCAGATCCCAGCTTGAAATCTGGCTTGACAGATCATATATTGTTTTGTTTTGGTTTCTAATGAAGTGGCTTTCACAACAACAGAAGCACGCAAAGTTGCAAATTTGATATTAACAATAAGACAGATAAAACAGACGTTCATTTTGCAAATAAAGTTAAGATACAACAGAATAAATCCAAGTGATATACACATTACATAAGTTTAGAGGTTATGACATCCATGCTAAAATAAAATTTGATATAAATCTGAAAGCGCTCCTTTACAGATCCCAGAAACATACTTGCACAGGATCGAAAACTACCCCTAATAAAGAACTCACATTAGACTAGCTTCCCATGCTCCAATACCTCAATAGATTTAACTTTCCAGTCAAGAAAATCTAATTGTTTTTTTACTGGGGCTTTCATTAACCTGAATTTTAGATGTTTAATTAATTTCAATTAAACTCTTCAGGATGTTATTCAAACACTTCTGGATTGTAACTGTTAATAATTCATTGCTCACATGTAGTCTATCTTCTTCCTTTCTCTGGAGGCCTGCTTTAAACATCCAGCTTCACCCAAGCTCCTTGTCCGTATCAACCCCATACTGAAACTACCTTTGCTTTGAAGCTATGGGTGATAGACCATAGGATTTAAGATATTACAGCAAAATTAGGCCCATTGAGTCTGCTCTGCCATTTGATCATGGCTGATTTGTTTCCCAACCCCATTCTCCTACCTTCTCCCTGTAAACCCTGATCCCCCTTACTAATCCAGAACTTATCTATAATTGTCTTTAAGACACTCAATGACTTGGCCTCCACAGTCCTCTGCAGCAATGAGTTCCACAGATTCACCACCTCCTGGTCAAAGAGATTCCTCTTCATCTCAGTCCTAAAGGATGATCCCTTTCCTCTGAGGCTGTGCCCTCAGGTCCTAGTCTCTCCTATTATTGGAAACATCTTCTCCACGTCCACTCAATACAGGTCACTCAGTATTCTGTAAGTTTCAATCAGATTCCTGCCCCCAATCCCTTCCTTCATCCTTCTAAATTCTATCAGGCTCACACACGGAATCCTCAACTGCTTCCCCTGTGATAAGCTCTTTATCCCCAATCATTCTTGTAAATTCCTCTGGTCCACCTCCACCACCAGCACATCCCTCCATACATACTGTGTTTCTGTTAAGCTTAAAGATAAATAAGTCAAGAAATTTCTTACAGAAAAACTGACCACTTTGCTGATTGCAGACACTCCTAACATACACAGGAAATGGGGCGGCACAGTGGTTAGCACTGCTGCCTCACAGCGTCAGGGACCCGGGTTCAATTCCACCCTCGGGTAACTGGCTGTGTGGAGTTTGCATAATCTCCCTGTGTCTGCATGGGTTTCCTCTGGGTGCTCCGGTTTCCTCCCATAGTCCAAAGATGTGCAGTGCCATGCTAAACTGCCCGTAGTGTTCAGGGATGTGTAGCTTAGGTGGGTTATAAGGGGATGGGTCTGGGTGGGATGCTTCGAGGGTAGGTGTGGACTTGTTGGGCCGAAGGGCCTGTTTCCACACTGTAGGGATTCCATGTGAATGAACCCACCAGTTCTGAAAATTAGCTGTCCATTAAGTTGCTTTCAAAGAAATCACCACGGCTATGGAAATCTTCACAGTTAACCATTAAACTGCTTCAGACGCACAGAGCAAACTAATGCCGCTAGTTAGGAATTCAAACGTCCAAAATGAAAAATAAATGATATTAAAGGACATATGAGACACTTTAATGGGTTCACAACGAATCTCTCACCACCCACCCAAGCCAGGAGAGCGGACTACAACCACCAATTCCAATCCCCCATCCCTCTGCCTCTCCATCACCTTCTCCCTCGATCCCTCTTTCTCCCCATTCCACCCTGCTCTCTCACCTTTCCCTCTCTTACTCCCACCCTTCATTTCTCTCTACCTTTCATTCCCTCCACTTCCTCTGTTTCTATCTCCTTCTTCTTTCTCCTCTCCCCCTCTTTCCATCTCTCCCTCCTTCCTCCTCTCTCTCCTTCCCCCCCTCTCTCCCTCCCCCTCCCCTCTCCCTTTCTCTCCCTGCTCCACTTCTCCCTCCCTCTCTCTACACTACTTCCCCCTCAATCCCTATCAATCCAACTCATTCTCTACCACCTCTCCATCTCTCTATACCCTCTCCCTCTCTCCCCTTACCAATTTCTCTTCCTTTTCTCTCTTTCCCTCACCCCTCAGTCCCTCTTTACCCATTCTCCCTCAATCTCTCCTCCTGCCCCCCATCCTCTTTTCTCCTTTCCCTCTCTGCCTTCCTCAAACTTTACCCCACTCTATCCCAATCACTACCCATTCCACCCCTCCCTCCCTCCCTCCCACCTGCCTCCCTTTTTCTCTTCCTTGCCTTTCACCCCCTTCCTCCTACCCTCTCTCCCTCCACTTCCTTCTGCCATCTTTCACACTTCCTCTTTCCCTCTCCATTCCTTCCCCCTCAACTCACTCTCCCTCCCCCATTTCGCTCTCTACCCTCTCCTGCTCTCATACCCCTCTCTCACTCCCTCCCTCTCCCCACTCCCTTACCCTCTCTCCGTCTCCCCACCTACCTCTTGCACTCACCTCTCCCTCCTTCTTTCCCCCTCTGTCTCTGCCTCCTCCCTCCCCCT